>NC_045970.1:7829352-8134352 GCF_010909765.2 Amblyraja radiata
ATAATTAAGAACTTAGTGAATCATTCCAAGCTGTTCAATGTTGAGCAGCATGGTGGCACAGCGGTAGAGTTACTGCCTCACAGCGCCAGAGGCCCGGGTTCGATCTCAACTACGGGTGCTGTCAGTACAGAGTTTGTACGTTCTCCCCGTGACATGCGTGGGTTTTCTCCGAGATCTTTGGTTTCCTTCCACACTCCAAAGATGTACTGGTTTGCAGGCTAATTGGCTTGGTATCAATGTAAATTAAACCTAGTGTATGTAGGTTAGTGTTGTGTGCGGGGATCGCTGGTTGGCGCAGATTCAGTGGGCCGAAGGATCTGATTCCGCACTGTATCTAAGCTAAAAATAAGAATTTAAAAAGTCATTGGAGTACGTCACCATGAAGTGACAAATATAATTCAATCCAGAAAATACAATATAGCCCATTTATGGAGATTTAACACCGCAAGATACGATGTATTAAATGGCAAAATGCTCAAGTGCTAAGGATCTTGCCCGTGTTTTATTAAATATAGGCAGAATGCCTAGGTATTGGCCTTTACTGGCTAAAATGTAGGATCCAGGATCAGAAGGTCATGCACAAAAATACAGAACATGTATGAGGTCCCAGAGTGAATGCTGTCTGTTGATGTCTTACACATATTACTGGGCAGATGTGATAGAATGGGGGAGTGCAGAAAGGAGATTTATTAGCACGTTTCAAGGGCTGGATAATTTTATTTATGAGATGAGAACAGTCAGCTTAGTGAAGAGGATGTTAGGAGGTTGCAGGGTGACCTGGACAGGTTGAGTGAGTGGGCAGATGTGTGGCAGATGCAGTATTAATATAGATAAATGTGAGGTTATCCACATTGGTGGCAAAAACAAGGGGGCCGATTATTATCTCAATGGGGTTAGGTTAGGTAAGGGGGAGGTACAGCGAGACCTGGGTGTCCTTGTACACCGGTCACTGAAAGTTGGCGTGCAGGTACAGCAGGCAGTGAAGAAAGCTAATGGAATGTTGGCCTTCATAACAAGAGGATTTCAGTATAGGAGTAGAGAGGTTCTTCTGCAGTTGTATAGGGCTCTGGTAAGACCACATCTGGAGTATTGTGTACAATATTGGTCTCCTAATTTGAGGAAGGACATCCTTGTGATTGAGGCAGTACAGCGTAGGTTCACGAGATTGATCCCTAGGATGGCGGGACTGTCATATGAGGAAAGATTGAAAAGACTAGGCTTGTATTCACTGTAGTTTAGAAGGATGAGGGGGAATCTTATAGAAACATATAAAATTATAAAAGGAATGGACAAGCTAGATGCAGGAAAAATGTTCCCAATGTTGGGCGAGTCCAGAACCAAGGGCCACAGTCTTAGAATAAAGGGGAGGCCATTTAGGACTGAGGTGAGAAATTTGTGGAATTCCCTGCCACAGAGGGCAGTGGAGGCCAAATCACTGGATGGATTTAAGAGAGAGTTAGATAGAGCTCTAGGGGCGAGTGGAGTCAAGGGATATGGGGAGAAGGCAGGCACGGGTTATTGATAGGGGATGATCAGCCATGATCACAATGAATGGTGGTGCTGGCTCGAAGGGCCGAATGGCCTCCTCCTGCACCTATTTTCTATGTTTCTATGCTTTGGAATGTGGGAGAAAACCGTAGCTCCCATAGGAAATCCATGCAGTCACAGGAAGAACGTTCAAACTCCACACAGGCAGTACCCAAGGTCAGGATCGAATCTGGATCACTGGGGCTGTGAGGCTGCAGCTCAATTAGCTGTGTCACTGTGATTTAAATTAAATCTATGGACGGGTTGCTCTAAAGGCAGGGTCTGTTTCCATGTTATGGCTACATAATCACAGTTATCCAAGAAAGTGGCCCACTCACACCTTCTAAGGGCTGCTTAAGGATATCATAAATATTAGCACTGTGATCAGGCCCATGTCCCAACAATGTATGAAACAAGTGAGGATACAGATTCTCTTGTATGTGTGGTTGATACTATACGTGTTCACACCTGGGTCCTTGATTCCTGTTTTATGGACCCCAATCAGCAACAAAACATCCTCAATGATAATTCCCAACATGGGTGCCTTGCAAGGATCTGTTCTCAGTCCCTTACTGTACTTCCGATGCACTCATGCACAGACCCTTACTATACTCTGTATACACTCATGCACAGACCCTTACTGTACTCTCTATACACTCATGCACAGACCCTTACTATACTCTGTATACACTCATGCACAGACCCTTACTGTACTCTCTATACACTCATGACTGTGTGGCCAAATTCTGGTCTAACTATATTTACATGTTTGCAGAGAACACCACGATAGTTGGCTAGATCATGAACAATGATCAGACAGAGTATAGGATGGAGACAGCTTGGTAACACAGCGTCTCCCTCAATGTTGTCAGGATTAAGGAGCTAGTCACTGACTTCAGGAGATGTGCCCCAGTCAACATCTGTGGTGCTAAGGTGGAGATGGCCAAGAGCTTCATGTTTTAAACATAAACATTATTCTGGTCCAACCACATTGACACCATGGGCAAAAAAACACACCAAAGCCTTTCTTTCCTCAGAAGGAAATTCAACGTGTCTCTGGGGTGGGAGATTGCAACCTTCACCCTGTTTCGACGAATGCAATCAACCCGGCGTGCACAAATCAAATAGAACAAGTTGCCCTACAATTTTAGGCTGTGCACGCCATACGCATGAAGAAGAAGAACGTCTCCAGCAATGCTTCCAATTTCTATACATGCAGCCTGAAAAGCATCCTATTGGGAAGTATGTGGATTAGCAATTGCTCTGCCCAAGACTGCAAGAAATTCCAGATGTAGTCAAATCCATCCCACAAACTAACATCCCCTCCCCACTGCCCCCCCACACCCCACACCCCATTCCCACAAATCAACTCATGCTGCTTCAAAAATGTAGGCAACATAATCAAGGACCACTTACAGTCCAGTCGTCCCTTTCCATCCCTCTCCCACCAGGCAGAAGATGCATGAAATCACATACCTGATTCAGAAACCTGTGTCTTCCTCACTGTTACCAGACAACTGAAGGGATCTCTCATAAGCTAAGGGTATAGTCCTGATCATCCAACCTACCTCTTGCGACCCTTGCATGTATTGTTTACACCTGCACTTTCTCTGTAGCTGTCACTGGCTTTATCTTGCACAAAACAGTATTCAGGTTATTCCCTTTATCATGTACCTGTACACTGTGAACGGCTCGATTGTAATCATGTATTGTCATTCCGCATACTAGTTAGCACGCAACAAAAGCTTTTCACTGTACCTCGGTACACATGACATGAAACTAAACTCAACTCAACTCGCACCGTAATGCTGAAACACTGGTTATTTTTCCCTTTGCACAACTTGGACTCGAGTATGGCTTGATTGTACTCATGCATGGTATGAGATGACCTGATAGCATGCATAGACTTAAGGGCCTGTCCCACTTTCCTGAGTCCTCTGCCGAGTTGAAATGACTGTAAAAAACAAATCAAGAATTTTGTGATCTACGAACTCCTCCTCCCGACTATCTTTTTACTCGTGGACTTTTTTGTCATGCTGGAAAAAACGTCCCGACTTACCTGATGCCCTGAGTACTCACGGCTGGCATAACGAGCCGCTATGATATATCTACGGACTCCTACGGCCTTCTACAGTCTGGCTACGGACATTCTCCAATTTTGAATCAAGGGGAAAACCCGGGAGAATTCGTGAGTAACTCGGGAATGTTGGACAGGCCCTTACGTTGCTCACGGTATATTGTAAAATGTAACAATAATAAACCAATACCAATAGGTAGAAATTCACATTTATTGAGGCAAATATGAATATTCTGTACCAGGAGAGCCCAGTGTAACAAATGTAACAATACTGAAGCAGGTTGGACAATCGAAACAAAATCCTCACTATTGTTATCCCATTCCATCCAAATCTAGGTGCAGCTGGCCTCAAGAAATTGGATCTATATTAATAGTAGAAATGGGCTTTGGACTGCATCAATTGTAAAGTTTCTCATTTACTGGTCACTTTTATGAGTGGAGGAAGCAAAGTGACATTGTTCATGTGTTAATTGTATTAAAATGACAGCGTGATTATTTGTGCCAAATTCTGGTAGGTGATTAATGAAGTTGCACAGTAAAAAGTATTTAGTGTAATTATTCCATTAGGGTCAGCACTGATTTTTATTTTCATTGCAGGAGTCTCTATCATCACAGCCAAAGAGCCGTGGAGACAGAAAGCACCGACTCGAGCCTATGTTACAGAGTCTGTAATTCAGTTGCTACTATTGTTCACGGTGTTGACTTAAAGAAAATAATTAACTTAATACTGTTAACATCTAAGATTGGCGGCTACAGAATTGCTTCCAGCCAAGCAGTATCTTGTTTGCAGTCGCTGGCTTTGAATTGAACTCTGACAGCCAAGAAAGATCTCTCTATGAGGATATTTATAACATGGAGTTTTATAGCTGTACAGAAGGAGAGTTGACTTTATCAAACTATTACAAAGTAAAGTCAGCTCAAGTTAATAAAATATCAAAGCCGACCTAAAGACCCAGAAACATTTCTCAAATGCAGTTTAGCAAGCTTCAGTTAAACTGCATCCAATGTCAAAAGAAAGCTGCAGAAAAACCTTTGCCAGTATGGAATTAGGACAGGCCAATTGGAAAAGGAACACTCCATGGTAAATTGTGCTTACATTACCCGAGTGACCAGGATCTATTATTCTATCTTCTCAGAAGTCATTTATATTCTCTCCTGAGTTGTTTAAGAAGGAACTGCAGATGCTGGAAAATCGAAGGTAGACAAAATTACTGGAGAAACTCAGCGCGTGCAGCAGCATCTATGGAGCGAAGGACGTAGAGTTGGAGGGAAGGGGGAATCATAGAGCGGGAGTAGTTACAGAGGGGGTTGCAAAACTGTCGTCTTCGGAGGCAGAAGTCTGAAGAAGGGTTTCGGCCCGAAACGTTGCCTATTTCCTTTGCTCCATAGATGCTGCTGCACCTGCTGAGTTTCTCCAGTACTTTTGTCTACCTATATTCTCTCCTGATGTATACACACAGATCTCTTTCATAAATTCAGTGAGAAGTGTTGTTAAAATGGAAGTAGGTTTCAATGAAAGGATCTGGTAAATCACACTGGAATTAGACCACTAAACTTAGCCACACAAGGAGGTCCCTTTGCTAATCCACACAGCCTGAGATCCCAACTCAGTGTGTGAATTTAATGTTACAGCAAGGTGGAAAACCACTAACATCAAAACTAGGTTAGCACTATAAAGGCTCCTGTAGGTTCAGTAAATGATAATTATTGTAGAGTAGAAACCATAGTCACACAGCATGGAAAGGGGCCATTCGGCCCAACTCACCCATGCCGACCAACATGGCCCGTCCACACCAGTGCCACTTTCCTGTGCGCGGCCCACATCCTTCTAAACCATTTCCATCCATGCTCCCATTCAAGTGTCATACAGCACGGAAGCATCCTACACCGACCAACATGCCCCATCCACATTAGTCTCACCTGCCCGCGCCCAGCTTATATCCCTCTAAACCCGTGCTATCCATTTACCTGACAAATGTTGCCCTAGACCCTGCACCAACTACCTCCTCCGGCAGCCCACTCCACACACACACACACGCACACCACCCTCTGTGCAGAAAAGTCAGCCCTCAGGTTCCCACCACAACTTTCCCCCCTCTCACCATTAAACTTATATCCGCTGGTTCTCGATACCGTACCCTGGGGATAAAATACTTCGTGCATTCACCTCACCCATTCCCCACATGATTCCATACATCTCCGTAAGATCATTTTGAGTCCTTTGATAAATGGTGTCATTTTTATTTGCAAGTGGTTTTCATGGGATTGCCATTAAATTGAGCTGTAATTACAGTAAAATGTAACTGTGCAATGAGTAAAAATAACCCCTATGACACATGGATGGATGTAGCAATTAATCATATGTGTGCTTTTGCACTTTTGTATTTTACACAGCATGGATAGTGTAATGTTAAATAGATGACTTCTTGTCATCTGAAATGCTGGTTGTTTAGCCCAAATCAGGTCAATCCATGATAATTGAGGTATCATAAAAGCAGATTCTAGAAATTGTAAATCAAAATAGAAAATGCTGGAATCATTCAGTAGATCAAATGAACGAAGCAGGGATTCAGATCTGAAATGTTTTTTCCCCCACAGATGCTACCTGACGTGTTGAGTGTTTCCAGCATTGACTGATTCTATTTCAGGCAATTACCCAGAATAGGCTACCGTACCTCTAGGTCATTTCTACTACCTCTTATTCTATACTCATGTTCTATGAGTCTGAAGAAGGGTCTTGACCTGAAACATCACTCATTCCTTCTCTCCAGAGATGCTGCCTGTCCCGCTGAGTTACCCCAGCATTTTGAGTTTGTCTTCGGTGTAAACCAGCATCTGCAGTTCTTTCCTACACATTCTACACAACAGGATTGGTATCAATAAACCCATCCTTTACACCATCTGGGCCACTAAAATAGTCACTAGAATACATGGTGTAAACAGCAACGTCATCTTTTATATATTTTTCCCAATCCCAATACTGTAGACAACTATTGATGTGAAACTATACCTCCCCTCTCCATTTTTCAGCAGTTTCGAGAAAATTGTCAATGTTGTTAGTTCCCAGTGCAATAAATTTCAATTGCTAATGATTACCGTGAAACTATTTATACAATGGCCTTGGTTGATTTAGTTTTAGCTTTTTTACCAACAGCTAAATAGTTACGGATCTAGAATGAGAGACCAGTTTGTGAACTCAGCTAATGAAGTTGAGGTGAGGTCAAGGGTAGGGGGAACCCATCACACCCTTTGGATTTGACCATCATTCCATTGGCCCATCAAAAGAACGTTTACATTTAAGGAATTCTGTTAGTGTTTGGGCAGAACCAAACGCACGCTACTCTCTGGGAAGAGCTTTCTGTACAAGGCACTGGAGCAATTCTGACCCACTCCTCCACACACCAATGGCTAGCAATCAAAGAAGTGCCACAGGGAGTGAGCGGGTCAGGTAGCATCTGTGGAACGGAATAGCTTGTCAATGTTTTTGGTCGAAACTCATCTGTTTGCATCAGGATTGCCCTGTCTGGCTGTTGGTGGAGGGGAGAGGGGGGTGTGGGGGGGGGGGGGGGGGGGGGGGGGGGGGGGGTGGGGGTGAGGTGGGTTGTCGAAGTTCATTGTAGCATTCAAAAAGGAGCTCGAAAAAGAACTGAAAGGGAAATAAAATGTTAGGGGTGGGGGTGGGGAATAGTCAAAGGCACGGCTCCAAAAATATTGTTCTTACATGAAACCAGTACAGACTCTCTAGGGTCAAGCCTTCAATGCTGTTACCATTTAGTGTGGCTAGTGCTGAATAGAGCTCCCTCCTCACCAGATGAGTCCTAGTCAGCGAGTATAAAAGGGTTGGTATTATCTAACAGGAAACAACATCAGAAAAGACTAGTTGGTATGATGCTTACAAAAACTTGAGGAAGGACATTCTTGCTATTGAGTGAGTGCAGCATAGGTTCACCAGGTTAATTCCCGGGGTGGCGGGACTGACATATGTTGTAAGAATGGATCGACTGGATTTTGGAAGGATGAGAGGGGATCTTATACAAACATATACAATTCTTAAGAGATTGGACAGGCTAGATGCAGGAAAATGTTCCCGATGTTGCAGGAATCCAGAACCAGGGGGTCACAGTTTAAGAATAGAGGGTAGGCCAGTTAGGACTGAGATGAGGAAAACACTTTTCATCCAGAGTGTTGTGAATCTGTGGAATTCGGCCACAGAAGGCAGTGGAGGCCAATTCACTGGATGTCTTCAAGAGAGTTAGATATAGCTCTTAGGGCTAATGGAATCAAGGTATATGGGGAGAAAGCAGGAACGGGGTACTGATTTTGGACGATCAGCCATGATCATGGCGATGCTGGCTCGAAGGGCCGAGTGGCCTGCTCCTACATCTATTTTCTATGTTTCTAACCCATTTCTACTTTTGGGGCAGAAAGACTCGCAACGGCCGCGTACAAATCTACCATTGCTTTTCGAGTAACTAGCGACGGTTTTAGAGTCATTACCAGCAGGGCGTCCAGGATAAAGACGTCGAGATAAGTCTTGCTTCATTTGCCCTTGGGAGACCCGGAGTGTAGGAGACGGAGCAGCTTTACTGCACAGCTGTGCTGCGGACAGCCAGCGCTGGCGGCCAACTAGCGGATGGACTGACCCGGTGTGATGCAAGGTGTTTACACGCCGTCCTAACTATGTGCAGAGGACGGACTCGCGCTTTGTGACTCTAAAGGCGGTGAGTGATGTTACTCCTGGTCGGTGACCAACATTGTACCACACAAGATGCATCCCCGCAGCACAAGCAAGGCCCGGGTCACATCAGTTGCCCGCTCACCACTTGCTTTGATGCTGTTGCCGACTGCCTTTGTTTGCAGGTTGTTGCGAGATTTAAGGTTTACTGCAGATAGACACAAAATTGCCGGAGTAACTCAGCGGGTCAGGCAGCACCTCTGGAGGGAAGGAATAGGTGACGATTCGGGTCGAGACTTTAAACCAGTTTCTGCAGTTCCTTCCTCCACATAGAGGTTCACTGCGTTAGCTTTTATGACTTTGTTTGTTGGCGAGTTAGGAAAAGCACATGAATGGAATGTAACATTGTGAAAACAAGGGGGGGGGGGGGCAGAGAGGAGTGGGTGTGGGTGGGGGTCGGGGGGTCATCTCATTGCCAGGCTCGGGATCCGATTACCTTTAGTTCTTGGAGACTCGGCTCCTTCCCGTTCTCCCTCGCTCCAGTCAACATGAGATCCAAAGCATCGGGACAGGCACTGGGGTCGTTGTGTTGCAGTTTTTCAGTGATCGCTTTTTCCAGGTAGTCGTGCAATGCGTTCCTTGCTTTGATGCCCTTTAAAAAAAACAACCCCACAATATTGCAATGAAATTGCTCTGGGTTTGAGTTCGCTTTATACAGCGAAGGCTTATCGAGATGGTGCTGTCTGGACACGACAATGAATGCGGCTATTAGTCGCGGATTGTAAAAGATGCTACACCATGAGATAACACCAGTTTAAACCTGATACCTCCCCGCTTTCAATGACAGCACTTACAGACAGAATGAATGCTCTGTCCAACACACAGGCTACTTAACAGGGCCCGCTTCTTTAAAACTCCACTGCCATCTAATATGTTGCGGTGTACACAATTATATAGGAATATAAAACCTTAAATTCAAAGCCCCGCATTAATATTAAAGCGCGAGTTCGGGGCTTGGAATCGTCTACAGAAAGCGGAGACAGGATTGCAGTGTTTAAGAATTTCAATTCGGCTCGTCTCTGTAGTGAAGCGGCCAAACCCTGAAGATAGGTCTCGACCCCAAACATCACCCATTCCTTCTCTCCAGAGATGCTGCCTGACCCGCTGAGTTACTCCAGCATGTCGAGTTCTCACTGATAATACAGTACAGCACCTCTGTGGAAAATAGGCATGTAGGGTTCCACATTAACGTTGGGGTTAATATCAAACCTGGACTGGTTTGTGGGGCAGCTTATTGGGCCAGGTTAGAAGGCAGACTCGTGGAAAATAAAACCAGTACTTGGCAGCCCAACTGCATGAACATATCATATGTTGAGGTCAGCTTAGCAGGAACAAACTGCAGCGAGGGAATGGGGTGGCTATGCTGCGCAAACTGACACACCGGGCGGTTCCGTACCTTACGCAGGCCGCTGAAGGGAATGTCCAAAGGCAGCGAGAAGATATTTTCCATCAGCTGCTCGAATATACTGGAGAGATGGTCTAGCTGGTGGTCCGCCGCCCGGAGGCCGAGCAGGATGCGGATGGCGATGCAGAAAGTCAGCGCCTTGGCGGCGGGGTAGACAGCGAGCGGGGCGCGTTGCCGGCACCACGCCTGTACCCGGGAGCGGACCAGCCGCTGGGTGCCGGGGATATAGCTGTCCAGAGCGGTGTGGCTGAACACCCGGGCCAGCATCTGCAAACACAGGGGGGAGCGTGAGACCAGTCAGGGCACACACTCGCCGGGAGATCTGGTCAAGTGCTCAAACATCCCAATCAAACAAGACCCAGAAAACTATCCACCGGACTGGCATTTGCATATTGTCAATTAATGCAGACTTTTTTTAAAACAAATCGTGTCTGCATGCAAGATCCCTCCCCGGGACTCGGCGCCGTTTCGTGCAACCCCCCACCCCCACCCCACCACTCTAATTGCTGGAGGAACTCAGCGGATTCAACAGTGTCCATGGAAGGGAAGCGATAGTATATGAAGGTACTGCACATGCAGACTTACACCGACTATAGGCCCACGATGCTGGAGTAACTCAGCGGGACAGGCAGCGTCTCTGGAGAGAAGGAATGGATGATGTTTCTTCAGGTCGAGATGCTTCTTCAGGTCTCAACCCGAAACGTTGCCCTTCTCTCCAGAGATGCTGCCTGTCCCGCTGAGTTAGTTACTCCGGCATTTTGTGTGTATCTTCGGTGTAAACCAGCATCTGCAGTTCCTTCCCACTCAGCATTATCTTTGATATGTTTCCCAATCAAGATATACTGTGGCCATCTATTGAAGTGAAGCTATACCCCTCTCCATTTCCCAGCAGTTTCTAGAAAATTGCTGTTCAGTGCAATAACATTAAATAGCTAATGATGAGCTTGAAACTAATTTATACCATGGTCCTGGATTGATGTAATTTTCGCTTTTTACCAACTGCTAAATAGATGATGTTAGCGGTGTTGGGTCGAGACACTGCATCCAGATGTTGCCCGAGCCGCTGAGTTCTTCCAGCAGTTTGTGTGGGTTTTTTTTTTGCTCCAGATGCCAGCATGTGTTTGTGTTGTTGCCGGTGGTGTGTAAGGAAGGGGGTGGCTCGGCGCCAGTACTTGCCCTCCTCCTTTGGCGGTGCAGATCCCCGCTGGAGTTGGCCAGCGTGTTGGTGCCCAGCAGGATCCTGGCGCTCAGTGGCCACTGGGCGCTCACCAGACTGTGCTCGCCCATCAAGATCTTGCGGATGTTCTCCGCGCCCGTCACTCGGATCACCGGCCTGCCCAGCAGGTGCGTCTTGAACACGTTCCCATATTTCTCTCTCCTGGAAGCGTGGAAGTTGGCACCCTGCCGCAAGGAAGGGAGAAGTCACCGGGAATCGAGGGCTGGGAATAAGTCTAAATGCCCCCCTCTAAACCGCTTCCGACGTCTGAAGACACCTGTAATTAACACTGAGTGCTTCCGAATGCTTGGGACTGAGCCTTCAATCACTCCTCGCCGCTGAGAACACAAACCCCATTCTCACGTCCCAGTCGGCAACGAGCGCACGACAGCCTGTCCTAGCTGGATTTGGAACGATGTAACTCCTCGCAATGACAAACCGATCGCCCACTTTACCGGGCGGACTCTGCGAGGGACGGTTCACAAACCAAGACACAGGAGTGTCCCCGTCTGCACGTTGTCACTTCGTTGCTATTCGCCACTTCCCTACCGTCCCCTCATCTTGAATATTCCACATCAATCCATTATTTCTCTATAAATAGACACAAAATGCTGGAGTAACTCCGCGGGACAGGCAGCATCTCTGGAGAGAAGGAATGGGGGACGTTTCGGGTCGAGACTTGTTCATTCCTTCTCTCCAGAGATGCTGCCTGTCCCGCGGAGTTACTCCATCATTTTGATTCTATCTTCAGTGTAAACCAGCATCTGCAGTTCCTTCCTGCGCCCTTTATTTCTATACTATCTGTGCGAATAATCTACCGACATAGATCTCAGCTTCAGTGCACTCGTGTATGTGGAGATTGGATAGTTTCCTTTCAGAAGCCACTGAGGGGAACTCGACTCAACGGATTCTCCCACGAGTTTATGAAGATTAAAAAGTAAATAAACACAATGTTTGGAGCGGTGTTATTTATGGTCAGATTATGAGACCACCGTGTTTGAACTTTCTCGGGAGCAGCAAGGGAGGGAGATACAGATTTACCAATGTAGATGAGACGCGCAGAAAGGAACACTGGTGACTGCAATTCGCTGCATTTCTACAATATAAAAGTACAAGTGTTCGCCAAGTGAAACAGTAATTGAGCAGGGCGGACGCGTTAACTGCCCCACCCCTTGATATAAAACACCTCTGGGGCAAGATTATCCGCTTCGCTGCCGACTAGTGCCTTCTCTCCATACCTGTACCATCCAGTGCAGCGTCTCTCCGAGTAGCGGCCAGCCCATGGAGCCTTTGGGAAGGGGCAACTTGCTGTCCCTGTCTCTGGTCACGTTCCAGGCGAGAGTCCACAGCTGTCGGGACACGGCAAGTAGAAGCAGCGCCGAGAGCAACGAGGCGAGAGCCGTAGCCAGCGCCGAGAGGTAGTCAATCCCCAACAGAAACATGGCCAGCAACCAACTCGTTTCACACGGTGGAAATGTCTGTCTCGTCCCCGAGAACGTAGTCTCAATAACAAGGGGTTATTATTAAAACGACGCTTCTTTCTCTCTCTCTCTCTCTCCCAGTATGAAGTAGTGGATGGGCCACCTTCTGCCGATCTTCAACTTCCGCTCGTATCCTACACACAGAAGATTAATATACCCTCAGAAAAGTTTAAACCACTAGAACCGCCAAATATCGTCCCTGAAAATGTCCACTGGAATGGTAGAGATTGAAATGGTTGTTCATTAAAACTTACCCTATAAACAAATATAATCCGTTGCAACTGTTTTAATTTGTTTAGTCGTTAACGAAGGGCGCGTCTTTAAAGGAGAAAAACTGGAAAACAAGTTTTATAAAGACTATTATTTTAAAGAATACATTTACTTCGTGTTACGGGTCGCGGTTGTCAATGAGAATCCGCGGAACCGCAGCCCGTTTGTTCTCTATCAAAATGTACAGAACCAACTCTCTTTAAAGCTATAATTCCAGAGCATTTGAATGCAATAAGCAAGCAAGCAAGATAAAGCTGGTGGCCCACACGTATCCCGTCATTTGTTCAACAGAGCAACAACACGTGGTTTATTTGATGCAGGGCAGGGATCGAATATATTTAAAGACTGGATATTATTGTTGGAAATGATCTTCTGTTTGTTCCGGTCTATTTGGGAATAGGATTAACCATAACCCCTAATGACAACGCCGCGCCTGACAATTCAACGCACATACATAGGCAAGATGCTTTATACAGAACAGTCTACAAACGATCACTTATTTAAGCTGGCCAGGAGTGTGGTTAACATTGAGATAACAGCACGTGTTAAAGAGAGATGATTACCAAAAAAGACATTGGGTGAAACAGTTCTCCCATTAACCGATTCGTTGTTAGTTGCCTTAATTCGAATATTTTGGTTTAATTTGGACCTTGACATTTGCAAATGGAGTGAATATTATAGTGTATTGAGTGAATGGGACCGTGGATCTGCCGGCCAGTTCCCCACGATCACACACATCAATCCCAGACAAGAGCTTGCTCAATTCCGGCCACAACACGTGTACATTTGCAGTCCTTATTCACACGTGTCAGCGAAAGAGTGGAAACAAATAACAGATTCGCTAACGAGAGAAACCATCTGAAAAAACAACTTACTCTGCTGATGAAAGTGCAACTAGGATGAGTCGGCCGGCTTTACCAGATAGCGCAGTAGTTTTCGATTCAAATTCCACCAAAAACCTGTTCCGCGTGAGTATTGGTGTGTTTCTGTGTACAGCGGTTTTATAGATATTCGCTAACCGGACCATCCACCTCCTCGGATGACGTCGTCGGTCAATTTAAATACTTTATAAAGTGGCAACAAGCAGGTTGTGAGTATCCATGCCCAATTAGAAGGATTTGGGTGCAATTGATCGCAATGATTAAAGTGGAAGGAAGCGAGAAAGACTGAGTGGGGAGAGCAGCAGACAGTGCATCAGATCACCGAAGCTGTCGGGACTCGGGAGGGATTCAATGAGAGAACAGGTAACCAATAGCAGGAATTGCCAACTCCATATCTACACAGGCAGCCACTGCTCTAGATTTCAACAGAGACCAGTCAGTGGCCCCCAAAGAAACCTGGGCCACGCCCTCACCCTCCTCCCTCCCTCCCTCCCAAAGGCAACCCGATAGCACACTTTTTCTGCGGTTCTGACGGAGGTTGAACGCTTCGTTCTGTTAAGCAGACAGTTTAACCCTGGAGTAAAGTCGGCAGCTGGAGGCGATCCGAAACCATGTCAATTTTAAGATGGTTCACAAACAAGGAAACACACCAGTCTTTTCTGCAAATCTGCATCTATTTAATATCTGGGAGGCGAGGTCACCCGTTTTATCAAAAATCTACGATATCGGTTAAAAGAGGCTCTTTTGCGTGGCCGGTGCTCTGCGCTGGGTGAATGCCTGTTTCAAGAGATTCGCGCAGTCTCACCGCACCTTATATAAACCATGAGGTACCGAGCGCAAGCCATTGAGACAGGGCTACATACACCAGGGCTTTATGCATCATCGGCGCATGTGTCTCTCGCTCTGTATTGACCTTGGACACTCCACACCAGCCAGAATCACCCTGAATTATCGGGAGCGCAAAGTTGCCTCAAAGTCGTGCACCTGTCCACTTATATATTCCCCCCCAAAAACTAAACAGTAAGAATGACAATTGATTTGAAGCTATGATGTGCGGTGTTGACCCTTCAAGCCGTACGTTGATTGTTCGCCTTCACTTATAGTGAAGGCTGTTCCATAACCACGCACCCAGCCGTAATGCCTTCTCCACTGCTGAAACAGATAATTAATTAAGCTGTGCAAAAAGTAATCCGAATTAAAAATTCTCAACAACTTTAAATAATTCATACCAGCATCAAATATGCAGTTTTAACTTTATATTCCAAAGATAAATTATTAGCAGACACAAGGTATTTAAATGTATGATTGTGTATGTTTCACCTTCATTAAATTGAAACGAGAGTATGATGAACATTTACAGGTGGAGAGATTGAAACCAATATGACAATCAGTTTTACCAGGTACACAAAAATGCTGGAGAAACTCAGCGGGTGCAGCAGCATCTATGGAGCGAAGGAAATAGGCAACGTTTCTCCAGCATTTTTGTCTACCTTCGATTTTCCAGCATCTGCAGTTCCTTCTTAAACAATCAGCTTCAACATGTTGGCAATATGGAAGGAAGCAGAAATACCGCTAGTACAAATCGGAGTCATAGATTGTTTAATAGTTTACAGTCTATTATTGTTTCGACGTGCAAATCCTAAAAGCATCTGCTTATCACATATGATACCGAATTGCTGGTTCAGTAATTTGCAGCCCGCTGCCGGGCACTATAACGTGATATAGTCCCTTCTCACGTTAGCTGCATTTTCTGTCCAAACCTCAATTTTTCTCCAACGTGTTTTACGATCATCTACAGCACAATATTATTAACCTGGTCTCTGACGCAATCGATATTTTTTACACATGCCCAAGGTTTCCCCGACACCAGAATACGCTAGACACCTTTGAAATAGTTCCTCTCCTCCATATTTATTTTCCTCCCAGCAGAGATTTGAGTGCTTTTGGATTTAATCATCCGCAATGGGGGTTGTCTTTCCGACCCGTTCCTCCTTAACGCAGACCGCCAACTGTGAGAGTATGCTTCATCCAAATCCTTGAAAATACCACTTGAAAGCACAGGGGTCCGCTAGTGGCTATTGGGGGGGGGGGGGGTTCTTACGATATTTGTTTTTACCTTTATGTATACGGGGTTATACAAAGCTCAGAGTGTGGGCGTTCCAGTATTTTCTGCTTTTAGTTCTGTGTTACATTCGCCTTTTTCTTTCCCAAGAGGCGATCCACAATTTCTTAGCTGATTTTGTCCCTTCATACCTCATTTTGAATTTATCATCCGCAGTTCATCACCCAGTTCCAGGTGCATTGTCTCATTTCCCGCCCCCAGTTATTGAAAACACCTGTTGGAATTTGTTGGTGTCGTTTATAATTGTGTGTGTGTGTGTGTGTGTCCCTTTACCAGTAACAAGAAACATCCAGTCTCCCGAGGGAAGGCTTCTTTCCCACTCGGCTCCAGAAACCGACCCTGACAATCCTCTTGTGCCTGTTTGTTGTTTGGTCAGCCTTTTCCCAATCAATTAAAAACTATTTAAGTTGCTGTCATTCCGTTTCTTTCAATGTCGCTCGGAAATGTGCTTCCCCTCAATATGGATTCAATCTCCTTCCAAGGCCCTAAGTTATACCTGGCTTTCTTGTACCTGACGTGACCAGATATCACAGTTGCACGACTCTCGCGGCAACTTGAAACATTTAGCTCAATCGTGAAATATATACATTTTACTTCTCTGCTTCAATAATAAAAATATATCTTCACATTAACATTTGAAATATTACAAACAAGGAGATTTTACAAATTCACAATTAATTGATAATACATTTTCATAGGCATTAAAATAGAAGTAAATTAACATTAAAATATGAATACATTCTCGAGTGAACTGGTAACTTAAAAACACTTGCGTTTACATTGCATTTTTGGCACTCCCGTGAGAATTTGTTTAGAAGTTCTTTATTACACTCTCTGATTGTGCTCCTTGTGTAGGAATGCGGCAGCAAACGTGACAGCTTCCACAGTGCGGTAACGACCAGATAATCTGCTTCCTTTCGTGTGTGTTATTTCGTTATTAGCCAGAACATTGGGGATAACACTCACGCTCAACTACTGTCACGGGATCCATGGTATCAATGAGCACCACTTTGGAGTGTTCATCTCATTTCTATTTGGTGCTCAAGTGAATCTTGAATCCCCAACTTTCTATTCAGAGGCATGATTTGGCAGACGCCATCTTAACCTGTTTCTTACTAAAAGCAAAATATTTTGAAATTCGCGCATGCATGCAGATTTCGTGATTGTTACTCAGGAAAGCATTTGCACAAAGCAGAAAAAAAACATGCAAGTCTAATTCAAGTCAACACACAAAACGTCATGTGCACAATTTTATGTTTAACCACTATGTCCCGTTACGTCAGGTGGTTTTAAATCTTCCAGTGGAATCATTTTGACAAAAGCCATGGTGGAATTTGCAGTCAAGCATCACCTTGCTTTTAACTCGGCTCTGTCTTCCATTCAAACTCCCACCTCGGGATTGGCTTTTTGCGCATGCCTGCCTACCTGTAAACATCAGCCGCTTGTTTCCGCCTGTCTGCATTCTCCATAGCATCGATCTTTGGAAATGGAGACACGGTAACGTCCTGACTGTGGAGACGCCATCTCCAAGAATATGCAGTGCCGGGATGTGTACAGGATTCTTAGTTAAGGACTTCGCTGGCGCTTCACTGGAATTAAATTCCACATGGTGAAACTCTAAAAGGAGTGGGACTGAGTCTTTCAGAGTTTAACGGGATTTTACGAGGGAGTCAGGTACAGAGTTTGTACACATTTTACGAGGGAGTCAGGTACAGAGTTTAACTTTCAGAGTTTAACAGGATTTTATATTCTTTAGTTTGGTTACTTGTTTTTGCAATGCAAGCGTATTTTTTTTTTTTAATTAACAAAGAAATTGCTTAAAAGTTACGAAAGGCAACAAAAAACCCGTGTGCTTCTTCACAAAGCAACACGTCGTGGTCTGAAAAATGCAAAAGATCAAGGCTTTTTCAGACTAATCCACTGGGGCAGAAGAGGCTTAGTTTACAAGCAGAGGCAGAGAACTAGGAGGGGGATGTGAAATAATGCCTTTATTACATTCGATCTCGCTGGTTCACGAATACCGCTTCTTTCCATGTTTCTTTTCAACACAATTAGGGGACGGGTTGTTTCATCTTTTGATAAATGAATCTCTGCATCAGAAATTCATTTACCCCCATTTCATAATCCGAAACCAATTTTAAAGATGGGCTCTGCACTCGTCCGCACTCCCCCCGTTTCTCTCGATATCTACCGGACATGAGTTGTAATTCGACAACAACAAACAATCCACGAGTGTTCATTGGGTATTTTCTTTATAGAGTTCGTCCTTTGCAGCAAACCTCTCCCCGATATGATTCAGGCCACACACACACACACCGACACATGCCCCACGTCCACAGGAGAAACAGAACACGGATTCGCCCGGAGTGAGACGGAACACATCATACGATTCTCTTCTTCCTTGGAGACATTTAAAACTTGTTTACGGAAACAAAACCAGTCCTTTCATCAAGGTCCTGAGCAGTTTTGTAGACAAAACCTCGTGTTATTTAAAAAACAAACCCATCCTTCGTTCAATCGCACATCCGAAGGCAGCCTTCAAATATAATCGGTAATGTAGGAGCACACATCTGAAGACATCTGTCAGTTTTGCTTTGTGTGGGTTTTATGTAACACGACCCAATAGAAAAACCCAAGGGCCGGCACGAGAGGAGTATTAGTGTTCACGAAGCGCCTAGATGTTTTATCTAATGTAGTCGTGTAATGAAACTATCCGCGTTCCACAATGCACGTTACTTCCAGTCAATGCCACCAAAACTCATTGCGAAAGAGCTGTTTCAGGTTATGCTTTTTTCCCCCTGGCGCTTAATATGAGGCTACTTTTGCTTGATAGTTGATTTTTTTGGGTGCATTCGTATAAGCTTAGCCGAAAATAGATGTTTATACGCTTTTGTAGCTTTAAGCCAAGGAGCTACTTTAGGCAAAGAACTATTGAAGCCAGCGTAAAGACAATTCATATGAAACCAACATCACATCTAGTTGAACAACAAAGGGAGCAAAAAAACAACCCAAACAGGATGGAGAGGAAACTGTTAATTTTTAGTAGGGATGCAAATATAACTGATTGTGACCACGTTTAAAATTTAATCTCTTCACGACTAAAACAATATTTTAAATTACTGGTAATCAACCGAGTGGGTCTTTTGTCGCTGCAATGATTTGTCAGCAAGAAATTACAAAATAATCAGTAAATAATAACTTGTTTAAAAAGGAACTGCAGCTGCTGGAAAAATCGAAAGTAGACAAAAAATGCTGGAGAAACTCAGCGGGCGAGGCAGCATCAATGGAGATAAGGAGTATGGGACGTTTCGGGTCGAGACCCTTCTTCAGACAATAACTGAGTTACTTTATTTAGAAATAACTCCCTAAATGGTGATAACATAAAAGGCTTTCATATTGGACTTTTTTCATTGGCTTTGCTTCTTCATAGCAGAAAATGTACATTTTAAAACTAATTATGTTTATATTTACACAATGTAAACGCTGCAGCAACACTAAATTCTCCGTGAGGCATATTGAAGATTGAAACTCATTCAAATGTATACATCCCCTTTTGCCAATAATGCCATTCAGATTTAAAGAAAATTAAAGCATAAAAAACATCAAAATCCATAATCATCTAACCTGTCATTAAAGGGATAGGTGTGTGTGGGGGGAGGGGGGGATGTTTTGCTCTATTGAATACCCTTAAAAATAAGTGTCTGGAGAGAGGGGCCCGCGTAGAGAGTAGGAAGGGAAGCCATTTATTTTCCCATTATTGTGTTGTGTTGCAACTGCTGTCGCAAAGCTATTCCTGTACTTGCTTTTCATTTACAACCGTTGCCCACTTTTCAAGGACTTTAAGAGCTTCCCGTGCCTCTTGCCCAATACTATTGCTATCTTCACCTACTTCCCTGCTGGTTCTAACATTGCTAAGTGTCTGCACCCCTCATCACTTCAGTAACATTGAATTGTGGAACAAATAAGCGCCACCGTCTAATTTAACGCACAAAACACGATTTTTCCAGTATTCTGTTTTTGTCCATGTTCAGTGATCATTTTCCAAAGGAATGAGATTTTGGGCAAAGTAACATGAAATATTATTCAGATGTCGATAGTAAAATTGTCAAATCAAACCAAGACAATGTAGGAACAAAGAACTGCTGGTTTATGAAAAAACAAAAGTGCTGGAGTAACTCAGCAGATTAGGCAGCATCTCTGGAGAACAGTTAGGTGGCGGTTTGGGTAGGGACCCTTCTTCAGACTGTTTGTGGGGCGGGGGGGGGGGGGGGGTGGTAGTTGGGAGGGGGGGGAGAGAAAAAACCTGGAAGAGGAGGGGCAGGACAAAGTGTTGGCGGGTAATAGAGGTCACAGAGGAGATGCAGGTGAGGGATTCATCTATGACAGCAGTGGAGGCAAACCATGTTTACAAAAGACAAAGGACATCTTGGATGCCCTAGAATGTAAAGCCTCGTCTTGGGAACAGATGCAGTGGTGATGGAGAAATTGAGAGTAGCGAATAGCTTTTTGTTCCAAAATGCTGGGTGGGAGGAAGTGTAGTCCAGATAACTGTGGGAGTCAATTGGTTTGCAGTAGACATCAATCCCTAGTCTTTCCCCTGAGGGAGACAGTGAGAACAAGAAAGAGGAGGGTGGTGACAGAGATGATCCAAATTAATTCAAGGGTGGAAGCTACTGGTAAAGTAAATGAAATCAACAAGTGCAGGATGCAGCCCCCAAGCGGTCATCGATGTAGTGGAGTTGGGGGGAGGGGGGGGGAGTCCCCGTGTGCATTTGGAAGAGGAGTGTCCCTACACCTTTTCTCTCACCTCCATTTAGGGACCCCAGCATTCCTTCCAGGCGAGACAGAGGTTTACGCGGATCTCGTCTAACCTCATTTACTGCATCCAATGTTCACGATGTGGCCACACGTACATCAGTGAGGCCAAGTGTCGACTCAACGACCATTTCAGCGAACACTTGCACTTGGTCCACCAAGGCCTACTGGATATCCCAGTTGCTAACCATTTTAACTACTCATCCCATTCCCATATTGACCTTCCTGTCTTGGGCCTCCTCCAAAGCCAGAAGGCCACCACACATAAAATGGATGCACAGCACTTCATATTCTGTTCGGGTTGCTTACAACCCAACAGCTTGAATATTGAATTCTCCAATTTTAGGTAACTACAAGCCCCCCTGCTCCCTCCCACCTTCATTCCCTACACCTATTTCTCCCCCTCCCCCTCCAATCTATGTCCCACCTGGACTCGCCCCTATTACTCTCTTCCCCGTCCATCGACATTCCTTCATCTTGCTTCACAATATGCAACTCTTCAATCCTTTTGTCTCACACCTTCTATCTTTTCATCTCTAGCCTTTGTCCAACCATCTGACTTTCAGACCCCTACCCCTCACCTGTATCTGCCTATTACTTGCCGGGCTTTGACATGTTCCTCCTCTCTTCCAGCTTTCTTCCCCTCTTTCCCCCCACCACAATCAGTCTGAAGAAGTGTCCCAACGCAAAACATCACCTATCTATGTTCTCAAGATGTGCTACCTGACCCACTGAGTTACTCCAGCACTGTGTCTCAAACCAAGGCAGGTGGTACAAAATCATTTTAAAGCAATAATCTTGCACTAGCTATAAACATGACAATACAATCAGACCTTTTGGGAAGTCAATATACAATACCTCAATCAGAGAAAATTGATGAATCAGGTGAAAATGGCCAAACTAACATCAGTAATGGAAATATTTTTAGAGTGTAAAGAATACCAGAGAATGACTGTAATATAATAACAATAAAAATATTTGATGGGTATCAAGCAGCAAACCGATGCTTTGTTGATCTAGCTTAGTAAATGGCTTACGTCAGGAGTTGCTTTGACCCATTAAACCATTAAGAAGTCTTAATTAATTAAACGATTAAGAAATCTCCCCTTCAGAAAGGCATCGTTCTCTTTAGCACCTCATCATGAATCTTGGTCTTAATTTTCCATCTTATGATCAAGCTATAATATCCATTTGTTGTTATAAACCTGTCAGTTTTATACCAATACCCGCTGTCAATGTGGTACTTTATAGTAGTGAAAATGTTTGCATGAAGACTTCATGAATGCCCCATAAAATGAAGATTTAAGGAGAGATTAATGAGAGTGGCATTCACGTGGAAGGATAAAGAGTTATTCTCATATTAAAACATTAATGAGTGACTTCACTCAGGAAGATTAATGACAGAAAGCTTCACGTTGAAACATTATTGGGAGTGACCCTCATTAGTGCAATAATGAAGGTGACTCGCATAATGAAGAATTAATGAATGATACAAATTAAAACATTAATGAGTAACCTTTTGGGAAATCTTAAATTAGAATAATAGATATTGATAGTACCTTGAAAGATACTAATATGAAATGGTATAATTCCAAAATACAACAATCATTTCTAAATCTCATGCAAAATTATAGCTGTTGATGAACATTACCCAGCAAAATAAAATCAAGACATTGAAAGTAACAATTAAAAAGTGCTCAGGGTTACTTTTATTGCAGAGTAGAAATAAAGTACTGCAATACATCAATGTACAGAATTTAATATCCTTCATTAATGTCTGTCTTATAAACAAGTCAACAAACTGGGAGGTCAAACAGTAAGATAATGGAGCTATACACAATATTTCCTATTGATTGTGCAAAGAAGGAACCGATCTGAAAATCAGAATGAAACTACTATCATTTTTCTCCAATTGTTTTTGAATCAAGGTGAAAACTGTGTCTGAAAGGAGAAAATGGGTTGAAGTAGACCAAAAGTTATATTCCTTCTGATGAGTGAGAATTGCTTTTAGTTAATATTAATATTTTAGCAAATAACAAAATTCACATTAGTACAGCCCTGAGTAAAAACATTAAAAAAAAAATACAAATGTACGTGCAATCATATCTGTAACGTGAAGGTAAAACATTCCCAAACATCTCCCCCAGAACAAGATAGTGAAAACAAAATTAGGCGGAACAAAGCAGGCAACACATACAAAACGGTGGTCCATAAAGTGAAAGGGAAACAACAGCCAACTCTATACAAGATTGGAACATCATGCCTTTCTTTTATATTTACAAAGTTATGTCACAGTCAATCCACAAAAGTTAGAGATTACAGTGCAACTACTAAACTAAAAAATATTGCAAATGTAACTTGCAAATCTGTGAAATGTTTTAACACGCCCACCTTACTTCTTATTGACTGCCCATCCATCATTTGATTTTCTAATGTACATTGTTTTCCAGTGTCCTTAAACAAATTAACTATGAACATTTGCAGTGTGGAGTACAGACCATTACACATGTTCAGAAAGTCTCAAAACACCAAATTCTGCATGATTTGAAAAATACATACAAAATATTTCCCCTTTTTAT
Organism: Amblyraja radiata; assembly: GCF_010909765.2. Taxonomy (NCBI): domain Eukaryota; kingdom Metazoa; phylum Chordata; class Chondrichthyes; order Rajiformes; family Rajidae; genus Amblyraja; species Amblyraja radiata. The sequence goes on from NC_045970.1 coordinate 7,852,461, forward strand.
TTTATACCAGTACACCCTTTACATTCCTAATTGGTTTGCTCTGTTGGTACTTGACATTCTTTTACATTCTGTTGTACACAAATGCTGGCGGAAGAATCAAAGGGTAGGAACAAAATAACCAGGGCAACAGGCTATGTGTGTTGGGACATGCCATTCACCAAACTGCGTAGTTGCTTCACTACTGTCTCGATTAGTTTCTGTTTATCACGATCATTTTTTCTGAACTGAGAAAATATAATGTTTTTTTTGTTGGTATCTTTCATTCTGCAAAATAAATTAATGCAATTTTTAGTGTTTCATATCTGCTAAATAAATTGAAATAAATGTTACCACATTAATACATCAAGAACACAGCATCCAATGCAGAAGAAATTATGTTCAAAAGTACAGCTTGCAGTAGCATGTCATGTTAGGAGCATAAAGAACAGCCTCCCAGTGTTCACTCTCCCTAAGGTTTAGTCAGATAGCACTGATATCTGTCCTCTGATTCACACTTAGTATTGAACACCAGTCACACAAGAAGCACCGATCTACACTATACAAAGTGATCTCAATACCAAGTGTTAATAGAACTCAGCGGGTCAGGCAGCACCTGTGGAGGGAATGGATAGGTGACACTTTGGGTTAAAGAAGCATCCCAATCCAAAATATTGTCTGTCTATTCACTCCACAGATGCTGCCTGACCGCTGAGTTCCATTAACATTTGGTATTGAGAACACTTTGTATAGTGTAGATCAGTGCTACACCCAAGTTCCAGAACTCCCTCGACTGACTTTTAATTTGAGAATTCTACCATGAGATATGTTCTTCATTAAGTGCCGCTGGAACCTTTTTGATTGCTTCTGTCCATCTGATCAGGGTGCTCTCATGGTGTGGCGGCGCCTTGTGGCTGCGGCTCACCTGCAGTCCGTCTGTCTTTTTAGAGTATGTTTTCGGTTTATTTTTAGTTGTGTATATGGGGGGTGGAGGGGAAACTTTTAGCTTTTCAATCTCATCCTTGAACGGAGACGCAACCTTTTCCTTGTTGTGTCTCCGTTTGCTGGGGCCTAACATCGTGGAGCCTCGGAGGCCTTACCATCGTGAAGTTGGCTTGCACGGAGGCTGTGGTGGCGCGGCGGCCAGACTGCGTAGCTTCGGAAGCCTTGGCTGCAGGCCCTGTGGAACGTAAAATCGGGAGCTCGCAGGTACCTGGAGTGAGACCGATTTCCGAGAGCTCCCGCAACGGCAACTTTGTCCGCCCCGAATCGAGGTGTTTGAATCGGCCCGTCGCAGGGCCTTACATCGCCCGGTGCGGCTTAATCAGCCGCGGAACTTACCAACGCCCGCCGGGGGCTTTAACATTAGGAGCCTCGATCGCCTCGACGCAGGAGAAGAATAAAGAACAGGGAAGAGATAAGACTTTTGCCTTCCATCACAGTGAGGAGGTGTCTGGAGATTCACTGTGATGGATGTTTGTGTGAAACTGTACTAATTGCATGTTATGTTTATTTTATTGTTATGACTGCAGGGAACAAAATTTCATTCAAACCTCTGTCTGTTTGAATGACAATAAAGGCTATTTGTATTTGTATTGATGAAGTGACTCCAGGATTTCAACACAACACTGAAGGAATTGAGATATATTTCCATGTTAGGACATTGTGCGATTTTCTTAGGTGAACTTGTTGGCGTGATTCTCAACAGATACAGATTTGGGAGATGCTACTGAATCAATTTCCTACACAGTATACATTATGGATATGGTGTTGGTGAACATCTAGGGTGGCAGGCCGACTGTCAAATTACATTGTCTCCTTGGATGAAGAGCGCTGTGTGATTTTGGGTTGTCACTTTTCTAGCGTAGTGGAGAGTACCCCATCACATTCTCAACATGTGATTTAGGGATGGTGAAAAGGCTTTGGGGAGTTCAGGTGCTCAGTTTCTTACTGGCACTTTTGTCTCACGATTGCACATGGAAAATGTCACTATTCACTCATCAGCCCCCCAAAGTGATCTAGATTTCCCGTAAGCAGGCATGGACAGCTTCATTTCCTAATGAGTTAGAAATGGAACTGAACATTGCACAAACATCAGTAATCCTACCTCACTTCCGACAGAATGGAAAGCCAAGGTGAGTGACCTTTGGTACTGCTCCAGTAATGTCCCGGGGCTCAGATAACTGATCTCCAGCAACCACAACTACTTTTTTTGATGCAAGTATAACTCCAGCCAATGGAGATTTTCTCCTGATGCCCTGACTTCACTTTTACCAGCGTGCATCGATGCTACATTTGATCAAATCTTGCTTCTTGTCAAGGGCAGTCACTCTCATCTCATCTCTGAATTTGACATCAGAACTCTTTGGTGCAGAAAAGCCGACACCGAGCATTGTTGAACACATTATGAGCCGATACATGCCACAAGGTGGGCAGGTAAATGCCACATGAAAAGCTCTCCATGATATCTCTCATCACATAATGACAATGTCAATTTATAGGGCAGCGATTGGCTATATTGGATTTGACTTGCTTGTTCCGTACAATATTTTCATTGTGGTGGGATTCAGAACATTGTGGATTTCAAAGGATTTCCAATTCATCATGTTAACCACAGGACCTCAATTACTGAGCAAACCTGTCATTATTTCTCACAACCACATTGTTGCAATATCTTCTTACATGCATAGGTGTCAAGTTATGGCTGTAAATGCTCCTGAGAATTACAATGGAACATTTTGCTTTGTTTAAGCATCTATACCAAAAGCAAGTGGTTGTTTGATGACCCTTTACCCAAGAGAGAATATTGTGAATTATTGGTAAGCTCAGTGATGATCTAACCTTGCATTAATGTTGAGGGGAAAACAGCAAGCAAATAATATGTTAATTACTCTTGGATGCCACTTTGAAGCTGGGACAAAGGGTGGTTTGAGGGCAGACAACCTGCGGGATGCATGACGCAAGACTTGAAATATCTTTTAAAGACCTTCTACATTGACAATGCAAATGAAAGTGATTGGGTCTGTCAATCAAGCTTGATGCCCACAGTACTGCAATTGACTTGGATCGATTTTACATATGAAATTCAAATCCAACTATTCTTCACTATGTTTTCACATATTTTTGTGCCTTCCCCCACAGTGGTAACCATTGTGGGGGGATGATTTTTTGTGTGTAAGTGAATATTTTAGTTTGTGTCCAAGATGGCTGTCGGAAGGGAGAGTGGACGCTGGCGCGGTTTAGCTGCCGCTGCTCTCTCTTCACATTGTGTTTTTGATTTTTTTGTCTTTGGATCGAATTCTGTCTTAAATTTGTGTATTGGTGATGTCTTTATTATTTATATTACTCCGATTATATGTTTTTTACTCTTGTTAAATTATGTAAGGTGTCCTTGAGACTTTTGAAAGGCCCCACAAATAAAATTTATTATTATTATTATTATTATATTTTTGATAAAATGATCTCACCTTGGTGTCGGTTGTGATTTTTGGTTCTTCTGTTCTTTAAACAGACTCTTTCCTGAATAAGTTGATATTGTGGTGTAATAAACACGTTATGCTCCACCTTTCACTCATTGGCCAATAAATAGACTATAGACAATAGGTGCAAGAGTAGGCCATTCGGCCCTTCGAGCCAGCATCACCATTCAACGTGATCATGGCTGATCACCCCCAATCAGTACCCCGTTCCTGCCTTCTCCCCATATTCCCGACTCGCTATTTTTAAGAGCCCTATCTAGCTCTCTCTTGAAAGCATCCAGAGAACCTGCCTCCACCGCCCTCTGTGGCAGAGAATTCCACAGACTCACCACTCTCTGTGAGAAAAAGTGTTTCCTCGTCTCCATTCTAAATGGCTTACCCCTTATTCTTAAATACTGTTAGAAAGGTCAGTACTACTCTCATTTCTGTCCAAATATTGGGAATTTTACAAGAGCATGACAATGGATCTGCAATGGAAAACATTCATTTCATCTCAATCACCCTTTAAAAGCAACCATTTACAAACAGCAACAACCTGGGATGCTTTTGAAAGCTCTTCTCACACACACTAGTCACTCGCTCTCTCATGGTATGTAAACAACCAAAAGAAGGGTCTCGACCCGAAACATCACCCATCCTTTTTCTCCAGCGATGCTGCCTGACCCGCTGTGTTGCTCCAGCACTTTGTGTCTATCTTTGGTATAAACCATTAATCATACTTCTTGGTTTCTAAAATTATGCATAATCTTTGTGAAGGTGGGTAACTGAATCAGGGCACTGGTGGAATTCTCTTTCCACATGTACACATCTAGTATTGTTTTTAATTATGTTACAATGCTTAGTTTAATAGCAAAATATGGACTTTGGCAAGCTTAGAAATGTATTGAAAAACTGGAGGTAGTATACTGACACCACTGGCAGGAAGGTTCAATTACAGCATGTTCACCAAAGCAAGAATGTTAAAAGATGAATAGTAAATAAACACACATGTAACTGTGACATATTGAAACCATCAGATCACTTTAAAATTGTGAGTTAACAGTTCTTAATACTTTCTGCACAGGGTTTCCTCATCTCTCTTTTTAAATGCTATCTGGTGAACAACCATATCTTCTAATGTCTGTGAAAGTACTGCAAATGCTGGAAAAATCGAAGATAGACAAAAATGGTGGAGAAACTCAGCGTGTGAGGCAGCATCTATTTAGCAAAGGAATAGGTGATGTTTTGGGTCGAGGCCCTTCTTCAGACTGATGTGAGGGGAGGGTGGGCAGGAAGAAGAAAGGAAGAAACATAGAAACATAGAAATTAGGTGCAGGAGTAGGCCATTCGGCCCTTCGAGCCTGCACCGCCATTCAATATGATCATGGCTGATCATCCAACTCAGTATCCCGTACCTGCCTTCTCTCCATACCCTCTGATCCCCTTAGCCACAAGGGCCACATCTAACTCCCTCTTAAATATAGCCAATGAACTGGCTGTGGGAGAGCTGGGAAGGAGAGGGGAAGGAGGGAGAAAGCAAGGACTATCTGAAATTGGAGAAGTCAATGTTCATACTGCTGGGGTGTAAACTACCCAAGCGAAATATGAGGTGCTGTTCCTCCAATTTGCGGTGGGACTCACTCTGGCCATGGAGGAGGCCCAGGACAGAGAGGTCGGATTCGGAATGGGAGGGGGTGTTAAAGTGCTGAGACCCTTCTTCAGACCATCAGTCTGAAGAAGGGTCTAGACCCGAAACATCACCTATTCCTTTGTTCCACAGATGCTGCCTCACCCGCTGAGTTCCTCCAGCATTTTTGTCTCACATCTTCTAATGTATTCTCTACCAATTTTCATTCCCATCCAATTAGATGTTCAATGAACTTCCACTTCAGATAGTCCACCTGTGATTGGTAATTAAATTTGCACTGATATCTAATCACGACTTGTAATTACTTTGTTGTAAAACTTAATTTAACTTTTGTTAAAATAGACCAGTGGGCCTGCAGCCCATATTCAAGAAATTATAACCTGAATTAAATGGGCTATTAGCTGGTATTAATAACTTTTGTACAAAACTTTAAGAATACTTTATGAAAGTTGTGTTCAGCTTTGGTACCATTGTATGGTGGGTGATACAGAAATTATGGAAAGATTCAGAGCAGGGTCACAAAAATAATTACCAGTGTTTAAAAACTTCATTTACTCAGAAATGACTCTGCAGACGCATTAATGAAAGTGGTAACGAACCAATTCAGATTTTTAAATGGGCCATGCTCTCATTGATAGAGTATTTGTTAGAATGGGGAATATGATGGATATATATTATAGCTAACACTCTTTCCCAGAGTATTCTGTTACTTTGAACAAGTTACTAGTTTGTGCGGAGTGCTAATTCTTTAGACTTGGAAAAAGTTAGCTATTTCAAGCATAATCAAAATAGTCTTATGAGCTAGATCTTGTCGATTTAAAAACTTTGGACAAGAATTCTTTAGATTCTCTCCCCCCCACCGGATATTTTTTTCCCTCATGATATTTAAATCAATTTTAATGCTCTCGGGTTGTCCACATCTTTTATACTGTGCACAGACTCTCCACTCAGATACATGTCTAAGAATTAGAGGCAGTTTAAAGGAATCCCTCAAGGCTGGTTCACCTGTTATTTATGTACAAGGCTGGGTAAAGCACAGAGAAAGAACAGATTAGGAATACATGACATTGGTTGCTGTGTGGAGAAATGGAAGGGAGAAAAACAGAAACCTACATAACTACCAAACATTTACTGCACAACTTTCGATCATTCAGATGCTGAAACTACCTCCATGCATTGTTGTATAATTTAATTATTCACATCTATGGTTTAATCTTGTGGAGTATATATTGTTTTGTTTTCGATTACACAGTAATTCCATTAACTGTGAATAATTCTAACTGAAGTATTTGATTTGGATTAACACTGTGGAAGATTAAATCCAGCCCCTACGGTGAGGGTGGAAAGTGAGAGATGGTGGGGGAAGAGAAGAGCATGTTGACCATGGGATTTGTACAGAAAATATTCCTGCTGCCACTAAGTGGAGTGGGGGGAGGAGTAGGTTGAATTAGGTCAGCAGGACATTAAGATAGCCAAACTAAAGAATAGATAAGAATAGATTTCGTTATTTATAGCTCAGAATGACCAAGGATTTCATCATTCCAGTTGATCAAAAAGCCTAATTTATCATTTGGCTGAACAATGTTGTCTGATAGAAGGCATAAAGTAAAAGTACGTTGTTGCTTTGAGTACAGATCTAGATAACTTAGTGTTCAATTCAGTTGTGAACTCAACGCTTCACCCGTGGATTTACAGATTCTTGGTTCTGGAACTTCGTACATATGATGCATTTAGACATTTGGGCACATGCAGCGATGTCAAATGGAAAACAATTTGCATTTTAATAGCCCTTACGCAAAATTGTTCTGCACCAACATGGGCTGGGTCTGAATATTGAAGTAGACCTTACCCAGAGAAGAGAGGCCAGTTTTTGCATTACTTAAAGGATGTTTAATGTTACTTAGTACACCATCAGGGTTTGAAGCACCATTTCCCTTTAGATGGTTTCTTACAGACTTTGAATGTTCATATCAGCTTCCAATCCCCTCCTCATAATCAGCCAAGTCCCCAACCCTGCCTATTCTCCCCATAATGATTCACCTGCAATCCCAGGCCAGTCTTCCCCCTGACCTACAAGGTAGAGTCCTACCGACTGCGAAGGGCGGTGAAGGACGCAAAAAGGAGGTACAGGGACAAGATGGAGTCACAGATGTAGCAGCAGGACACCAGAAGCCTGTGGCAGGGGCTACGGACTGTAACCAACTACCGGAGCACCCCACCCTCATCCGCAAGTGCCGGCACCTCCCTAGCTGATGACCTGAACTCCTTACGCTCGTTTCGAGATGGGCAACACCACCCCAGGACTGCCGACTATCGACAATACCGCCAGCGGGCTGGCTACCGAAGCTGAAGGGAGGAATGTGCACACATTCTCGCTGTCCGAGCACGACGTGAGGAGGGCTCTGACACGGGTGAACACGAGGAAAGCTGCAGGCCCTGATGGCATCTCGGGGCGAGTACTCAAGTCCTGTGCTACGCAGCTAGCTCCGTGCTCACTACAATATTCAACCTCTCCCTGTACAAGTCCGTGGTCCCTGCCTGCTTCAAAAAATCCAACATTGTACCGGTACCAAAAAATGCCTCCCCAGCCTGTCTGAATGACTACCGTCCGGTGGCCCTTACCTCGGTAGTCATGAAATGCTTTGAGAGGCTGGTGAAGAAACACATCTGCGCCTTCCTCCCTCGCAACATGGACCCGTTGCAGTTCGCATACCGTCCGAACAGATCCACGGACGATGCGGTCTCCCAGGTTTTGCACACCGCTCTCTCTCATCTTGACAGCCAGAAGGGGGGCTACGTGAGGATGCTGTTCATAGACTTCAGTTCAGCCTTCAACACGATAGTCCCCACCAGACTGGCCGAGAAGCTACTGGAATTAGGGCTCAACACCCCCGTGTGCCTGGGTCCTGGACTTTCTCACCGCCAGGCCCCAGGTAGTCAAGATGGGAGGGAATACATCGAAGTCCCACACCCTCAGCACAGGATCGCCCCAGGGTTGCGTCCTCAGCCCCCTATTGTACTCCCTGTACACACATGACTGTGTGGCTAGGTTCAGCTCCAACTCAATAATTAAGTTTGCTGATGACACTGTGGTGGTGGGCCTGATCTCAGACAACGATGAGAAGGTGGAGGTGGGTGATTTAGCACTCTGGTGCCAGGACAACAGCCTCCTCTTGAACATCAAAAAAACTAAGGAGCTGATCGTGGACTTTAGGAGGGCACATCATCCGAGGACGTACACACCATTGAGGATAAATGGGGATACTGTGGATAGGGTGAGCTGTTTTAAATATCTGGGAGTCCACAACTCTGAGGATATGACATGGCCATCACACGCCGCAGCACTCGTGAGTAAGGCAAGGCAGCGCCTTTACCACCTCAGGCAATTGAGGAAATTCAGAGTGTCTCCGAGTATCCTCCAGTGCTTCTACTCAGCGGCTGTGGAAAGCATCTTGTCCAGAAATATTACCATCTGGTTTGGGAATTGCTCTGCCCAGGACAAGAAGGCTCTGCAGAGAATAGTGCGTTCAGCCGAACGCACTATGGGATCTTCACTCGCCCCCCTGCAGGAACTATACATCAGGAGGTGCAACTCCAGAGCCAATAAAATCATGGGAGACCCCTTCCACCCCTGCAACGGACTGTTCCAGCTGCTACGGTCAGGCAAACGCCTCCGTTGCCATGCTGTGAGAACGGAGAGGTGAGAAGGAGTTTCTTCCCAGAGGCCATTCGGACTGTAAACTCCTATCTCACCAGGGACTAACTTTACTGAACGTTTTTCCTTCCGCCCACAATATTTAATATGTAAAAGAATATGTGTGTGTTTATGATTGTGTTTATAGTTTGTTTGTTTGTTTGTTTGTCTTTTTGCACAAAGTCCGCGAGCATTGCCACTTTTCATTTCACTGCACATCTCGTATGTGTATGTGACGAATAAACTTGAATTGACTTGACCTACCTTCCCCCTATTTGCCTCTGATACAATCCTCTTCTGTCACAAGCCCAACACTCTGGCCTGATCCTCCAAATGATCTGTTAAACTCAACATCTCCTCCCCCATAATCCATATCAAGTACAGTTTCTCACTGATGTAATCAGTCAGCATAATGCATTGCCCCCCCCACATTTTAATGCAAAATTGGAAAACTTGAAATGTGTCCCATGAAAAGTCTTTCTCAATACTGTCGGTAGTTTATACATTGGACTCTGAATACTAGGCACTCAGAGGTGTTGTTGGAAGTTTTGTACTTTTAGGGTGATATCCTTTACTGACTCAGATGGGCAACAAATATTCTAAAACATGGTGAGTGGCACTGTGGTGCATTGGTAGAGTTGCTGCCTTACAGTGTCAGAGACCCGGGTTTGATCCCGATTACTGGTGCTGTCTGTACGGAGTTTGTACATTCTCCCTGTGACTCCATGCGTTTCCTCCGGGTACTCTGGTTTTATCCCACATTCCAAGACCAGCAGGTTTGTAGGTTTACTTGACTTCTATAAATTGTGCCTAGAGTGTAGGATAGAGCTAGTGTAGGCTGGTCAGTGTGGACTCGGTGGGCCAAATGGCCTGTTTCCAGGCTGCATCTCTAAAATAAAAACTAAAACATTATTCACAGCAGAGTGGAGGAGTTCTTGCACAATTATATTCAATATTTCTCTCAATAAAATAACTAAGATTAATTTCAATTAAATTACTGAGAACAATTATCTAAGTATCAATTTAACACCTATCATGGAGCCCTGCTGGGTGCAAATTAGCTGTTTGTTTTTCTATTTCGCAGTACCTACTTCATTACACCAGAACTTCATTGGCCATCAGGAATTTTGGGACACTGAAACGTCATGAAAAGCACAAAATATATTCATAAGAACAAAAGCTCCTTTGTTCTTAACTTGAGTTAAGCGCTTGAATTGGTGAGGGATAAGGGTCCAGTGCACCTTGGTGGACAACAATTGAAATGAAATGAAGCAACAATGGCAGGAAATTGCTGGAGAGATTAGTAGTAGGAATGTCTCTACAAACCCTGCTGCAATGTCTAAAGACATTCCAAACATTACTTCAAAACTAGGTGGACAAATGTAGCCCTGCAGAGCTTATACTCTCACCACTTTTCCCAATCTTAACATCTCATAATCACCCCCACACTCACAAATAATCCGTGATGAACCCGATTTCATATTAAACACACGTTGCTTTGTGTTAACACACAAGCAGCAGTTTCCCTTTGTCAAAGCCCATTGTAGAAGAGAGGTGGAAAGTAATCTTGTCCAGTTTGAAGAGGCATCTATTAGTCCTGATAAGGGGGCGAGCACTGGGAGCACGCAAGGCTTGAAGAAGCCAATGAAACCAAAGGTGAAGGTAATGCAAACGTGGTCAACCCTTTTAGATGTCTCGTCTATCAAAGCACAATATACATAGTTGTTGAGTGTTCCCTTTAAAAATGATCTGATCTCACCATTACCAGAATCTAGAATATTACAGTCTCACAGGGAGTCTCACCTCCTTGGCTCACCCATTCAATTTCACACTTGGAAGTCTGGGAATCTTGACTGAAACTGCAGTGAATGTTTCCATTATTTAATTCACAGCCCATCCTCTATACTCAATTTGAAAAAATGTGGAAGCGATAATGGTCTCCAGTTTGAATAAGCACACTCTTCAGCCATAACAACAGCTGTGAGAAGATTAAATGAGTGGTTCAACGTGGAAGCCAGGACATGTCTATAGAATTAAATGATTTATGGACAGCGGCCTTTTCTGCTGTACAATCCTAGCCTTCCTGACCCACCGATGGATTATAATGGCACACCAGAAAACATAATAATGCAGTGGTTGAATCATGTTACTGAACTGAAAGAGTGACTTCCATTGTCTTTTTATTGTAATTTGCACCGAGTCAAATGTTTAAATACCAAACTTCTATTAGGACGTTTCAGATTTCTTAACATTCTTGTTATCCAATACATTTTTAATGAGGCCAGGTTTTTCTATAATGATTGTTAATCTTAAAAGGAATCTTCATATGGTTAAATGGTGTGCACGAGGCCTGTTTTATTAATGGCTTTGATCAATTCAGAGCTATCACAATGATGTGATATTAGCAAGGTTGTGTTTTGTAGGTTGCATTTCTGCAACTGTTTACAGCACAGAGAGTGACATTGGTCATCATTTCGATAACCCCAAGTCAATGCTAATGCTTCCATTGGCAATGGAATCCTACAGCTTGGCAGTAAAAAGGTAGCCTATCATTTTCCAAGTTATCACCTCCTGCTTCAAACTACACTGGTGGTGCAGTCTTCAAGAGGAGCTTCAAAGCATGCCTTGGCAAAAGAAGATCTTCTTAGTTACCATCTGCAGGCTAGCTACATCTGGATGCTTTTCGACAAACATCAAAACCTCGGCTTATTGAGTATCCACGTTGACAAAGTGTCTGAGCCTTGCTTGGGATATAAGGATACCCCCAATTTGGTACAGAGCCCGTTCTAAGCCGACTAGGAAAAGGGGAGATGCAGCGAGACCTGGGTGTCATGGTACACCAGTCATTGAAAGTGGGCATGCAGATGCAGCAGGCAGTGAAGAAAGCGAATGGTATGTTAGCTTTCATAGCAAAAGGATTTGAGTATAGGAGCAGGGAGGTTCTACTGCAGTTGTACAGGGTCTTGGTGAGACCACACCTGGAGTATTGCGTACAGTTTTGGTCTCCAAATCTGAGGAAGGACATTATTGCCATAGAGGGAGTGCAGAGAAGGTTCACCAGACTGATTCCTGGGATGTCAGGACTGTCTTATGAAGAAAGACTGGATAGACTTGGTTTATACTCTCTAGAATTTAGGAGATTGAAAGGGGATCTTATAGAAACTTACAAAATTCTTAAGGGGTTGGACAGGCTAGATGCAGGAAGATTGCTCCCGATGTTGGGGAAGTCCAGGACAAGGGGTCACAGCTTAAGGATAAGGGGGAAATCCTTTAAAACCGAGATGAGAAGAACTTTTTTTCACACAGAGAGTGGTGAATCTCTGGAACTCCCTGCCACAGAGGGTAGTCGAGGCCAGTTCATTGGCTATATTTAAGAGGGAGTTAGATGTGGCCCTTGTGGCTAAGGGGATCAGAGGGTATGGAGAGAAGGCAGGTACGGGATACTGAGTTGGATGATCAGCCATGATCATATTGAATGGCGGTGCAGGCTCGAAGGGCCGAATGGCCTACTCCTGCACCTAATTTCTATGTTTCTATGTTCTGTTGAAGATCCTGATGTCATTCTCCATTAGGCTCCTTGTATTTAATGTTCCTCATAGGTGGAGCAATGGCTCACTACATTGCGGGATGATAAAATCAGGATATGAGATCTTCTTTCCCGACTCCTTTGAGGTTCACTCTGTCTATAACCCTTCACCTTTAGCTTTCACAGTACACCCAATGGAGCCACTACTGGAGAAGTCAAGGCAAGGTACTGTGGAGAACATCACCAAATGCAGCACAATGCATCCTCAAATGAAATATGGCTGTAACCCTTTAAAAAGCAATTGGAAAATGTCAAAACGGGCAGCTTTCGGGAAGAAAGAATTTGGGATGAAGAATTAATTGGATATTTTTGCTGAAAGACATTGAATATAACCATTTCTCTCTTTATTGACCATTATTTTTATTTCAGAATGTCACATTTCCCTCTTGTCCTCCATTAAACAGCAAAGCTAGATGTTTATTAATCAGATAAATGAGATGCAATTTCAGCTGGCAATGATGAAAGTAATCATTGTCTAAGATGTCATCTGTTCACATTTAGTGTTTACGCTTGTATATAATACACATGGAAATGTTTAAGTTAAATGTTTTACCGCATTTATGTGGAATTATTGTGCTCAAGCAAAATCTGCACAACTACAATGAAATTCACTCATTAACACAAAATCTCATAACACAAATGAATCTTAAGTTCAAGTTCTTTCTATCATTAACATTTCTTCTTTACCTGCACAGTTTATTCTCCTTGACTTTTTTTATTATAAACAATTTATACACTCATTTCACTCCAGATGGTTATTGATGGGTATATTCTATAATTCTATGAAGATGAGTTAGACACACAGGCTGGGTAAAGAGATTATTTATTCATTAGCATAGTGCATGAATAATGAACACTGGCATTGAAGCCACTGTTAGAACCATTCCCAAAATGCAGCACCGGAAATTTAAAGCTCTTGGGCAACAATCATAATTCATTTCTGTCTGACAAAGAAACGTGCTCAGATTATAAGAAAATCAAACTGCATTAAATTGCCCAAAGGCATAGCTTTCAATCTCATTCAGTTAGATGTTAAACGTTTTCCCAAACAGGCTTACTGATGCAATATCAATGCAGTTAAAATCAAGCATATCACAAATATGGTTTGTCAAGACTTCATAAATCTATGATGTTAACGATGCATACATTAATCATGAAAGTGATCACTAACACAAACTAAAATTTCAAAGCATGAACATTCAATTCACAACAATGAATGAGTGACACGACCTGGTACATGAAAACTACTTACCTTTTGTAGATTCTGTATAAGAGAGGAATGACAATGACGATAGCATGTCAGAAGCTACTTCAAATTATTAGAAAGGATAGCTGCTTAAAGCTGTTGGTGCATATTTAACAGTCGACATGGAGAGTGTTGGTATAGTGCATTGAGAATAACATTCTCTATTTCAAATGCTACCATTAATGCAATATACCTTACTAGCAGTAGAAATTTGGATAGAGTTCTACAAAAATCATAGATTTAAAAAACGTATATATATTTATTTTAAATTCTATCCAAGACATGAAAAAGTTCGCAGACTAATAGTTTCCTTCAGGATAGAATTCATTCAAAATAATTACATGGTCTATGCTATTTTATATTGGGTAGAAATCAGTCTTTATGTACACACGTAAAACTGTAAATAAGGTTGCTTACTTCTCAAGAAGTATCAGAGCTGTGCTGGGATTTACTCTCAGGTACTTGGATGTTGCTTGCCCGTAATCAGCTAGATAAGTTGACCAGTCCCACACCATAAACAGATCGAGTAGCTGCAAAAGACAAGCAGAACACAGCAATATATTTGGTAAGTGTCCATGTAATTGTATGATTTTGCTCCAAGTACCTTTACTCTGGTGTGAAAACTATCAAAACAAGATTATTTTTAATTTATTTGTGTAATTTAAAGGACATCTGATAAGCACTGGTTGAGATGCCATACAAATTGACTGCACAGTTTCAAACTGATAATGGAATTGAATCAGAATGCAATACAAATTATTAAACATTTAAGCGGCTCTTTTTTGTGTGCAGCAAATCGGAGGAGAAAAAACGAACAAATCTGATCTGTGCGTATCACGTATCTACTAATTTCCAGCCTTAGATTCAAAGTGCTGGAGTAACTCAGGTCAGGCAGCATCACTGGAGAACATGGAAAGATGAGGTTTCGGATGGAGATCCTTCTTCAGATTGATTGTCGGGGCAGTCAGAGGAGAAAGAAAGCTGGAAGAGGGAGGGGCAGGACAGAGCCTGGTAGCATAAGGTGGATTCAGGCGAGGGGGTGGAGTTGATAGGCAGATGGCTGGACAAAAGCCAGAGATGATCTAAAGAAGGATCTCGACCCGAAACATCACCTATTCCTTTTCTCCTGAGATGCTGCCAGACACACAGTTACTGTAGCCTTGACACAAAATGAAAAGGCAGAAGACATGAGACAAAAGGATTGAAGAGTTGTGTATAGTGAAGCTAGAGGAAGGAATGTCGGCGGAGGTGGCAAGGGGAGAAATAGGTGAGAGTCCAGGTGGTGCACGGGGGGGGGAAAGATCTTATAAACAGACATAAGGCTCATGGGCTTCTCATTGTTTCTGGGTTGGTGCATTGTTCAACTATTGGGGCATTGTCCAACCATCTGTCTATCAAACATCCACCACCCTCCCCCCCCACCACCACCACCTGTGTCGACCGATTACTTGCCAGGCTTTGCCCTGCCCACCCCAAAAGAAAAATCAGTCTGAAGAAGGTTCAGAAGGTTCCCAACCTAATCGTCATCTATCCATGTTCTCCAGAGCTATTGCCTGACCATCTGAGTTATGCCAGCACTTAGTGTCTTTTTTTGGAAACCAGCGTCTGCAGTTTCTGGTTCCTACAATGCTAGATTGGTGATCCATTATGGTCAGGTAGGTGAGCATCAATTAAATGGTAAATGCGAGTGTCACACCCATTTTCACTTCATCCGTATGCGTCTATTTACTGCTCGAAAGCATAACTTGATTCCCACATTTTTACTCAATTCAGGTTGGTACAGTAACCCCTCGTTTTAACAGACCCCATTATAACGGATTTCAGTTGTGGAGATCTGCCCACACCGCACCGAGTTAGCATCACCTCTCCTCCACTTACACCCCCAGCTTCTGACACCACCCCCGACTAGCACTCTTCACTCACCGCACGGTCCGATTGATGCTGTTATTGTTGCAGCTCACGTTGTAGCTCCTGGGACTAGCGATTTCTTCAGGCCGCCACCACTGACACGGTGGGGCTCCCTCCCCTCCACTGCCACTTTTTCCTTCACTTTGTCCACCCGGTCTCTCCCTACCCATCACCACTCCTCCCCCAGAGTCGACGACATATTCCACCTTAGACAATGTCGGCAACTGCGGGGGGAGGAGGAGGAAGCGACAGCAGTGGAGCAGTCGAGCGGACAAAGCGAAGGAAGAAGCTGCAGCAGGTGGGAGGGGATGGAGCCCCAGGCTGACTGAGCACATCCTGACGGTAGGGTCGGCCTGAAGAAAGCATGTCCTGTCGGGGCTACAACACCAGCCACAACTGTAGCCGTGTCAATCGATGAAGAAGGGCTCGCCGGTGCAAACCAGCGGCATCGGCGCCTACTTTTGAGGTTAAATGACACAAAGTGCTAGAGTAATTCAGCAAACTGAATCAGTCTGGGGAAGGATCCCGATGTCACCTATCCTCCCCAGAGATGCTGCCTGACCTGCTGTGTTACTCCAGCATTTTGTGTCTATCTTCGGTATAAACCAGCATCTGCAATTCTTTATTTCAACTACATACAATGATAATACCTTACTCAGTTATTGCAGACAGTGGGCAATAACAGACACATTCCCCATGGTCCATTATAAGGTATTTACTGTACTCCCTACCATAATTCTGAATATTCAATTAACAGAAATTGTAGCAAGTGCATTTTACTCACAAAACATATGTACAAATCCTCAGTTTAGCATCATGTATCATTCCCGAGTAAATGCTAACCTTTAATACCTCTTTAGTGCAGTCAGCAGCATTCTCACCTTTGAAATTGAAGCCCCACTCAAAGAATGAAAGATAGAATCCAGACTAACATTTCACTGCCTTACTCAGGCAATGGTAGAAATGTCTGTTTGATCGTTAAGGTGAGTTGTAAAATGCTCCAACTCAAAAACAATGAGAGGTTCATTCATCTCATGTCTGTTCATAGGATCCTTTGTGCAAAAGAGCATCTCCCTACAAAGAGCTATTGCACTTCAAAGTAATTCAGTGTACGTGAAGTACAATTTGCCAAAGTACACTGTAAATACTTGTTCACTTATTCCCTCACATATGTCGTGATTTTAAAAAAAAAGTTAACAATGAAAGAATATAAATGAATATTTTACTTTAAATTAACTACATTTAGAGATGAGAAATTGGGTGGGTAATCAACATGGTCCTTTCACACACAAACTTCACACCTTTGTGATATCCTCAAACTCTTAATATGCCATATTCACAGGGTAATGCAGCACAAAATTGAATTTTCAATTTTCCTTTCGTGATTAGGTTAGGCAATGTAGGGAATTCAGTAAACAATATTGGTTCTCACAAGGTGGAGGATAACAAGATTTTTGGATGGCAAAGTAAACCTATTTAGTCGTTTAAAAGCCATTGAGGTATTAGTCTGTATACTTCAGAGAATATGTGGGTCATTTGATTCTGTTCTGTGTTGAATGCAAACCACACAATCTTGCAGCTTGTCATATCAAATGAAATTGTTTACTTCTACATAGTACAAATCATGATACAAGTTACAGTTGAAGGCCTTGACATACTTGCACTTCTAAGGGATTTTGATGGTAGTAGACTGAAATATATCTAGTTGCACCACACTTGTGTGGGACTAGTTTGCAGTATGGACATAATAATCCTATGCATGTGCTCTTTCAGGGATAATATTCATAATTAAAACACAATTATAACATCTGCAGTCAAACATTAAGCTTCTAAGGATGAATTTGTTACACATAAAAAGATAATATTCATCTGGGGTAATAACAGGAAATATTATGCATAGCAAATCTCTGTGATTGTAACATATTAAAATATAAGAGGTATCGTCAATGTAATGTACACAGGCTTGTGGAATCCTTTCATAAGATACCACTGAGATTCCATTAGGGAAAATTAATGTGCATGAAATTAAGAGATTACAAAACAGATATAAATGTGTGTGCGTGTGTTACAGTAAACCTTTACAGAGTGATTGGGTAGTTCGTGGTGTCCCATCAAGTTCAGTACTGGAGTATTACTAGGCATTAGGCCGATCAAGGATTCAGATAGAGGCATAGAAAAGGTGGTGTCAAAATCCATTCGTAATATGAAAATAAGAGATTTGGAAGACCAGCAGAAATAACAGTGTCCTAAAATGTGCCAAATTGAATTCAGTGCCTATGTGATGATTTTAGCTTTTTTGATCAATAAATGTGTTGAGCATGATGGCTGTGCTGTTAATATGCTCAGAAATGTTGGAGATCGCTCACTGGAGTTTAAAAGCAGTATCTCATGTCGCTAAGGTGCAAGGTAATAAAATTGTAGACTTCATAATGGAGTGCAGAATATACAAGTGAAGGTGATGATGATTTTACTTATTCTTGTTAAGGCCTAACTGGTGATTAACTACTGGAGTCCATTCAACATGGATGGAAAAAGCAAGCTGTTAGCAACTTTAGGGAAAGACAGGAAGGTATAAATCATCAGGAAACTGGCAAGAAATCATTTGAAACAGGAATAATATGTTTTCTATTTATTGTTCATTGATTATACCATCTGGTGCTGTTAACTTGTGAGTTGGATCTGCTCTCCGAATACTACAACTGAATGTTGAAGGCCTCTCTGCAGCCAAGCGACGCCTCATCGAAGTCCTCGCCCACCAACACTCCATTGACGTCATCTGTCTCCAAGAGACTCACGTTGGGCACAGAGGAAGCGGGCCGTTACACCATCAATGGTTTTGATCTTCTTTGCTATTCAGGACTGGACATGGCCCCTGCTTGGCCAGCCTTCACAAATGGGGCAGCAGCCCAACCCCACGGTGTGCTTGTGGAGAGCAGCAAACAATGCAACACATCATTGAAGCATGCCCTCAACAAAGACTCAAAGGAGGACTTGTCACCCTTCATACAGCAGATCAAGAGGCAACTGCTTGGCTAAAGGACTTTGCATTCGCTAAATAAAATAAAAACTTGTGAGTAAGTTCCACTGAAGCAATTGCAACACAAATATCTAGCTTGATACTTCACCACAGCACTAATTGGAGGTGCCACCTTTTGCATGAGATGTTAGGTAGAGGCCCGATCAGCTCTGTTATGTGTCCATGCATTACAATAAGATGGTTAAATGTCAAATTATTTTGCTGTTCTGACAGGGGCAAAAAAAAAAAAAAAAAGGGCAGTCTTTGTTTTGATTTTTATTGCTCTAGGCCGAATCATTTCAATACTAACAAAATTGAAATTTGTAAAAAAGAAAAAAAAATTCTGAAAAGATGAGCAATAATGACATTTCTTTAGAAGTTGATATTGACAAACAATGAAACAGCTTCAGTGTTGTAGCAGGACTTGTCTTTCAACCAAACAAAGGACTGAACTAGCTGACAGTGGGTTTTGTCAATTCACAGGCATGTCATTAAAATGATGAAGCACCTTGCTGGAGAGGAGAGCTTTTGCAGGAAGAGAGGCAAAAGTATTTGGCTCCCATGGACAATCAAAGAATGGTGCTGACAATTGTTACAGAGCACCATACATCCATGACCACTCTTTCCTCAAATGGAAACAGACTATGTGGTCTCAAGTGTTCATATTATGTTGTTAGTAGGGTAAGCGAGGTGAGGAATGAAACACCGTCATATATTTAAGTATAGCTTCTAAAATGTAAAGCATACTTTACATTGCTTTGTGCATTTTGGATATGCGAGGCATTAAGACAATGAATGCACGGGTTAGCTGTTTTCTGAAGTTAAAAATAAATTACACTTCCAAAATAGCAATTACTTCTACCTCTCAATTTTCTCTTCTATTGCCTGTCACACTGCATAGTCACTGAACCACAAGCCATTTAAAACCACATTCTTTAGAGCAGAATCAAAAAAATCTAAAGGGCTATCAGCAGTAGAAACAAATATCAAAGGAGGAAACATTTGGAATTTCCAAGTAAATCAATGCTTGGTGTTGCTTTTCACACATTGCCTATCCCTTCTACAAACACCAATTTAACATAATATTTAACGGTGAATAATGTCCCTGCAATCTTAAACTCATAATACTTGACAAAAAATTGTACAAAGCAACATTACCCTAAATGTTATAAAATTCAAAACACTTTCAACTTTAGGATTTTACTAATGCATTTTAAGATTCAGGAAAAAAATGATACACTATAAACTAAACATTACTAAACTCTGCAAAGAGTGCACTAGATTAATTTTGCATTAATAATTACAGGAATTAATAATGAACAAGTTTAAAAATGTTAAAAACACAAAATCATTTATACTATTTAGCTGTTAATGAAAATATTCCACAAAATGATATTAAAGGCTAAACATGAAGAATAACGGAAAAAAATATGAAGCAACTGACCTTTAATTTGATATATAAGTTGAAAATAATTTGAGTAAATAAGATACATTGGTCATGAATTATTGGTAATTTACCAAATACAATTCAGGTCACTATTTTAAATTCATCTTGGATCAATTATTTCATCCCCATAATATTTAAATGAAAAATTCCTTAAATACATGTGTAGTGATAAATGGTAACTAATAAGATTAAGATTTTTACTAATGTTATTAGTCTAAATGGAAAAAGAACGGAAAAATATTTTGATTAGAGAAATTTGATCTTTACAATTTCCCAATTAGTGGTTTGAATCCTTCTAAATGCATTCAACAGTGGATGGCATCTTGTCATTCTATTCTTGGCTGGACCACCAGGTGGGGTACTTTGGAAATTGGGGAGAAAAAATGACCACTCAGAATCAGAGATACAGCATGAAAACAGGCTATTCGGCCCACCATGTCCATACTAATTATCACACCTATTTGCTCTCATTTTGAACAAGACGCACATTACCTATTAAATTCATGGAGTAATGGTGAAATACATGGCCTGAGTCTTCAAACATCATGACCATATGAGAATGCATGGTCCATATCGAAATTAAGAAAAAAGAAAAAAACAGTATTTCCCATTGAAAAAAACATTCATTTGTAATGTCCATTGAACTGCAATTACATTGGATACAGTTATCGTTTATTACTAAAGTTACATATCATGCACGAGAAATTCCATAACTTGCATGCATTTATTTGAAGTGTGGCAAAATAGACCATTACTTTGCTATGTTTTAAGTATTTATCATTTCAAATAACTGAGAATTTTAGATACCAACTATTTAAAGTATTAATCCAGAGCACTAACTATAAGAAATCTACAAAACAGCAATTAATTCTACAGTTACTTACTATAATTTCCTTTACATTATACTAAAACAATGCTATAATAAGTATTGATGCCAGCACAGCATCTTGACAATGCTAATTGACTACAAATGTAGGTCCACAGATATTAGCAGCTCTTCGGTATCAACTGGCTATTTTTCATACAAGATCCATTACTGGCACGCTACTTGATAGTGCAAGGCATCTGAGACGAGATATCAATGCATAGTTTCCAGCAGGGGGAACCATTAATGAACAGAAGACCCAGCTGATGTATATCTTTTTAATACGTAGGAAAAAAATCGAGACCCAATTGCAATCATTGTACACACATCAATTTATTCAGTACGTATCAGCGTTAAAAGAATCTTAATTGTCTTGTATAGCAAAATGGAACAATGAAATTCTAACTTGCCTTAGCAGAACAGGTCTGTAAACTCAGTACTCATAAGATAACATAATAAACAAACAACAAATAAAATAAATTAAAAAAACAGATAGGGCAATAGGTGCAATGCCCTCCATAATGTTTGGGACAAATACCCATCATTTATTTATTTGCCTCTGTATTCCACAATTTGAGATTTGTAATAGAAAAAAAATCACATGTGGTTAAAGTACACATTGTCAGATTTTATTAAAGGCCATTTTTATACTTTTTGTTTCACCATGTTGAAATTACAGCAGTGTTTATACATAGTCCCCCCCAGTTCAGGGCACCATAATGTTTGGGACACATGGCTTCACAGGAGTTTGTAATTGCTCAGGTGTGTTTAATTACCTCCTTAATGCAGGTATAAGAGAGCTCTCAGCACCTAGTTTTTCCCATCACCTTTGGAAACATTTATCGCTGTTTATCAACATGAGGACCAAAGTTGTGCCAATGAAAGTCAAAGAAGCCATCATGAGACTGAGAAACAAGAATAAAACTGTTACAGAGACATCAGCCAAACCTTAGGCTTACCAAAATCAACTGCTTGGAACATCATTAAGAAGAAAGAGAGCACTGGTGAGCTTACTAATCGCAAAGGGACTGGCAGGCCAAGGAAGACCGCCACAGTTGATGACAGAAGAATTATCTCTATAATAAAGAAAAATCCCCATACACCGGTCCGACAGATCAGAAATACTCTTCAGGAATCAGATGTGGATTTGTGAATGACCACTGTCCGCAGAAGACTTCATGAACAGAAATACAGAGGCTACACTGCAAGATGCAAACCACTGGTTAGCCGCAAAAATAGAATGTCCGGATTACAGTTTGCCAAGAAGTACTTAAAAGAGCAACCACAGTTCTTGAAAAAGGTCTTGTGGACAGATGAGACGAAGATTAACTTATATCAGAGTGATGGCAAGAGCAAAGTATGGAGGAGAGAAGGAACTGCCCAAGATCCAAAGCATACCACCTCATCTGTGAAACACAGTGGTGAGGATGTTATGGCCAGGGCGTGTATGGCTGCTGAAGGTACTGGCTCACATCTTCATTGATGATACAACTGCTGATGTAGTAGCATAATGAATTCCGAAGTGTATAGACACATCTTATCTGCTCAAGTTCAAACAAATGCCTCAAAACTCATTGGCCAGTGGTTCATTCTACATCAAGACAATGATCCCAAACATACTGCTAAAGCAACAAAGGAATTTTTCAAAGCTAAAAAATGGTCAATTCTTGAGTGGCCAAGTCAATCACCCGATCTGAACCGAATTGAGCATGCCTTTTTTATGCTGAAGAGAAAAATGAAGGGGACTAGCCCCCAAAACAAGCATAAGCTAAAGATGGCTGCAATGCAGGCTTGGCAGAGCACCACCAGAGAAGAAACCCAGCAACTGGTGATGTCCATGAATCGCAAACTTCAAGCAGTCATTGCATGCAAAGGATATGCAACAAAATACTAAACATGACATTTCATTTACATGACATTGCCGTGGCCCAAACATTATGGTGCCCTGAAATGGGGGGGCTATGTATAAACACTGCTGTAATTTCTACATGGTGAAAACAAAATGTATAAAAATACCCTTTATTAAAATCTGACAATGTGCACTTTAACCACACGTGATTTTTTTCTATTACAAATCTCAAATTGTGGAGCACAGAGGCAAATAAATAAATGATGGTTCTTTGTCCCAAACACTATGGAGGGCACTGTAGGTTGAATGGACATGGTAGGGGAGTCAAGAAACAGAGGACAAAGGTTTAATGTGAGAGATGCAACAGTTAATGGGAACCCGAGAGGAAACGTTTTCACTCAGCAGGTGGTGGGTATATGGAATGGGCTGTTGGAGGAGATTGTTGTGGCAGACACTATAACAGCATTTAAAAGACACTTGGACAGGTCTATGGGTAGGAAAGATTCAGAGGGATACCAGCTAAACACATGCAAAATGGGACTAGCTTAGATGGGGCACCTCCATCAGCATGGATGGCTTGGGCCAAGGGGCATGTTTCTAGAGCAACTAGAGGAAATAGAATATTAATTTCAAAAAAGTTTACTTTGAATGAATACTGCTGCATTGAGATCACTGTAGATGAGGTGCAATACAAAGATAACGTCCAGAGGTTGAGCTCCTACTCAAAGTTGACTTGCTTGCTGCAGCACACAAGACGATGGGCCACATTCACAGTACAATGGTCCTCAACCAATCTTCCCCTCTCTGCAATATTTCTCCACAATAATAAGGGCTCACACAAAACCCCGGAAAGTTGAATTCCTTCCCATGTTTTGGAACCCACTTTTTGGCAGCGATCGATGTCAATAAAGAAATTCACCATTACCGCCAATGCACCAGCACCGCTTTTGGTTGACTAAGGATAAGGTTGTTTGCGGTTGACTGAGCTAAAGGATGTTTGTAGACCAAGATATCAAAGCTGACATTAATTTGACATCTAATGGGCAGCAGCTATATCTGTCTTCCTATCTGCATCAGAGATTTGGTCTGCTTTAAAACTACCAGAAAATTACCAGAGCCAACTCCACAAAATCCTCTCACTGCATGAGAAAGATAAGTGAACTGTCCTCTCCTAAGCCAACATTCCCAGAGTTGAGACCCCAGTTACACTCAGTAAACTCTGTTGGGCAGACTACACCATTGTCCACTTAACATCAGACTCCCAAAAATAGAGCTCGGAATATAGTGTGTCGTGGGAAGAGATTATCAAACAGATGAAAAGGTTTATGGATGTTTTCAGTCTCCCTGAAAAAGAGCAATATCCCCTTCGACTCCTGGGCCATGATCTCTGGACCATGATCACACAAAGTGGAGGAGGACATTCAGAAGGAGATTTGAGAAACCCCTCACTAAATAACTCGCTGCAGCAGGCACTTACTGTCCCATCTGTGGAAGAATTTAAGATTCCCTCATCCATAACCTCAAAACCAGAGTGGATGCAGGTCATCCTCGACTCCAAAAGACTTTGATGACAAGTAGTCACTTTTACTTAAGTGATTTATTTCATTATCACAGCATGGAATATTATTCAGATGAAGATATAAAATTGGACCCAGAAACAAATTAATCCACTCAGATACAAATTCAATATATTATAATAGCTTTAGAGATTTGGTTCCATCAATCTGGATACTATGCCCCTTGTCTTTCTTTGTTGTATTCAAAATAAATGACTCCATTCACCGATTTAAAAGCAAAGGTTTACTATTATGAACACAACGGTAATATTCTGGCTGAAATGCTGCTTCTCTCAGAGATACCATTACCTGCTCTTAACTTCTTGTCCCTTGATGAATTAGTCTTCATGGTTTATTACCAATTTAAATCTCTTGTATGCTGGGTAGAGCTCATTCCAATCAATCTTACACACATGCTCATAACAACCAGCTCTTAGTAGGTATGTTACAAAACTTACCTTCAGCGGCGCTGCAGTTCTGCTACTGGCCATGTGCGCGATTTTGGCGCCTTTGAGGGGGGGCGGGGATAAAATGCGGTTTTCACCTACCTGTCCTGGATTATATTTTCTCGGAGTGCAAGCTTTTGCAGAAGAATTGTTCCGACGGGCGTTCGGTGAATTTTTTTTTTTTTTAATTTTTTTAAAAATCTTTTTTTTTTAAATCGCCCGACAAGTTCAGCGCTGGAGTAATTAAAAAATCAGCTTCTAAAGCTGTCAACGCCGACAACGGGGACGGATTTCACGTACGGGACAGGTAAAGGAAAGCCGTTTATTTTATGTATAAAAGTGCTCCTTAAGATGCCTTTAATTCACATTTTACGTTGCGAAACGGTGATTTTTCCCCCATACGAACCGGCAGTATTTTTCCTGCCGATATGGGGTTTAAATTCACCACAAGCGCAACGTTCCAAATGATCGCGTTCCAGAAAAACCCACTCGCAAGATTATTTAAATGGCCATTAATTTGCAGGTACTAAACACTAAATTCCTTCCATTTGGCCTATAAATCCATGACAATGAGATTTAAAAATCATGTTATATTGTGAATTCTTGTGTGTATGTTATTTGGACACTTAGGCTATTTAAAAATGTTGATCTCTTCTTAAGAAATGGATAGATGTTTAGATCTAGTAATTGAATTATGTAATTAGCTACAATTGGATAACTAACTAATTATATGCTTTAATTTCAGGTCATCCAAGTAAGATTGTTTAATATTTATTTCAGAATGCTTCAATCTATAATAACTGAAAATTTCTTTCAGTTCTCTTAATTTTTAAGAAAGTTATGGGCTTTTGACTGTCCTCGATCACGGCTTTTGTGTTCAGTCAATGGAAAAGCAATTGCTAATTTCCGAGTATGAAAATGGCCGTAACTTTTTTAATACTGAAGATATGAAAGTGAATTAGGTATCAAATTAAACTTCTTTTTATGCTTTATCTGATGGGATAATTGCAGACTTGATTTTTTAAATCTCAAAATTTTGTAACATTGCTACTCTTAGGTTGTCTACTTTTCATCAGTAGCAGAGCAGCCCAAATGTTTTTGAAAGTCCCAAACCTGTGGTTGATTGTGCAGTCACAGTCATTATTCAAACTGTGGAATAGGCCAGGCCTGTTTACATAATCGTCAGCAGCCTACACTGATGAAGAGTGAGAAATGGGAGAAGTGGATAATTAGGATTTTATGAGGGGTACAATAACGAACACAGGAATTTGACTGAAGCTGTGGATCTAAGCTCTGGAGTCTGTTTGGTTAGAAGACTGCTTCAACAGTCCAAAAAATACTTACTGAATCCTGTTCACTAATAAGCTTTGGGCCTATACACCTGCATTTGGAAATTATATCAAAACGGATGCTATAATATTTTGTGTTGGACATGTTCAACTTTCCATATGACAAGTCAAGTCACGTCAATTTTATTTCTATAGCACATTTAAAAACAACTCTTGTTGACCAAAGTGCTTTACATTAGTGCAGGTACTAACATGCTACAAACAGTGGTACATAGACCAACAATACATACATAAATACATACAGCGTTCCCTCAGAGGACCTCAAGAAACGCTTGTGAGTATAAATAAGTTTTTATTTCTTACAACTTAAAAAAAATGAATTATTGATGGCAATGTGTAACAACATTAGGTAACATTTTTATCTTCATGCAACTTCAAAGAAACCTGATCTCTCCAGTAGTGGCAAACAATTTAGCATCTATTTATCCATGCATGCCCCAGGCTGAACATAGAACAGATAGGCCCATGCTTTGAGAAATACAAATAACACAGACTTTCCTTCTACTTACCTGCTTGGTTTGGATTACAATGAACAACTGGAATTTATGGACTGTCAGAGTTCGAGTTCAGGAAGCATGGACGCTTCATGTGGCAGCAAGCAAGAGGTGCAAAAATAATTCACAGTCACAGCACAAAAACAAATCCTTTGGCCCATCACGTCCATGCAGATATTTCTGCCCATCTATGCTAATTCTAACTACCTACATATTAGATCCTTATTCTTCTATACTTTGCTTGGTTAAGTGCCTGTCAAAATGTTTCTCAAATATAGCAATTGTATCCGACTCCACCACATCCTCTGGTAGCAAGTTCCAGATATAAACAGCATGACAATAAAGTATCACAATCAATCACAATCATCATCACAATAAAGAATCATAATACAAAAATAACTAGTCAAATCCCCTTTAATATTCCTTCTGCTCACCTTCAACCTATCCCCTATTATGGGGAGAAAGATTCTGAACATCTACCCTACCATTGCTTCTTATTTATTAAGTCACCCCTCAGCCCACTGTGTTCCAGGGTAAACAAACGTCTTCTCACTATGACCTTGATTGCGTTTCTTCCGGGTGCTCCGGTTTCCTCCCACATCCCAAAATAGTGTGGGCTTGTAGCTTAATTGCCCTCTGTATATTAACTTAGTTTGTAGGAAGTGGATGCTAAAGTGGGATAACATAAGACTTGGGTGAACGGGTGATTGATGGTTGGCACGGACCCAGTTGTCCATTGGGCTTGTTTCCACGCTGTACCTTTCAATCAATCAATCAATCAATCTTGAATCTTAAAAAACTGACTAAAATTAATGAGTCACATTTCCCAAACACAAAAACTGCTGGACGAATTCAACCGAACTGGCAGCATCATTCGCGACAGAGGAATAGATGCTTCGGTTTTAGACCCTGCATCAGGATAGAGTGCAGAGGAGAGATAGCCCATAGAAGCGAGGGGGAAGTAGGACCAGGCAGGTGATAGGTGGATTTCCACCCTTCCCCTGCCTGGTACCCCTGCCTCTCCCCTCCACCCCTTTATATGTGTAACCCTGATGCAGGTTCTCAACCTGAAGCGTCAATTCTACCCATCTCCACTAGAGTTTCTCCAGCAGTTAGTTTTTCTCCCCTCTAGATTGCTGCATCTCCCCAAACAAAGCAATGCAGACTATTCCCGATCTGCCTTTCCAAATGAACAAAAATCCTATCCCTGAACATTTCCCCCAGTAATTATTTGGGTTATTCCTTCTTCCCCTCTTAAATAAATGATATTAACCATCTCAGTCTTTTACCACCTCACAAAAAGCTAATGAAGATGCAAAAATCTATGTCAAGGCCCCAGCTATTTTCTTCCTTGCTGTCCTGTGTATTTTGGGATAGATCTCAGCCAGCTTTGGGTATTTATCAGACCTTTGCATCCTGTGACATCTAGCATTTTCTCCTTCTTATTGGACTGCTCCAAATGATCCACATACCTCTCCCTGAAGTCATCATCTTCCATGTCTTTCTTCTCAATGAATACGGATGAGGTCCTCATTTTAGGACCTCACCCACATACTTTGTTCAACACAGATTAGCACTTTGGTCCCCAAGTGAACCACTCCCTCCATGCCTTCTTGTTCTTTACAGAATGTCTAGGGATTCTCCCTGATCTTACTTGCCAAGCATATTTCTTTGCCCTTTTTTAGCCCTCCTAATTTTGTTGTGTTCTCTCCTACATACACTACATTCCTCTGGAGATGCCCTCAACCCCAGTTGCCTTCCATTCTTTTCCTTTGTCCTGATCAAACCTTCAACATCCTTTATAATCCAGAATCTTTAATCAAAACTTAAAACACAATTTAGGAACTTTAATTAAAAAAGTAAACTGGGGGCAAAAAAAGTATCAGACTGACCAAACTTTTTTAAATCTTATGTACAACAATTTTATACATTTAACTAATTTCAACTGGCATTGCTCAAGTTCTCTTTTTCGTCCCTTTTTCTTTTGCTTTTCCCCTCCTCTTAACATTTATTTTTTAACAACTTTCTGTACGGGAAAATGAATACTTTCCTTTACAACTGATTGGCTGAGCAAGAAATACTGTCCATCATTCCCACATAACTCTCATCCATTATGTTAAGAATACAGATCAGCTGGCAATGATTCATCCTTCCCTATTATCTTATCCTCCACCACTCAGCAATCAATTCCACTTACGACTCCCCTATTTCTCACCACCACTAATCAAACAAAATATGTGTGGCCAGGTAATAATTAGGAAACTTTTAGGATCTTGGGTATCATTCCATATAGTCTGTTTCTAAAGAGTGCTTCACAGAGTCATTGAGAGGTTTGAAGTGCTAATGCGTAAGACATGAAAGTTTTATTACTTTACAAGACGTAATTATGTAATAAAATACTAATATCACAGCCTGGATTGAGTAGATTGCTTGTACACCACTTAAAACTATTTTCAAAGTACATTCTCGTCCCCCAATGAGACCTGCTTTGTTGATTCACTCTGGCACACGTACAGGTACATACTTCCTTGGACTTTGAGATAGACCTTCACTTGGGCTTTTTGCTGCCACGGAGGGAATAAGTTGCAAATCCCTACCCTCTTCTGGTATATTTGCAGCAATGATGGACTCATGAGTTGGTGTGGACTGGCTAACGTCCACCATATAGACCCGCTGAGTTACTCCAGCTTTTTGTGTGTACCATACAAGAAGTCTCTGGGGTGTGGAGAGATGAGCAGCAACATAAAGGGGGAGAAAGCAGCTTCAACCAAGGTGATCATGACAGTAATCAGAGGCTCTGGACAGTTGTCAGGCTGGTGTTCCAAACCCCCAGCAATGGCGATTGTATAGGGGCACCTCACATCCAGCCCTACATGGCAGCTTCTCCACACCAAGCCAAGGGCAATTCTGAATTTGCATCTGATCTCTGGCACCCAGATTCTGGGCACAGCAGCAAAAACACGGAGCTCGTGCTAGGTTTCCTGCACAGCAGTGCTCTGTCTTACATGTATAATGTTATAATCATCCCATTTAGTATCAATTCCATTAGCGCAATCATTTTTGGGAAAGCATCTGGAACATAAACTGTGCTTGTTATAAGAAAATTTAGCATCATATGATTTTTGAGGATATCATACAGATCTGCATCAGAAAACAAAAATGATTCATTTTTGGGGAGGAGAATCATTCCTTTTTCCCCCACAAAGTTGTTCAATCAAATCCATAGTGTAAGCTTATAATTGAAGAGTGCAAAAATACTATAACATATGAATTCTAAAGCTGAATAATTATTACAATCATTATGTGGTATTACATACCTTTTATTTCAGCTAGTTTTAAAAATTGGCAACCAAAGAGATTCCAACAGCTTTTGAATGGAAGGTAACATTACATTACAGTACAGTAAATGTAGACACTGGAACTGCAGATGTTGATTTACTTTCATTTAGATATGATGATGTATTAACATTAATACATGATCAAATAGTTGATAGAGGCAAAAAGCTGGAGTAACTCAGCGGGACAGGCAGCAACTCTGGAGAGAAGGAATGGGTGATGTTTCAGGTCGAGACCCTTCTTCAGATGAGTTACTCCAGCTTTTTGTGTCCATCTTCGGTTTAAACCAGCATCTGCAGTTCCTTCCTACGCATCAAATAATTGATAACTTTTTTGATTGCTCCATTTTAAACTATGGTGCTTAGGATTTCTAACAGTCAAGGCTAAACCATTAGCTTTAAATACAGGACATGTCTACTGTGCATCATTGATTAACCCCTAATCATCCAGCTGCCTTTGGACCCAATTGTAAGTGTAATTACCTTTTTGTCAGGTACAATTTGCCTGATAAACATGTCAGAACACTTGCTGCTTAGTCTATTTCAACAGATAACTGCTGCCCATCGACAGCCTACAGGCACAATTACTAAAGAAGAGGGCTGTTATAAAACACAGAAGCTAATGCACTAAAGGAGCCCCCAAAAAAGAAATACCCACCTGACCTCTGGATAACCCAAGCAGGAGATTAGCCTATTTCCAAACAAGCAGGCTGTCACACATAGCTTGGCCAATTGCACTCATTGCCACTGTGCATACAGTTCTTACACAAGCTAATGAGGGCAGACTGCTATGCTATTATTTCTGTACCCTTTCTTAAGCCAAGTACTGCAAATGCTTTTCATCAATGCCACGGCAGAAAAGGCCCAAAATCAAAGTGAGCACAAAGGGTGAAAAAGTTCAAAAACAAATTTTAATTGGAACTTTAATACCTATGCTGCATAACCATGAGAAACTTGGTGACTGATCTGCTAACACTAGATGCCTTATATATTAGGATATTGGCCATAAGTCTTCTAAACCTTCAAAATATTTCTGAAAATTACCATGGAATTTACTGATTATTTGCCATATAAAAATGCAAATAGCATTATTTTCACAGTTGGCCTTTCAATTAAGGTGAATTAAGCTGCTTCTTTTATCAGGTGTTGACTGGGTCCCAGACATATTTACTCATCCCTATTAGTACCCATCCCCACTCATTCCCTACTGAGAATGGCTATCAAGGAAATGAATGTATACAAACTCGTAACAGTGTTTTTCACACAACAAAGCTAACACTTCCTGAGATGGCAGCAGTTTATTACCAGTTCAATGGCCAAACTACAAAAATTACCTATACTTCACGGGTTTGCGTCACATACCAAAATCCCACAAAATCCTTGACTTTTTTGTTAAACCTGCTTTCACTTTGATCAGAGGTGCAAACAGCCTTCTCTGAGGGATACGAAAGCCACCTGCTGTTGCTGGTAAGGCAGCTGCTAATTGGTAAAAAAATCTTCAGAACTTGCCTAATAGATCCCAGGTTTTTTCCCCCCCAAGTAAAAAGCAGGATTGATTGTAGCACAATGAAAGCCTGCTCATGGGGGATCATGCATCAAAGGAATATAAAACAAGCTATATGTCCAAGACCTGTAAAATACATCCCTCAAAGCCAATTTCAAAACTACGCTTTCCCCTCTTGAAAAATATGCACAGATGTGTTTGTTTTTACACTACAATCATTAATGTTATATTTAAATGCTACTGTAATTTCTGAAAATGGCTCCTC
This sequence comes from Amblyraja radiata, assembly GCF_010909765.2. Classification (NCBI taxonomy): domain Eukaryota; kingdom Metazoa; phylum Chordata; class Chondrichthyes; order Rajiformes; family Rajidae; genus Amblyraja; species Amblyraja radiata. The sequence continues at coordinate 7,884,103 of NC_045970.1, forward strand.
ATACACAAAACATGCAGGGAAAGGAACTCTCCTAAGTTTTAACAGTGGGAACAGAGAGATTGGAAAGTTTGAGGAAGAAATTAGTTCTTTGGGTTCACAGCAATCAGCCAATTCTCTCCAGGGTAACTTAAATTCCCAAAACTATACCCTCCGGCTGCAATGCTGAGGGAATTCCGGTCTTGTTATAATCAGAACCAAGCCCAAACAGAACCACTGCTGTTTTAATCTTAGACACACTCACTTAACACAGGTCCAAAGACAAATCTAAAAACTAAGCGGTAGACACAAAAAACTGGAGCAACTCAGCGAGTCAGACAGCATCTGTGGAGAAAAGGAATAGGTGACGAATAGGTAAACACTGAGTTACTGAGTTAACTCGACACTGACTTACTCCAGCATTTTTAGTGTATCTTCAGTTTAAACCAGCATCTGCAGTTCCTTCCCAAACAAACACTAAGCACTGGGAACCTCAAATTATCCTACTAGTTGACTGTTATTTGAGTAAAGTCCCAAAAGATGTGCAAATCAGAAGTACATGCTTTCCAACTTTCAAGATGCTTCGTAACCATAGTCCATCAAAAGATGGTATGGGCAAAATTCTACATATAAAAAAACCATGCCGTCATATGATTGCTTTCACACAAATAGAATTTTAGATACATGTCAGTATGAAATGGTGGTCCCATCACATAGATCATGTTAGTATAACTTCCAATGTGCAAAAAAAACTATTACACTAATACTGCCCTAGTTGACTAAAAAGGACAATTGAAGATCAAGCCAACAAACTGCACAAAATGGAAACTTGGGCCATCTCACAAGGCACTCCAAAGGAAGGGATGAGGTCATTCATGCAGTCCCAGAAAAATCCACAAAATCCACTGGCAGAAGAAGCAAACCCACGTCAGCGTCGTGTCTCACGCCACCATTTAAGGGGCCCTAATTGCAATAGATTGGCTGTTATGCTGTTCACATGTTCACAAAACCAACTTGCTAAAAACACTCTATTCTGAAATCTATCACAGAGTTACCCACTAGTGAAAGAAAAACCTTAAAATGAGGAAAACCTGGGGCGCCAGTAACACAGTTGGTAGAGCTGCTTCCTCACAGCATCAGAGACTCCAGTTTGATACTGCCCCCGGGTGCTGTCTGTGTGGAGTTTGCAAGTTCTCCCTGTGACCATGTGGGATTCGTCAGGTTGCTCCGGTCTCCTCCCACATGCCAAGGAAGTGCGGGGGGGGGGGGCTGTAGGGTAATTGAGCTCCATAAATTGTCCCAAATGTGTACGGATTGGATGAGAAAATGGGATAACATAGAACTAGGGTGATCACTGGTCTGCCTGGACTCAGTGGGGCAAGGGCTCTGTTTCCATGCTGTATCTTTAAACTAAACCACAAACCTCCTTTAAAAAGCAACATCTGACTGATTCCAGAGAATCCCTGCCCTATGATCGAAGTAGAGAAAGATCTTGGAAATGGCATTAAGAAACAGATGCCATTTTTGTTTGGCATGGCAATGGCAATGGCATTTGGGAATGGCATTGAGTACCGGATGGGGTGCACCATCTACCAAATGAGCTGCCCATTTGCCATGCCAACCACTATCCTGTGTCTATCTTCGGTTTAAATCAGCCAGCATCTGCAGTTCCTTCTTGCACCTATTCTGGAAAAATATGCAATTCTCATATTAGCCTGATCCATCACCTCAGAAACCAGTGCTGGAGTGAAATCGTGTAATCTTTGAACCTGGGGGCTCACTTGAGGAGGAAAAACAACTGACCTTTATCTAAGGTACACAAAATTGCTGGGGAAACTCAGCGGGTGCAGCAGCATCTATGGAGCGAAGGAAATAGGCGACGTTTCGGGCCGAAACCCTTCTTCAGACTGATGGGGGGTGGGGGGGGGGGGCGAAGGAAGGAAAAGGGGAGGAGGAGGAGGAGCCCGAGGGCGGGCGGAGGGGAGGGTGGGAGGAGACAGCTAGAGGGTTGAGGAAGGGGAGGAGACAGCAAGGGCTAGCAAAATTGGGAGAATTCAATGTTAATGCCATCCGGACGCAAGGTCCCCAGACGGAATATGAGGTGCTGTTCCTCCAATTTCCGCTGTTGCTCACTCTGGCAATGGAGGAGACCCAGGACAGAGAGGTCGGATTGGGAATGGGAGGGGGAGTTGAAGTGCTGATCCACCGGGAGTTCAGGTAGGTTATTGCGGACTGAGCGGAGGTGTTCGGCGAAACGATCGCCCAACCTACGCTTAGTCTCCCCGATGTAAATCAGCTGACATCTAGAGCAGCGGATGCAGTAGATGAGGTTGGAGGAGATACAGGTGAACCTTTGTCGCACCTGGAACGACTGCTTGGGTCCTTGAATGGAGTTGAGGGGGGAGGTGAAGGGACAGGTGTTGCATTTCTTGCGGTTGCAACAGAAAGTGCCCGGGGAGGGGGTGGTGCGGGAGGGAAGGGAAGAATTGACGAGGGAGTTGCGGAGGGAGCGGTCTTTGCGGAAGGCAGACATGGGGGGAGATGGGAAGATGTGGCGAGAGGTAACACTAATGTATGATAGGGTATGTGAGATCTCACACTGCATCATTCATCATTCCCATAGTTTTTAACCATTTTAATGTTGGCAGAGAATAAAAGCTCATGCAATAACATTAAAAAAGAACCAACCATGAGATTACAATAACATGCAGGTGTGGTGGAGTTACCACTCTGAGATACAACATATGCTAATAACAGTTATTTTACCAATTACATAGTATATATCAATCTGACAAATTACATCCTATTTCACTAATTTGTATTGGTTAGAGTATTACACAACATACTATCAAATTCTTTTACATGTTCCTTGTGATCAACTTCCCATTGACTCATCCCATCTGTAAAGGAGAATTTTGAAAAAGGCAACATAATCTGCACACAAGGGTATTAATTAGCTGGGCTCCTTAGTAGCTGTGGATTTTGCATGCAATAGTACAAACTCTCTATAGGGATAAGTTGAATGGATTTGATGTCATTCCTCCCAGCTGGGGAAGTTAATTTCTATCAAATCGGTTTCCTTCTGCCGACGTGAGCAAGTATGTTTTGACTGGCTATAATGAAGTAGAGATCAAAGAGAGCAAGTCTTAACTAACATATGTACAGTTTTTGTTTCAAAGTACAGATAGCTTTGTGGTTTCGTTTGTCAACTTTTTGTATTAAAATAATTTTGAGCTGCCAATATAATTACTGTATTTAGAGTAGATGTACTTAGTTACAGAATGGAGCCTATTGATTCTAATTTTTATAGCTACTTAATATCACTCAGCATTCTTGTTAGGGCACATTTCAAAATTCAAACAACATTCTAGGTTTGAAATTTTGTTTATAAAATAAATTAAATATTTAAAATACATATTTAAAATAAATTAACACTTTTCAGGATGAAAATGTACAATGGAATAGCATTTTGTACACAAAAGAGAGACTTAACGGCAGAATGCAAGATGGGGAAAGAATGCTCCCATACAAATGTATACAATGTCAAATTATACTGCAATAACCAATGTTGTGAGTGAAATCGAATGAAATGAGGTTCATGAAGCCATGGTTGAAGTACAACAGTACCGAGAGATCTTTAAAAACATAGTAGGATGTGCATGGGGTCATTTAATGTACGATTGAAATGCTGCATTTCCAATAATTAGGAGCATTTACATGGTTTTTGGTCACAGATCTTCGGGAGCGGGACTTGAACCCAGTATGCTGCATGAATGACGAATAGACTGGTGCAACACTGCTATTTCTAACACTGATCATTCTTCGTAATATTCTAGGCGTAGGTAGATACAAAATGCTGGAGTAACTCAGCGGGACAGGCAGCATCTCTAGAGAGAAGGAATGGGTGACATTTCGGGTCGAAACCCTTCATCAGACTAATGTCAGGGGAGTGGGCGGGACAGAGATAGAATGTAGTCGGAGACAGTAAGACTGGTGGGAGAACTGGGGAGGGGGAGGGGATGGAGAGAGAGGGAAAGCAAGGGCTATTTGAAGTTAGAGAAGTCAATGTTCATACTGCTGGGGTGTAAGCTACTCAAAGGAAATATGAAGTGCTGTTCCTCCAATTTGCGCTGGGCCTCACTCTGACAATGGAGGAGGCCCAGGACAGAAAGGTAAGATTGGAAATGGGAGGGTGAGCTGAAGTGCTGAGCAACCGGGTGATCAGGTAGGTTAAGGCAGACTGAGCGGAGGTGTTCAGCAAAACGATCGCCGAGCCTGCGCTGGGTCTCGCCGATATACAGGAGTTGACACCTGGAACAGCGGATACAATATTCTAGGCAAGATTGATTATTTACTGGGTAGATTCCCAAATGGATTAAGGCTCAGCACAGTGAAAATTATTTCATTTCACATGGAAACATTTGGTTGGCACCCTGCTAAGACCTTTGTCCCAATGTGGACTAGATTCAAGCTAGCATATGAAAGAATGTTGTGCTATCCCACTGTTTCTGAACTCACTTTAATTATTACAGATTCATTATTAATCAGCATCGTTCAAAAAGAACCCAAGGAAAATAAATTCTCTCCAAATTTGCCCTCTAAAATTTACAGAAAGATAAAGGTTAATTTAAAAATTATAGCAAATACACTTTTGTAATTCATTTTGACAGATAGACAATTGCCAGAACCAGACTGGGTTAATAAATGGTCTTGAATTACATACATTTGTTTGGTTTATTAACCAACAGTATTTTTAATCATATTCCTGCAGAATTGAGATTTTCCATAGGATAAAATTATATAAAACATTTTCTGCAGACATTTAAATTATTTCAGTTTTCAAAATCTTGGTGGCAACAACTAGTTTTCATTCGCTGCCTTTGTCTGGTGCAGGTCACAGTTCAACTCAGCACGGTGTACATTTGTCTTGACCAACAATAATGATAAACTCTCACAAATGTCCTGTGCTTCCCTACTTGACAAGATACATAACTGTATCCACAGACAGGTAGTATTCCAAGTCTGTAGATATTCTTTTGTTTCTGTACCTTTGCCAACTATTCAAAAATATGTCATCTGGAGCTTCTGTTGATGTGGTGGTGCAGTACATGAGTATTCAACATCTCAAATAGAGACCATTAAGTATATTTTCACACTTATCATTAAGTATATTTTCCATTATCTATCCTCTCCTGAGAGCATTGTCAGAAGCCTTTTAATTTCTCATCTAAAGTGCACTATGTATCTAGTGTCTCCCATAGTAACAAGGATGGCACAGCGGTAGAGCTACTACTCGGGTTCAATCCTGACTACAGGAGCTTGCCTGTAGAGAGTTTGTGCATTCTGAGTGGGTTTTCTCTGAGAACTTCAGTTTCTTCCCACACTCCGAAGATGTACAGGTTTGCAGGTTAATTGGCTTGGTATGAATGTAAAATTGTCCCTAATGTGTGTGGGATAGTGTTAAGTGTGCGGGGATCGCTGGTCGGTATGGACTTGGCGGGCCGAAGGGCCTGTTTCTGCACCGTATTTCTAAACTGAACTAGACTGTCTGGCTATTCCACCATAGAGACCACAACAATCTAATTCAGAGAGTTGAAATCTCTAGATACAGTTGGAAATGGTGGTCTGATTTTGTCTTCGGTCATAATGTTATAGACCCATCATCTTCTGTTGCCACACTATTTTAATTCAAATCCTTGGTTTAAAGTAAAATTTAAATGGGCCTCTTTCTTCTTTAAATGAAGTAAACTGAATGATGCTAAAATGATGATATGGAAAGCTTCTCAAGGTACCATAGAAAATGTATCGATTACAAGGTGATTTTCTTCCCCCAAATTTGTTGGGGAAGAGACACCTCCCAAAGGTACACCATTTAAAAGTATGAAGGGAATGAACAGTGTGAACTCCCTCAAAACCACATTCATCTGATGGAAAATTGAACATATTCCATGGACTTTCACTGGCAAGAAAAAAAAATCTGAGGTCAGATCAGGGAAAGGAAGACCCGTTGCCAGGGTGAACATCTTTGGAAGGATGAATGTGCTGATTGGGAAGCTTAAATTTCTTAATTGATTCAGGACAATGTGGGTCTCTCGGAGGTATATTCAGTGACAACTTTGAATGGACCCCATGGTGCCAATGTGAGTTAATCAGGACTTTCAGGTGCAAAGGGAAAATTTAAATTTAACCAAACTGAAGGCATTTGCGATGAAGGGGACAGATCACCTCATTCACAAAAACTCCGCATTTGCTCATTTTGTGATCTTGTACGGGAAAGGCATTATGGAATGCAGAGAGTCAGAATTTTTTTTAATTAGAGAGTTTGGGCACACAGCTGGGGAAGGTATTTAAAATCAGAGAACATGTCCTACTTGAAGGGAGTCCCTGGAGGAGAAATCAAACAATGCTGCAGCCCAGTGGTGGCTCTGGGCTTTGTGTAAGGAGGTGAAGTTTGGGAAAGTGAATAATGCCTTACTGGCCTGGGAGCAGCATTTAAAGACTCTGTTGATCTTGATCTCACGAAAGACTAATTGGACAAGTGTGGGTGGGTAGCACAGAGGATTAGCATTCCTTGATCTATTAAGAAATCTTTCTATAAGTCATATATACGATTACATAGACATTGCAAGGTTTCACTATAGTTAGACCAACAAGGAAAATATAATATAAAATTGGACAAAATAAATTTGTGGTTGCATGTAATTGCCAGTAATGAAGCTATTTTGAATAGGGTAACGATAGGAAAACAGAAATCTAATAAAAGCTTAATATTAATCAGTGTATCATTTGCTAAATGTATCTCAAAACCCTTTTTTGTTTGTAGGTATTCTAATCATTCTGAAATTGTTGAACTTGCTGACAAACAAGTTTTAATTTTCCTTTTAAAGTTTAAGTTGCAATACTTAACCTAATGCTGTTATTCTTCCCCAAGTGGAATAATTATTCGAAATTCAAATTATGCCTATTCAACAACAGTTGAGTCACAAGGTCACAAAAATGAATTAATCTTCATGCAAAATATTAAAGACTATTAACAATTTTGGCTGCTTTTCAAATCCACAACTATGTAAATTGAAAAGGTTAGTGAAGACAAATGTAAACATCTTACAGTCAAAAAACAATTTACAGCAGGGAACAAGAAATTGCAGATAAAATAATTTGGTTCTGTCTTCAAAGAGACCAAAAATTATTTCCCAGATATGCTAGGGAAGCAAGTGCATGATGAAAATGAATTAAAAAAAATTAGTAATGGTAAAGAAAGGAGAGCGGGCAAAATTAAAGACTCAGTAAAATAGCAAATCCCCAGTCTGATAATCTGCAAACCAGAGCATTGAAAAAGCAAATATATAGGTTGTCATCTTCCAAAATTGTACAGATTATATAATAGCTCCTCCAAATGTAATTTAAATATATTTTTTAAATGCAGCAGACAGAAAACTGTTAACCTATCATTAGAGGCAAGGGAAAGTGCTAGAGTCTGTTACAAAGTAACACTCAGGACATATCAAAAGGCTAACTATCAAAAGACAAAGTCTAATTTATGAAAGGGGAATTGTGTTTGACAAACCTATTGGTGTGTTATTTTTTGAGGAAGTAACTAGTAGACAGATAAGTGGAATTGGTGCGTCTAGATTTTCAGGAGGCCTTTGATCCAGTCCTGTTAGAAGTTGAATGTGCAAAATTAAATTACCAACGATTGGGGGCATGTTGTATGGATTGAAAATTGGTTGCCAGACAGGAAAAGAGTAGGAAGAAATGTGGCATTTTTAAGGTGATGCAAGCAATTAGTTAAGTTCTGCAGGGATCAGTACTTGGACCCCACCATATCAAAGATTTGGATGCGGAAACGTAAGGTATTATTTCTGAGATTACCGACAACACAAACTGAGTGGGAATGAGAGTTGTGAGGAGGATGCAGAGAGACTTCAAATGTACACAGAGCAGTTTAATATTGGAGAAAATCTAAAATGGGCAAGTGATGTTAAATCTATGGAGACCTTGTTTAAACTACAGTGTATTGTGTCCTGTTCAGGTCATCTCTGCCCTTAAGAACCAATCACTCTGGAAAGTACATAAAACAGATTTATAATAATGTTACCAGAATTGAGAGGATGACACTGTCAAGAGTGATTGAATGGTCTCCAGTTCTTTTTCTCTGGGAAATAAACTAATAAAAAGCCACAGAGGGGTCATTAAAATTACAAAGAAATTTGATGGGGCCGATATTGAAAAACTGTTTTCACCTATCTGGAACAAGAGGACATTAAAAATAATAGAGCCACCAAGTAATAAAAAATAATGCAAGAGGATTGTTTATGCTGAAGGTGCTAGGAATGCAGACCCATCAGTCACATAGCATGACTCAAGTGGATGACATTGATACCTTTCAGGGAAGGCACGATTTTTATGAGAGAACAGAGCGAAATGGGAGACTGGGGGAAGGTATTAATTGAAGGAGGCATAGGCAAATATGAACAATACTATATATCTGTTTGGACAAAAAGGGTGTTTTTGAATTTTAAGTAAGATATTATGCAGACCTATTGAGAACAATATTTGCTTTAGCGACCCAAGGGACCACAGATCGTAGAATCGAGATCAGGGTTTGAAGAAGTAGGCGGCTTTGGTCGGAAGCAATGGGTGAACCTGCAATCCTTGGTTTACTTATCCCTTCCCACAAAATCTGCCCCCTCGGCAGCTATGTTCCCTTCCAACCGCAGAAGATGCAACATTTGTCCCTACACTTCCTCCCTCAGACTGCTTGAAAAGAAATGTCATCAATCCAGGGAGCCCAGCAGCCCTTCCAGGAGAGGTGGTTCACATGTACCTCCTCTAACCTCATCTACAGCCCAATGTGGCCTCCTTTACACGGTGACACTAAACACAGACTAGGCAACCGTGTCACCAAACACTTGTGTTTGGTCTGCCTAGGCCTGCTGGATTTCCCACTTGCTAACCATTTTGATTCTCCTTACCATTCCCATACCAACCTCTCTGTCCTAGGCCTCCTCCATTGCCAGAGTGAGGCCACACGTAAAGCAGAGGAAAAGCACCTCATATACTGCTTGTGTGGATTTCAACCCAACAGTATCAACATTTCATTCTCCAATCTTAGGTGACACCCCACCTTACCCTCCACACCCTTCCCCAACCCAGTGCATCCCCATTTCTAGCACTATCCCACCACCCCCCCTCCTCAACCTATCCCTCTGCCCTTACTTTTACATGGTCACCCTTTTGCGTCCTTTCATCGCTAACCTTCGTCCATGCATCTGCCAATCAAATACCCCCCTCACATGCATCCATCAGTCATTTGCCAGGCTTTATCTCGCTCCACCTCTTTTTTCCAGCTTTCTTGCCCCTACTACAATTAGTCTGAAGAAGGGCCCCGACCCAAATCATCATCTCTCCATGCCCTCCAAAGATGCTGCCTGACCACTCAGTTGCTCCGGCACTGCGTTCTACTCATGATTCCAGCATCTACAATTTGTCGTATCTTACAGTTTCCATTACACAGCCCAATTAATTGGAAGTTTCCTTCTTGATGAATGTAAGCTTTTCAAATCTATATTTGCAACCAAGGAATCAAGCGAGAACCTATTAAATGGGAGAACAGCAAACTGGACGATCCAAGTAATTGAATTCTTCCAAGGAAGAAATAATCTGTCCCAAGATTCAAAAAGTCCAAGTTGGAATTTACATATATGCATGTTAACACTTCTAAGCACAAAAAGTCATTCCTTGACTACCACAGGAATTCCACCGTTTAAAACATGCCACACTACGCCATAACATGGCAAAGCATTGCATACGGAAAAAAAACCCTCCAAAATATAGATACTATTCCATAATGGTCAAAGTCACTTAATCCATATGATAGGCTACCTTAAAACTTCAGACAAATTAGCATAATCCCCTTAATATAATATTGCATCTCAAATATTTTAGAGAGATACATTGGATATTAAACAGCAAATAGGTGCAGAGAAATAATGAATAATATTGGCAAAAAGTGAGCTCTTGAAGAAAACCAATTGCCGTGGTTACATTTTAGAAACATTTCTGAGTATACAATTAAACTGTCACTATCAAGTCAAAAGAACAATATAGGCTTGAAATTGTTATTGGTGACCATAATGAATGCTTAATACAGACATCAGAGTGGGTGCTATATAAACAAGCATTCATTTGTTTATTTTAAATGGCCGAGTTTCTGTTGTGTTGATAAAAAAAAAAAATGCTCCAGAAGCCTGCTTTAGGAAAGCAGCACAATGGCACAGCAGTTATCACTGCTGCCTGGCATCTCCAGAGGCCCAGGTTTGATCCTGATCTAGGGTGCTGCCTGTGTGGAGTTTGCATATTCTCCCAGTGATCAAATGGATATCGCCTAGGTTCCATCCTATGTTATAAAGATTGTAATGATACACAATATATTGATTGCTAGATTAACTGGCAAGTGGCAGATGAATTGGGATGGGGAGGGAAGAGAGGAGTCCAGGAATAAAAAGCTGGTCATCATAGAAAAAAGTTTGGCATACACTGGCATAGTCTTGAAAAGGAGGCGCAGTCGTCTTTCTTACAGTTTGGTTTTCTTCCCAACCAATTGTTCAAGCGCTTTTGATTGCAACATGCGCCTTAATTTAGTTCAACAAAGAAACTGACAAGTTACTAAAGAACCATGTGGTAGGACCATGCTGTATGACTCTTTGAACACCCGTGGCATTTTACTTTTATTTTACAACAATTTTGAACCTAATTTATCTTTAAGAAGTGCTGAAGGAAGTCAGCTGGTTGGGTAACAAACAACTCTGGAGAATTTGGTCAGACAATGTTTTGGGTCAGGACTCTTTTTCAGACTAATTGAGTAGAGATGAGAAAGCTGCAAAAGAGGAGAGGTAGGACAAAGCCCGGCACGTGATAAGTGGATACAAATACGTGGGGTGAAGGAGAAGGTTCGATGGAAAGATGGGTGGAGTAAGTGATAAAAGCTAGACGGTGTCAGATAAGGAGAGGAGTGAAACTTAAACCCTCGATGGTGGGATTTTGGAGGAATGGAATGGGAGACTTGTGGATGAGTGTGCAAAAGTGGGGAAAGGTGCAAGGTGACTGGGTTATCGTGGGGGACGGTGGGAGAAATGTGTGCACATTGGGTGAGGGATGGGCAGGGAAAAAGGGAGGGTGGTGGTATTTCTTGAAATTGGAGAGTTCAATGTTCTTACTGTTGGGTTGTAAAGTACCCGAGCTGGTTCCTCCAATTTGTGAATGGCCTCATTCTGGCAATGAAGAAGGTCAATGACAGAGAGCTCTGCATTAGAATGGGAAGGGCATTAAAATTGTTGAAAACCAGGAGATCAGCAGGCCTTGCTCGGTGAAACTGTCACCTAGTTTTTGCTTGGTCTCACCAATATAAAGGAGGTCGTATTGGGAGCACAGAATGTGGTTGACAAGTAGACACCTGCCCCTACGCTTCCTCTTCATTGAGGAACCAAGCGTAGATTGCCAAAGTGAAGCCACCCGCAAACCAGAGGAACAGTAGGTCATATTTTACTTGCGTAGTTTACAACCCAACGACAGGAACATTTATTTTTGCAATTTCAAGCAATATTTCCTCTTTGCCAGTCTCATTGCCCTGCCCCCCCACCACTGTGTACATACATTTCTGCCACCATCTCCCACCCCTCCTCACCCTGTTCCTTTCCCCTCCTTTATACACACACTGCCCATCCTCGAGACCCCCATCTCATTTTATTCACCCCACCTCGTCCAACCCCCATCCCCTTTGTACCATGTTCCTTCCACGGGGTTTATATTTCACTTCTCTTCCCTTCTCCTTATCTCACTCCTTTTGTCCTTTTCATCTGTAGCTTTTGTCACCTACTCCAATCATCTGCTCATCCAACCCTATCCCCTCGCCTATATCCAGCAATCACTTGCCAGGCTTTGTCCCACCCAGACCCCTCTTTTCCAGCTATTATTCCTCTACTCAAATCAGTCTGAACGGTCCCGACCCAAAAACATCACCTATCCAATCCTTCCGCAGATAATGTTCCTCCAGCACTTTGTGTTTTACTCCAGATTCCAGCATCTGCAGTTTCTTGTACCTCTAGTTTTTCTAAAGTTTGAAAATACAAACTGCAAAATCGGTGGATCAGGAACTAGGGAGAAAAATATGGATAAAAATAAAAATTCATTTTATTATTAGCTTTTGTATACAACTGCTGAAACTAATATTTCAGCAGCATAATCTCTATCTAAAAAAATTACCATGGTCACCAGGAGGTTTGGTTCATGAGCAGATGCAGTAATACAGCAGCTTTGATGGGTAAAGGTTATTGTCAAGGAATATTACAGGTACCTGTACTTGTATAAAGATCTTAATATTAAGTTATGAGAACGCAAGGAACTTGATTCTGTAAACTGTTTTCACTCCTACAAGAGCCCTGGGTTAACATTTTAAATAATCTTGCCATATCATAAGTGACTCTAAAGTAAGTAATGGCCATCAAAACATCATCATAATGTACACTTTTTTCTATCAAAATTCAAAAAAAGTTAGAGGCATGGCACTAAAAAAATAAATATGAAATAACAGGCAAGAAAAGACCAGCTGGCGGCTGAAGGATTATGACTAAATACTTCCTACTGACATATGAAATATCATCTCTTCAGCATTCACATCCACCTTCTGTAATTTATTTGGACACCACTAGTTAATAACTCTTCTTTTTATGTCTTGAGTTTCTTCATAATAAAATGTTAGATGCATCCATAACGTAATATCTTAAACCCTCATTATAACAGACAATAAGGGGGGGTGGGGAATGGTGTCCGTGATTGCCGATTGTCTGCTCTAACCGAGTAAAGTATTATCATTGTGCAAGTAGTAAAAACATAGAACTGCATATGATGGTTAATACACAAAAGGTCACAAAGCACTGGAGGCACTCAGCAGGTCAGGCAGCATCTCTGGAGAACATGGATAGGTGATGCCAAGACCCTTTTTCAAACTGATTCAGTCTGCTGAGTTACTCCAGCACATTGTGTCGTTTCACATTAAAATTAGGCGCTGATGCCGTTGATCTGCACCCGCGAGCTGTTGCATGGTCCAGTTGAGGCGGCTGTTGTTGTGGCTCACGTCATAGCCCCTGGTTGGCAGAACTTTCTTCAGGCCACTGCCACAGAGAGGACATGCATGGTCACCGCGGGGCTCCCTCCCCACTCACCAGCTGCCCCTTCTTGTTTGCCGTCGTTTTGTCCACCCCGCTTCCAAGATCTTCCGAGACTCTGGGGGAAGAAGAGGCCTAGTGGACAGAGCGACGGGAAAAAGAGAAAGCGGTGGCGGTGGAGGGGAGGAGGTGGATGGAAAGAGGCGGAAATAGAAGTTGGGAGGTCATGTTGTAGTTGCATCAGACGTTGGTAAGACCACATTTAGAATATTGTGTTCAGTTCTGAGCAACATGTTCGAGGAAAGATATTGTCAAGCTTGATAGGGTTCAGAAAAGATTTACGAGGATGTTGCCAGGACTAAAAGGTGTGAGCTATAGGGAGAGATTGAGTAGGCTGGGTCTCTATTCCATGGAGGGGGATGAGGGGAGGTCTTATAGAGGTATACAAAATCACGAGAAGAATAGATCGGGTTGATGCACAGTCTTTTGCCCAGAGGGCATAGGTTCAAGGTGAAGGGGAAAAGATTTAATAGGAATCCGAGGGGTAACTTTTTCACACAAAGGGTGGTGGGTGTATGGAACAAGCTGCCAGTGGAGGTAGTTGAGGCTGGGACTATCCCATTGTTTAAGAAACAATTAGACAGGTGCATGGATAGGACAGATTTGGAGGGATATGGACCAAGCGTGGGCAATTGGGACTAGTGTAGCTGGGACATTGTTGGCCGGTGTGGGCGAGTTGGGCCAGGGCCATGTTTCCACACTGTATCACTCTATGACTCTAGGCGGAGTAGACAAAACGACGGGCTGACAGCAGAGGGACGGTAGCTGGTGAGAGGAGAGGAGCCCCACAGTGACCGAGCACGTCCTGTCGTTGGCAGCAGCCTGAAGAAAGCGCTGTCCCAGGGGCTACAACGCACGTCACAACAACAGCCGCGCCAACCGGACCACACTGCGAGTTAAGAAGTGCTTGCTGGTGTAATTTGCGAGCCGGGGGTGGTGTCAGGAGACTGGCTGGATACGCGGTGCGAGCTGGATGGCATAGGCAGGTCCGTCTGCTATAGCCAAAATCAGTTATAAAGGGGTCCATTAAAACAAGTGTTTACTGTATATTCAATTTAATTGTCGTTAAATGTTATAATGCCTATTCACAGGCCTTTATTGGTATCAAATGTTCTTATGTCTAAAGATATGCATGCACCAGCACTTCGATGACTTTACATTAAAGAAACTCATTACCTTCTACAATTCTTGGATTTGCTTGTTCTGGAGTTCTTTTTAAAACGGCACGAGCCTCTGAAATTAATTTCACTGTCTCACTGTCAATACTTAATCCTTACACGCTGCCATCTATTAACAATACCTTTTATCAATGGTATGTAAAACACGACATCAGATTAAACAGTCTAAATAAATTGTACAACTATGTGTGTTAGGAAGAACTGACTGGCATTACTTGAAATGGTTTCTCACAACTCTCCAGGATCATTGATCACCTTGCATTTAAGGCAGGACATTAAAGTTCAGATTTGCCCAGGCAATAAATACATTTTCTTGCAGATGAAAGAACTGAATAAACTAACATTTTTATTTTTGACTGCTCTGCATATAGATTAACTTCTAAAATATAACCAAATATTTTCTTAATACCACATATCATTAATAGAAATGAAATTTAATGAAACTCTTTGATTGAGTGTTGATTTTAATATGACAACTTTATCTCAATGCATATGGTCGAGTTCAGGATTTTAAAACAGAGTTTGTTCCTACATCCCAACTAATCCTAATCATCCACAACCTTTTAAATAAGGGAGAAAGGGAGCTGCTATTGAGACAGCCAGCTTCCATTAGTGATCTAATGATTGGCAGTGGGATCATGACCTCTCAATCTCGGGTCACTTACTTTTCTAAAAAGGGCAATCCCACTGATCCATCGTTTAGCCACAGCTTCTCATCCAATCCCAAGCCTCTTGCCTTTTAGCTTTGATTTGGTCAGGCTTTCCTTGGTATCACTCGCTACCTGTCATCAGCTCTTCTGTAAAGCGGTGCAAATATCAAGATTCTAACCCTGGGGCACACTCAGGGTGGGCAGGTAAAACCTGGCCACTGGAGTTACTTCCTTATCTTTCAGAACCTCCAAGGCATGGCAGAGTATCAAATTCAAACTGGAGAACAGTACATGAAACAGCCAGATGCCCCAATGGAGAAGTTCCTTATAAAAGGCACTGTTTCCTCAGACTGCTTGAAAAGAAATGTCATCTATCACATTAAAAAATAAATGGATCATAGGATTGTATGACAGGGAAATTGGCACATGTTATTCATACTGCAGGAGAGTGCTGATAAACACAAGTGCTTGTGTTTTTCTGCATTCCAGATATATCGTCACTCACAAGGCAGAGATACTGAAAGAGGTTTAAGGCCGGTTGATTAATGGAAAAAAATATGATCCCTTATGAGAACATTGTACTAAAGCTACTTTACATCAAACAAAAGAAAAAGTTTAAAGCATGTTATTAACACAATGATGCACTGAGAATAAGATTTGCACCCAAGATATCTACGTATTTATATATCTATTTTCTTTGCTCAGAATGTTTGCATGCAAAACGGACACCTGGATTTATACTGCACCTTTTGAGACCATGAAAAGTCCAAAAGCACTTTACAGCCAATGAAGTATCTTTAGAACCACAATCATTATTGTGAAGTTCAAAATATGACTACACGGCAAAATTCTACAATTGACGCAAGGATGCTTGAATCTTGAGTGAAATACAAAGTGCCAGAGAAACTCAATGGGTCAGGCAGCATCTGTGGACAAAAATGGACGTGATGTTTCTGTTCGGGACCTTTCCTAAGAAATTCCAACAATCAATATGATAATAAGTAGGTAATCATTTCAGTGACATTGATTCAGAGATAAACACTGGTCAGGATACCAAAGATAATTACTTTGCTGTTCTTTGAAACAATCAATAACATAGAATCTTTCATACCAACATGAGCGAGCAGATATCAAGGCCTAACAGCACAACTAAAAGAAAATAGCTCCACTGACAAAGCAGCACTCCAGCAGGGATGGGCATGCAGAATAAAATCACCAAGTTGAGAAGCAAAAACCACAAATGAATTGAGAAAGACACTAAATAATATGTTAAAAAGAGTCTTCTGTTTATGATGCCTAAACTGTGTTGTATGTTACCCTAATACAGTTTCTTTATTTAAAAAAAAATCAAAATACAACAAATGCTGGAAATTTGAAATAAAACAGTAAATACTAGGTTAGATGTGTGGAGACAGGAGCATTTTAGGTTGACGACATTTCATTAAACGTAGCAGATCAGAAATTCAGGTCTCTTTCATCATTTCTGATGCATGGCCATTGACTTGAAAACATAATTCTGTTCTCTCCCCACAGATTCTGTCTAAACTGCTGAGTGTTTTTGAAATATTGTTTTATCACCATTTTCAATGTCTCTTAAAGATAAACAGTGAGTTCCATTGCACCAGTTTCATGCAAGAATTTGCAGCTGCAATCCTGGGAGCTAGTCTTTAAAAGGAACACTGGCACAATACAAGCAACATTCTTCCAGCTACTGGAGAGTCCTACTGCTCCAAGAATTGACTCCAATTATGGGAAGGGGGGGGGGGGGGAGGAATACAGCACAAGTTTGATCTTCATGTCTTCTACCTGCAGGTATGTTTTTCTGGCAGGTTGCTTGCTATAAGGCAGAGGGTATTACAATGCAAGATAAGTCTATGAATGCTTATGCTTTGGGAACATCTGCAATGGTATTTTACATTAGGGCTGAAAGAAATGATAAAATCTTCTCTCCTCAATTCTGGAGCTTGAACAACAATCTGCATGATGTGGCATAGATTGGCTGAATGGCATGCAAGGAAGCTGATTTTCCATGATCTTGATCAAATCCAAATCCCAGTGGGAACTAGCTTCCATGTCTCTTCCACATGGGTCTGAGAGTTCACACACAGGTCTATTTCCATGCCCTCCAACCACATTAGGTGGAAACTATTCCCACTGGAAGTCTGTTTGGAGTTCAAAAAAATCATTTAGACTACAAGGAAGGTCTAGAATTAAGGGTGAACAGTGTGCATCATGGCTTGTTTATAGCATTTTCATGAGACATATAGTTAGAAAAAGCTGGTTGGTCTGCAAGTAATAAGAACCATCATTTTTTGGAATGGTAAGGTTATAAATCAGAGTGAAGATGAATCCTAGGTGTGGCATTATTATTGACATTTATAGTTGTCAGAGCATTGCACTGTTTTGGCAAACAACCACCTAAGATCTTAAACTTCCATTTACTATTTAATTTTATTATTAACTACGTCCTTCCATGTGAATGCAGAAATGGTTAGACGGCAAAGCTAATTTTGGTGGGTAAAAGTGGACCTGCCTAAAATGGATTAGTTCTTAAAATTAGAAGGAAAGCTGATTGTTCAATAAGATTTGTCAACAAGATGTTTTCCCATGAAAGGAAAGGAAGGGCATTCAATTAGGAGCCCTATACTGGATGTCATTCCTCCTCTTCTCATGTGAAACCATTCCCTTGTTATAGGCTTCCCATTGTTCTCATCTTTGTTTTGCCTCTAGTTTCAGTTTCTAATCAATTTACAATAGATCCTCTTCACTCAAGAGCTTTTCGTCAGACCAGGCATAGATAATGTAGCAAAGGGATCAATGGCAGAATCTGCCTGGTGACGATCAGGGAACAATGCAGGAGGTACTACACCTCTGGGTTTACCATCAAGTTGCTAGAGGGGATAGAGGAGAATCTGAGCAGGAAGATTTCAGAAAGATGACGGAACTTCAGCAATCACAAGGAATTTTGTTTTTCATTTTGCTAACATAGACCGAAAAAAGAGAAACTTTCCCAAAATTTCTACAAGAAACCGATCCAAGTTCATCAAGGAAGCAAAATTATAACTGTACTGGAAATGAAGGTGAAATCATGTCTGGTTCAGCAGGGTGCATTTGGAGAACATAATCATGACCAGATACTCAAGTGTAAAATATTTTCCAGTTAAAGAGATCCAACCAAAGTGGATTGAAATTTCAAATGGATCAGCAATGGAGGATCTACAAATAGACAAAAGAATCATGCTTAAAAAATAAAATGAACCAAAAGAAAAAGGAGAAAAGACAATTACAAAAATATTAAAAGCTAACCTGAAGGGAATGCAAAGGTCTTTCATAAATATACAAATAAAAAGAGGGTTGTAAAATAGCAAGTTGATTAGCGACTACAAAGAGATGCAAGGTATAATAAATACAAATGTTGCCAAAGCAGGTACTAATGATTTTGATGAGGCAAAAATAAAGAGATGGTATGTGAAAGGTTACATTTAGAAATGGTCTGTACAAGATGTTTTATACATTACTACAAACTGCAAAGGGTAGAAATCGCAGAAATTCTCTACATAGCTTTCCAATAAAAGAACAAAGAGATTGAAAATAATACAGTATATTCTGGGCGGTATGGTGGCGCAGCAGTAGAGTTGCTGCCTTACAGCACTTGCAGCACCTGAGTCCCGGATTAATCCAGACGAAGGCGTACTGTCTATACGGAGTTTGTACATTCTCCCAGTGACCACGTGGGTTTACTCCGAGATCTTTGGTTTCCTCCCACACTCCAAAGACGTACAGGTTAGTAGGTTAATTGGCTTGGTATAAATGTAATTCGTCCCTAGCGTGTGTAGGATGGAGTTAATGTACGGGGATCGCTGGTCGGTGCGGACTCGGTGGGCCAAAGGGCCTGTTTCCACGCTGTATATCAAACCAAAACTAAAACATCGAAAGGAAAAGGGATACACCCTGTTGTCGCAGGCTTATCAGTCCATCAGTGGAGGTAACCATAAACACGGAAAAATACTAATTACTGGAGGAATCTTGAGCAAAGTACAAAGTACTGGAGGAACCCAGCAGGTCAGCCAGCATCTGTGGAGTGAACGGACAGATAATGTTTCGGGTCTGGGGCCCTATCTCAAGAAATGGGTTCTGTCCATTCTCTTCACAGATGATGATCGGCCTGCTGAGTTCCACCTGCATTGTGTTTTGCTCAAACTTCCCACATCTGCAGTTTCCCATGTAACCATAAAGTGGCAGGCGAAATATTACGATCAAATACAATTCAGCGTATTTGATAAAAGCAATGTGTTTACTTAACTTGAGCGCGTTTAACTGGAGCAACGGCGAAAGTAAGTTAGAATACACAGACTTTGAAAATGTATTTTAACAAGTATCACAAGGTCATCTGAGCAGATATAGTTCCATTATCCTGCCATTTTACGGTCTCAAGTAAACTCTTTAAATTCAAGTAATGGCACAGAGTAATTCCTACCAACCTATAACAGAATTATATCTTGGTATTTGACAGTAATTATACAGCCAGAGTAACGACTACACCCCCATCTGCATCCCATACCTCTCCCCCAAACCCCAAAACCAATGTGGACTCATCCCCACACGACCAAGCAATTACAAATTAGAGCCTGAACCAGTAAAATGAGTCATTTCCCTCACTGAAAATTGTTTTTATTGATAGGATCTTTCTGGGTTCCCAAATTCCCCAACCGCAATCACTCTGCAGGATGAATTGCCTCCTCCCGGTTTATAACTACCTTTCTAATCCTTCACATGTCCTTAATCTACTTCCCTGTTTTTTGGATAAAATTAATAATCCGGTCCACAAACTTGATGAAACCCATCTCAACTCACGCTTCATAATGCCATGGGATGTGTATCTTTGGATTCAAGCATCAATTATCTAAATATCACAACTAATTTGGTATTGAAAACCATAGTGCTGCTTGAAAACCAATCAGTTTTGAGCCGTTTCCACATTTATTTAGATATATTATGATGATCTTTATCTCAATTCCACTCACCTAATTTTGACCAATTCACTCATGATATACTTATCTGACAAAAGTTCTATGATATTTTTCTTGTAAAGTTACTCAGCAACAATGTCTATGGGAGAGTACTTCACATTTCTAATACTCCATTGCACATGTATGAACATTACATAAGACATACAAAATCCTGTAGCCATACATCATTTCAGATCTAGTGAAATTATGTGTTATTTGACAAGAGAATATACTTACTTACTAGCTCAGGATTTTTTTTACAAAAGGATTGCTTTTCTAAAAGAACAAACTGCTTTAAGCACTATTAAAGCTAAGCACTTCTTACATGAAGTTTAATTTTAAAGTTTATTTGAATCAAAATCTTTTGTTCAGCACATCACAATCAATGGCGACACTTTAGTCATGGTTCGCAGTATTTTGATTCAGAAAAATAGGTTAGAACTTTTAAAAATAGAGTAAATAAGCAAACAATCAACATCATTGACCGGTGTTGTACCTCTGGCTTCTGCATCACTCATCAATAAAAAATAATCCCAAAGACTTACTTGTCTGAGATCGATGAATGCTAACTGCAGGGTGTCCCCTTGGAAACCTGGCACCGGTTCAGAGCTAGCAAACACTGAAAACAAATATCAAAGTGGAAAGTTAATTCTTGAAGAAAATTTACATTTTATATAAATCTTGAACAGAAGAAAACATTATCTATGACAAATAAAAACAAATATCCAAGTCCCTATTATTTTCCTTACAGGAATAAACCCAATTGAAGTCAAGTATATTAATTTTAGTTCCAAATTTCTAATGCACAAGAAATTTAAACATTAGGTGCAGTTCAATGAATTTGCGCAGGCTTCAGAATATAACATGCCTTAACAATCAAAGATGCAAATTTTATAACATATGATAATGCTGCAGTAACTTGACAGATTTTTCACCTCAATTTCTGGTTCCAGGGTGAATGACTACAAAAGCATTTTAAGAAAATACCAATTCCATGGCTGTCACCATATTTTTTAAACATCTGCTTTGTTATAGCATCTGTTCAATAAAAATGCTACCTCTAGCCAAACTGCAATTAAAGTCAGACAGTAGGGTGGAAACTTGCTTAACTTGCAGACAACAGGTGGAATGCTCTAAGCACTACAATCTGTACTTGACTGGAATGTCTGTTTTTGCCATGCAAGAAATTTTGATAATTTAATATAAGAGTGGTTAAAAATGATGGTTGAAAGAAAATGAAAGCTCAACCAATTGGAAATCCTACAATTAAAGGCTACAAAAACACTTTCATTTCACACCATCAAAATCTATGCAAGGTGATAAATACACCTACCTGTCTCTATAAAAGCTATGGGACTAATTTACAAAAAGGGGGCCAATGGATGAAATATACATATTTTGCCCCTTTGAATTAAGGGCATCTTCTATTTCAGCAATGTTTTATTCATTTTAAGCCATATGTAACTAGACATTTAAAAAGATGACTACTTCTATATTGGATCTTTTCCCTGCCACCCACTTCCTAAGGCTGCACAAAAACATGGATTCGCTAATGGGCTGAAAGGAATCACACAAAGGGATACTCTTCCTCAAAATATTTTGTGATGTCATGATGTTACTGATGCACCCAAGTGACCCTTCCAACTGATGCTCTATATTCAACATGAGCTCTTGCCTGAAGCTCAATTTGCTTTTGCCTCAAGGTATTTCTTGGAAAAAGACAGATCCATTATTTGTATTCCCGTGAAGATCCGAGGGACAGCTGGGTGGAAGGTTTTGTGTGCGGAAGGTGCCCGAGAGGAAAGAAAAAAGACAACATCCCCAGCAAAACAGGTAATCTTCCCTTCTTCTACAAATCAAATTCTCTACACTGCTGGAGGCTGGCCAAGTGATAATCACAATGAAGAAAAGGTATTTCTTAGTGAAGGGACACTCCAGCTGCCAGAGCAAGATGGCTTCTGCTGCTGCTAATTTAAAACACATTTTGGTGAAAGTACATAGACTAATCCATATAGTTCTCTTAATTTGTTAAACACAATCATTTATTGTATAGGCATACAGCAAACAGTTGTAGAATGTATAGAACAGACCACCAGCGTTACTACATAGGTAAAATAAATGTTGTATATTTTTGACACGTCAAGTCATCTACCAGCTTTGTGCAGGATTTGGTATTTTCAATGAGAAAGGGTAATTCCTTTCCAGTGCCCAAAGAGCTTTAAGGCAATTTAAAATTCGAGTGCACGAATTAGTGATGTAAATAAAACCAGGATACTGTCATTGGCATGAAATTCAGATGTGTTGTACATTATCAGTTGAGGGTGACCAGAGTCAACTTTTAGATTCTTCAGTCACAGGTGCTAAGGGGTTCAAAATGTGGGATCAGTTTGCTCATGTCAAATTAAGTGCTGGTTTATACCAGTTTGAGTCAATCTGGATTTACTATTCTAAACCACCGTTTAGAACCATATACACAGGTAACACAAAGAAAAATAACCGAAGTTCACAATGTAGTGCTACAGTGTTATAGTCTTGCAGCTTCGGAGAAAATGCAGATAAAGTGTGAGGGTCAAAATGAAGAAGGCCGGGAGATTGGGAACTGCAGTGGGGAAGAAGCAGCTTTCTGAATCTGGTGGTATGCACTTTCAAGCTTTTGTATCTTCTGCCTGCCTGGGAGAAGGGGGAAGAGGGAATGACTGTGGTAAGTGATCCTTGATTATGATGTCTGCTTTTCCAAGGCAGTGTGAAGTGAAGTGTCGATGGGGGGGAGGGGGGGGGGAAGTGTGATAGATTCTACAACTTTGCAATTTCATGTGGTCTTGGGCAGAGCAGTTGGCAAACCAAGTTGTGATGCATAGGATGCTTTCTACATTGCATTTAAAGAAATTAGTAAGTCTTTGGAGACATATCAAATGTCCTTAGTCTCCCTAGGAAGCAGAGACGTTGGTGTGCTTTCTTAGCATAGCATGTACTCGATTGGACCAGGCCAAATTATTGGTGATATTTATGCCCAGGAACGACCATCTCCACTTCAATGCCGCTGATGCTGCTGGGGTGTGTATACCATTTCCTGAAATCAATAACTTTTAAGCGTTTGCATCTTCTGCATGACAGGAGATTTGTTAAGAGGGAAATGTTGCAGTACAAGTAGTCCTTGATTATGATGTCTGCTTTTCGAAGGCACTGTGTAGTGTCGATACGGGGGAGGGGAGAGATTTCGTAAGGGGAGGCTGAATCAAAGTGGCTGAGGGAAGTCAATGTCCAGCTCCTTCACCTTGCTGTCATTGAGGGAGAAGTCATCACCTCAACACCATGTTACTAAGCTTTCTATGTCCTTCCTGTACTCCTATATCCATTAAACTCCACCATGTCACTTGCTTGATCCCAGCTGCCAATGAAGTTTAATGAAATGTTAATGGAATTGAATACAGAGAAATTATTCTACACTAAACAAACATCTGAGGCGTTGCACTTTGGGAAGTCCAATAATGGCAGGACCGACACAGTGATGGTAGGGGTCTGGGGCGGAGGGATCTAGGAGTTCAGGTGCATAGTTCCTTGAATGTGTTGTCACAGGTGGATAGGGTGGTCAAGAAGGCTTTCAGCACAATGGCCTTCATCAGTAGGAGTAATGAGTATAGAAGTTGGGAGATCATGTTACGGTCGTTGAGGCATTGGTGAAGCCACATTTACAGTAGAGTGTTAAAGGAAATATGTTGTCAAGATATGATTTAGCAGGATGTTGCCAGGTCTCGAGGGACTGAGCTATAGGGAGAGGTTGGGCTTTATTCCTGGGAGCTCAGGAGGATGGGGTGATCATATAGAGATGTACAAAATCATGAGGGGAATAGATCAGGTAAACACTTTGGTCAGAGGGTGGTGAATCTGTGGAATTCTTTACCACAAAAGGCTTTGGAGGCAAAGTCAGTGGATATATTTAAGGCAGAGATCGATAGATTCTTGATTAGTATGGGTGTCAGAGGTTATGGGGAGAAGGCAGGAGAATAGGGTTCGGAGGGAGAGATAGATCAGCCATGATTGAATGGTGGAGTAGACTTCATAGGAGTAGAATTAGGCCATTCAGCCAATCACATAATCTTATAAGTTAAACGACAATTTAAAGGTGAGACATTGTCAAAGAATTTGTCAAAAACTATTTCTCTGTTGATTTGATCTTGTTTCTCCTAGGCTGCAATCATATCACCATTTAAATATGTCTTTTTAACTATGAGACTGAATTTGTTTACCTGCCGCCATGATTGTGAAGAAGCCGCAAAGAGGTTTTCTGTTGCGACTTATCCTTGGGGAAGAGGAGGAGTATAAAGAAGGTAGATGGTAGACTGAGCCTTGGGTGTACAATCTCTACCCCGATACCCTAATTCCAGAAAATGCTGCAATCTATTCTATATGACCATGGACATGTCTTGACCAGAATATCAATAACAGATCACAATGTCATTAAGCAGGAGCTGGGGAGGGTAGATTGGGATCAGTTGTTATTGGGTAAATCCACAAATGCCATGTGGGAGTTGCTTCAAGCCAGCTGATCAATGCGCAGGATCAGCATGTTCCAGTAAGGAGGAGGGATGAGGACGGCAAGGTAAGGGAACCAAGGAGGTTGTGAACCTGGTCAGGAAAAAAAAGGTTTAAGAAGGTGGCATCAGATCATTTATGAGGAATTTAAAGCGAGTGGGAAAGAACTCAAGCGGGCGATTAGAAGGAGCAGAAGGGGCCATGAAATGTCATTTGCAGTTGGAAAATGGCATGGGATATATGGAACTAGTTTAGATGGGGCATGTTAGTCAGCATGGATGAGTTGGGCCAAAGACCGTTTCTGTGCTGTTGACAATGGCTTTAATGACTGTAGTGTGTAAAACAGGACAGCTTTTTTTTGCAGAGAATCTCTATTGCAATATTCTGCCACGCACAAAGCTATTGCAGAGCCAATGGAGGATTTTGTTGGGTCCTGGAACAAAGTGACAGGGATGGTTGCGAATAAATCAATGGTGAGAGAAGCCTTAAATTGGAGCTTTATATGAACTCGGGTAGATAAAACACGACATTGGTATTTGCGGGAGAAAGGTTGCAGTGGCATGGTGGAGGGGAGAGGGTGGGGGTGGGTGGGGAAGGTTAGGATTAAATCAGCTGCAGCATAGGGATGGAATGTCAGGTATACGATTAGCTGCAGCAGGGATTAGGAACATCAAAGTCACGATTACGCTCGAAGGGGAAGTGTGGATATTAAGGCCATGATTGGCTACAAGGCGATGGAGTGGGGCGGGAAATAGTTTCAGTAATAATGATAATGCCAAAGTGTTGTTCAATAGTGGAGGCCTACAGCAAGAAGGATGTGAGCAATTAATGTGAAAATCTTAACGGGAATTTACCTGTCGAACTCCATGGTGATGGGATGGGTTTACATCTTCTTTACATTAAGCTGCAGCAGCCTTAAAAGCAAGTGTAAATCTGTCTTTGCACAAGTGGTTTACACATATGCGCTAACTAATTCAAAGAAGGAGATGTCCAAATTCCTGTTGAACATGCATTTGGCCAGATTTTTGAATAATTTCTGATGCATAGTGCATAAAATGACAGCGCTTATGAAATTATTTTTGGGCAATAAACAAGTTGATCATTAACGATTTGCAATGTTGAGAACATGTTGAACTGAAAACTAATTTTAATTTGTTGCTGGGAATGAAAGAAGCAATGTTTAAGCTTTTGCATTTGATGCGGACTTGTGTCATAATTGTTTACAAAAAAGGTATCAGCTTTGAATCCAGCTGACATTTAGACATAACTTGACTTTCAGAAGATGCCATTCCTCCCATGCATGTTAAACCCTTCAGCGCATTTATCAATTACAGTAAAGGAAGCTACCTGCCACTTGTGAGTTATTTGCACACACAGGGTGCTAATGGAAATGTCACTGTTGTGGCCATTAATCCTGAAAATATCATACACAAAGACTGGAGGAGGGCGTTAAGTTCAAACATAAATCACAGGCAGCATGGTGACGTCTGGAATGTGCATCTGACAGCAGCCATGAACGTACAACAAAGTTTCAACTGGTTATTGTGCTGAGCCTTAATCCACAATTCAGTCAATTCATCTCAGTATTTTCTAAATGTCTACAAATTATGACTGAAATATTTCCTTTAAACAAATAACTATTTTTTTAATTTAATGATTTGTTTCTACTTACTGCAACATATTCTTCAAAATCTTAAAAAATCAATATACATTTCCTTTAGAAAAGATTTCTGCCAATGCAGTAGTGCAACATTTATACAATTTAAATACATTTGTTCTGAATGTAATAAAAAGGAACTGCAGATGCTGGTTTATACCAAGGATAGACATAAAATGCTGGAGTAACTCAACAGGTCAGGCAGCATCTCTGAAGAAAATTGATAGGTGACAGATTATAGGGAGGGGAGGGGGGGGGGGGAAGAGACTGGAAGCAAGAAAAGACGGGACCAAAGGTTGCCGGCCCTGATCTTTTCTTGCTTCCAGTTCTCCCTCGCTACAATCAGTCTCAAGAAGTGTCCTGACCTGAAGCGTCACCTCTCCAGAGATGTGCAGGAAGGAACTGCCGATGCTGGTTTACACCGAAGATAGACCGAAATGCTGGCGTAACTCTCCAGTAACTTCTCCAGAGATGCTGCCTGACCCACCGATTACTCCAGCATTTTGTGTCTATTCGTTTTGAAGCTATCTATCTTCTATTATACTAAAACTCTCTCTTGTTTGTATCTATGTGTGTGTGCGCGTGTGTGCCTGTGATCTCTGATTCCGTGATGTCATCAAATTACGCCAAAACGGTACACAATAGCGCTACAATTTTTATACCACTGTACTCACAATTGTCGTGTGGTGGTTTGTATCACGTTTTGTTCAGGTTGATGTTATATTACACAAGTTATTCACATTTTATAATTTACAAAACCCCAATTTGAGAAAAACAAATCTTCCCTCTGCACTGGCACTTACAGCTATGTTGTCACATATTTGGTGCTGACCTGTAGGGGGTATGGCTGCCTAGCCTGCAGCTGTCTGTTTTTCATTTCTTTTTTCTTATTTTTAGTTAGTTTAGTGTTTTGTTTTTAAGGAGTTCTAACTTTTTTATGTGTGGGGAGGGGGGGGGGGGGGGGGAAGGGGGAAACTAATTTTCAGGGTCCCTACCTGGTCGGAGATGCAGCTTTTCTCCGGGCTGCACTTTCGACCCGTCCTCGCGGCCTACCAGCGGGCCTGGAGCGGTATTTCCTGAGGGGACCGCCCGGAGCATCGGCGGCGGCTGCGGAGCTGCGGGTCCGAGGAGCGAGGGGACCGAGCGAGGGGACCGCCCGGAGCATCGACATCGGCGGCACCGGCATCGGCGGCGGCGGCATCGGCGGCTGCGGAGGTGCGGGTCCGAGGAGCGAGGGGACCGCCCGGAGCCTAGGCATCGGCGGCGGAGCTGCGGGTGTGAGGACGGCGGTGCAGCGCTGGATCGCCATTGCGGGGCGGGCGGTGCCTTGCCTGGGTCGCCGCGCTGGAACTCCGGTGAGCTGGGACCGGCATTTAAAACATCGCGGAGCTGCGGGCGGCGGCGCTGAAACTTTACATCGGGAGCCTGGGATCTCGCGACGAGATCGCCAGTTGAGCTCCATTCGGCGCGGCCTTGTCGGCTCCGGAAGCTACGGTCTCGAGTAGGGAGGCGGCCGTTCCAGGGTTCCCATGCCGCTGAGAGGACTCTCCCGACGCCGGAACATCATCACCCGGCGAGGACGGCCTGGAACATCGGGCCTCCGTAGAGGCAACTGTGGAGGCCTCAATAGGCCCGACTATGGGTGGACATTGGGGATGGGACTGGACTTTGTGCCTTCCCCCATAATGGGAACCATTGTGGGGGGATGTTTTTATGTTAAAGCTATTTATTATTGTTATGTTTGTATTCTTTTTTATGTGCTGCATTGGCAAAAGGAATTTCACTACATCTTGGTGTATGTGACAATAAATCAACCTTTGAACAAAGGGATTGCAGCTCTGCTCGCTACAATGTTGCTTTCCCAGGACACTGAGTCCTGTCAGCCCTAGCAAGTGCAATTGCAAGCTACAATGTTGCAATCTCTTTTTTTAAATATTCCTCGCAGCAAGGATTAAAAAAAAAGTTTAATGAGGGAGGGTGAATAAGAGGAGACTGCGCAGTTGGAGTGAATGCTGGAATATTGTGTTGGGGGAACGGCTTGCATTGGGGGAAAACGGGTGGAATATGGCGTTGGGGAACGGTTTGCATTGGGGGACCAGGCCTCCCATGGGGGCTATGGGTGAGTGGTAGAATATTGTGTTGGGGGACCAGGCCTCCATGTGACAGGGCCACCTGATCTAGTCTAAAAATAAAAGTGTCAGCAGTTTGCATATCTCTTCATCCCTGGAATATAAAAATGTACCCTTCAGCAAACGTACCTCCTACACAATCGGTTCAGTCACATCTTCAAACATGCCTATTTGCTCCATCCCTGGCCTCACTGGGAAATCCATCTATGTGGATGTGCACCTTACTGCATAAAGGCAGCAACTGAAGAGCGCAGTCCCAGCTGAGAGGACTGCTCAAAAGCTGGTCAAGGGTGGCAGTGCAACGACGTCCAAATTGCTTGGAGTCAGTAAACTGGGCAATTTTCAAGCACTCGGCAACAGACTTGAATGAATACACCTTGGTTGTTACCGATTTCATAAGAAACGTGTGGAGGAGTGTGTTCCCACGAAAACCATCCAAGTGTTCCCTAACCAGAACCCTTGGATGAACCAGGCGATCACTATCAGCCGTGGACTAGATTTTGGGCATTCAAGTCTGGCAATACAGATTCATCCACGTCCAGGTAAGACTATTAAAAAGGCTAAAAGGGACTTTTGCTCTAAACTGGAGGATGACAGACGTTCTTGCACACTTCCTACAAGGCAAAACCAAGTGGCAGCTCAAGCGAAAGCGAGGCATCACTCCCGGATGAGCTCAATGCGTTCTATGCACGCTTCGATAAGGAGAACACTGATATGCCTTCTCAGAACTGGTTGAACACTATGAACTCCATCTAATCTTCAAACAATGTTGGTTGCACTAGAGATTTACTTTTACACTATTGTTTTTTTTTAAATTTATTGAACTTTAAAAAAAATTGTTTATTATGGTATCTTTTGAGATCTGTGTTTACACACCGGTTGTGCTGCTGCATTAAGGATGTTCCGTTACAGTACATATGACAATTTAAACACTCTTGAAATCTAATATTCTGCCTGGGTAGCTACAACCCAACAGAGTCTGGAGAGGAGTCCCTTGCACAGCGCCGGGTGGAGACGTACATGGCAGCCTCGCCAACATCCTGTCTCGTCTTTTTCTTCTCTTGCTGCTTTGGCCTGTGTTTACTTGTATGTTTTCAGAGTATCTTTAGTTTTTGTATTATATGGGGGTGGGGTGGGGGGGGAAACATTTTTTATC
Organism: Amblyraja radiata; assembly: GCF_010909765.2. Lineage (NCBI taxonomy): Eukaryota > Metazoa > Chordata > Chondrichthyes > Rajiformes > Rajidae > Amblyraja > Amblyraja radiata. The sequence continues at coordinate 7,913,617 of NC_045970.1, forward strand.
TCTTTCCTTGACGGAGACGTGACTTTTTCACCGTTTCATTCCGTCTGCACTGCGGCTTTAACATCGCGGTGATGGCGGTCCCTTTGTTAGGGATCGACGGCAGGAGCTCCAACCACAGGAGCTTCGACCGCCCTGATGTGGGAGCTTCGATCGCCGACTGCGGGAGCTTCGATCGCCCCGACTGCAGAAGTTTTGATTGCCCCGACCGCAGAAGAAAAGGAGGAAATAAAGTGTGTTATTTGCCTTCCATCACAGTGGGGAATGTGAGGTCGCCGAAATAACAAGATGGACGTGCTGCCTGCACTGGTGAGGACTCGGAGGGATTGCCGTGAGTGCAGTGATCTCGGTGTTTGCGGGACATGGCTCATGAGGACATCCCGGAGTCTAGTGCGACTGTGGACGGCTTTCTTACTGTTCAGGCGGACAGTGACTACAGAGAGAGTGACAGCGGTCGGCACAACTCTGGTCACATTACGGTGAAGGACATTGAACTGATGGCTGTGGGTCTCCGCTTAAGCTGTGTGCCCTGGGGATTCTCACAAGCCGTTGTGGTGGCTGTTTAAGTCGATGTTTAATATTTATGTGGTTATGTATCCTGTTGCTTTTTTGTAATGCTGTTGGCAAATCGAATTCCTTGTATGTTTACATACTTGGCTAATAAATTAATTAGAATCTGAAACATCACCTCTCCACGTTCTCCAGAGATGCTTCCTGACATGCCGAGTTACTCCAGCACTCTGTGTCCAGGGTGTGATAATTGAATGTTGTACTTTCAGGTGACTCAACCCCTGCTATGCTACTGCCACACACACACCTGTATACCTTGTTTTCTCTATTTGTTCATCCCTATCCATAACACCCATGCCACCCTACTTGGTTCCATCTGCATCGACCTCCACATACCAACCTCTCTCTCCACCCTCCCTCCCCCACCCCCCTTTGTATTGGTTGGTACTGGCAATCTTTGCTGTTTCCTCTTGGTTCTGGCAAGATTTCAGCCCAAAACATTGACTTACACCTTTTGCCTCCACGGATGCCGCTTTACTTGCTGAGCAAGGGTATCCCTGATGGGCAGGGGGAGTTCCCAAAGTCGTCTGGGGAGTGTTGTAGAGCAGAGGGATCTAGGAGTGCAGGTGCATAGTTCCTTGAAACTAGTGTCACAGGTAGTAGATAAGGTGGTCAAGAACACTTTCGGCACAATGGCCTTCATCGGTCAGAGTATTAAGTACAGAAGGTGGGATGTTTATGTTACAGCTGTATAAGGCACTGGCGAGGCCACAGTTGGAGTATTTGGTAACCCTACTGTAAAAGTGATGTCATTAAACTGGAAAAAGTGCAGAGATTTACGAGGCAGTTGCCAGGACTTGAGAGCCTGAGTTACAGGGAGAGGTTGCGCTGACTAGCACTGTACTCCTTGGAGTGTAGGAGGATGAGAGGTGATCTAATAGTGGTGTAAAATATAATGAGGGGAATAGATAGGGTAGATGTACTGAGTATTTTGACCATAGTAGTTGAATCAAGAACCAGAGGACATAGGTTTAAGCTGAGAGGGGAAAGATTTAATAGAAATCTGTGGGGCAACATTTTACACACGGAGGGTGGTGGGTATATGGAATGGGTTGCCAGAGGAGGTGATTGAAGCAGAAACTATAACATTTAAAAGATTTGGACAGGTACAGGGATATGAAAGGTTTAAAAGGATAGGGGCCAAATGTGGCTCGCTGATCAACACAGATTATTTTAAAGGCTCTGAATTTTAGAATATTTCAAAATGCATAACCAGCCAAGTGATTTCAATCTGATGAACACTGCCTCAGGCAGATTAGTGTTGAGATGGCGTGACCACCTCGTTATAACTCCTGTCTATGAAGCTCTTATTCTCCTGGACGATCCTGAGGTCATCCAGCCACAGCTCCAATTTCCTAACACGGTCTTTAAGGAGCTGCACCTGCACAGAGTTCCCACAGACGTCGTCATCAGGGACACCAGCAGTTTCCCTGACCTCCCACATCCTGCAGGAGGAACATTGCACCATTCTACCTGCCATCACCACTGCACTAAACCCAAGAGAAATAAAACACAGCAATCACACATAAGAAACAGCAGACTGTACCTTTACCTCACGTGACCCACTGCTTAACCTCCTCGATGAAGCCTCGAACCAAAGCTTCACACTAACCTCGGACTGTAAACGCCTATCTCACCAGGGACTAACTCTACTGAACGTTTTTCCTTCCATTATTTATTATGTAAAAGAATATGTGTGTTATGATTGTGTTTATAGTTTGTTTGGTTGTTTGTCTTTTGCACAAAAGTTCGCGAGCATTGCCACTTTCATTTCACTGCACATCTCGTATGTGTATGTGACAAATAAACTTGACTTGACTTGACTTGAACCCTCCACACAGCACCGCACCTCCACGCAGCCTCTCTCCCAACACATTCGCTCCACTACCCTTTGCCTTTTTATTGGCTGCTCAATTAGCTCATAGAAACATAGAAACATAGAAATTAGGTGCAGGAGTAGGCCATTCGGCCCTTCGAGCCTGCACCGCCATTCAATATGATCATGGCTGATCATCCAACTCAGTATCCCGTACCTGCCTTCTCTCCATACCCTCTGATCCCCTTAGCCACAAGGGCCACATCTAACTCCCTCTTAAATATAGCCAATGAACTGGCCTCGACTACCCTCTGTGGCAGGGAGTTCCAGAGATTCACCACTCTCTGTGTGAAAAAAGAACCCTCCACCCTTATATGTTGGTGCTTCACTCAACCAATCCAACTTACGCCTTTTGAAATTTCTCACTGCTGCTCAGGCACTGAAATACACACACAACCAACCCAGCAGCTGTCTTTTCAAATCAAGGACCAATGAGAAAGTTTGGTTGACCATTGAGTATAACTCATTTATGCTTTTATAGGATTGTCTGACAATAGACAATAGGTGCAGGAGTAGGCCATTCGGCCCTTCTAGCCAGCACCGCCATTCAATGTGATCATGGCTGATCATCCCCAATCAGTACCCCGTTCCTGCCTTCTCCCCATATCCCCAGACTCCGCTATCTTTAAGAGCCATATCTAGCTCTCTCTTGAGAACCTGCCTCCACCGCCCTCTGAGGCAGAGAATTCCACAGACTCACAACTCTCTGTGAGAAAAAGTGTTTCCTCGTCTCCGTTCTAAATGGCTTACCCCTTATTCTTAAACTGTGGCCCCTGGTCTGGACTCCCCCAACATCGGGAACATGTTTCCTGCCTCTAGCATGTCCAAACCCTTAACAATCTTATACGTTTCAACAAGATACCCTCTCATCCTTCTAAACTCCAGAGTGTACAAGCCCAGCCGCTCCATTCTCACAGCATATGACAGTCCCGCCATCCCGGGAATTAACCTTGTAAACCTACGCTGCACTCCCTCAATAGCAAGAATGTCCTTCCTTAAATTAGGGGACCAAAACTGCACACAATACTCCAGGTGTGGTCTCACTAGGGCCCTGTATAACTGCAGAAGGACCTCTTTGCTCCTATACTAGACTCCTCTTGTTATAAAGGCCAACATGTCATTCGTTTTCTTCACTGCCTGCTGTACCTGCATGCTTACTTTCATAGACTGATGAACAAAGATCCCGTTGTATTTCCCCTTTTCCCAACTTGACGGCATTGAGATAGTAATCTGCCTTCCTGTTTTTGATACCAAAGTGGATAACCTCACATTTATCCACATTAAACTTCATCTGCCATGCATCTGCCCACTCACCCCATGTTTCCTATGTTACAAATGTGGCTATTTTAAAAATTAAAAGTACCATAATTTTATGTAAAGCACTTTTGGAGAATCCTTATCAAATCTGGCTGACCTCTCCTCCACCATCTGTATCCCCCCCCCCCCCCCTCCCCCTCCCCCCTCAAACACTGCCCCAACTACTCACTGCCCCAACTACTGCCAATTAAGGGTTACAAGAAACGGGAGAATTTGAATCACTTTCTAAATCTGGAAGCTACTTTTCAGCAAAGGCAGACATCAATCGCAAAATTCATTGGCCACCTCCAATGCACTTTTCCTCAGTCAGCAGAAACAGCGTGCCTAAGACCAAGACATCAATCATGGAACAGAGCTCATGATGTACCAAGCAGCAGTGATTCCAATCCTTGTCTATAGTTCAAATACACAGTTAGCTACAACAGCATCTCAAAGTACTGGAGGAGATGCATCAACAATAAGGTCGTTGTAAAATGCTCAAAATCCATTTGCCAGATAGGCAAGCCATAGTGTTAATGTCTATTCCCATGTCCAATATGCCCAACATCAAGGCTCGACCCATGGGAATTAGAGGCTTGTGACGCCTCAAAATTGAGAAGGGGTATTAGAGAAGGCACCAAGCTCCATTTCTTTCTATATCAGAAGCACGCAGAGACCATGAGTGGAGGATAACATGACATTCAAAAATCTGACCACCTGTTCCTTCAAACACTGAGTCCACAGCCTGTTACAGAGTCCACAGATGCACTGACAACAGAATTATGAAATTCTTACTTGCCTAACAGGCCTGTAAACACAATAACACAGATAATATATAATAATCAAAAAATGCAATAAAGTAATACTTGGTAAACATAATAGTGCAGACTATATATCAAATTCTTATGGTGCAACCACAGACAAAATGCAGAGATCATAGTTGCGGACGTTAGTGTTGTGTAGTGTTCAATGGCCTGATGATTGCTGGGAAAAGCAATTGTGGTGGGTTAAGGTCAGTACTAAGGTAGGAGTTGATCTGCACCATAATCAATCTCACCACAGATGTTAGTGCCATCTGTCAGTAGTCATTGAGCCATGGAAGTAGAAAGGCCCAGAAGTAACTATCATTTTATCACTGCAGTGACCTTGGGCCAGAGTGGAGATAGGGGCTCTGAAGTAGTCATAGTACAGGTAGTTAGATGTACCTTACTTGTTCAAGATCACAATGAATGATGACTCAGTGGCTCCAACAGGTGAACACAATGATTCCTTGGTCAGCAGAATGGACTAGATGAGAATAATAACGTGACCATCATCCTCATGGTCACACAACAAAAGCATGCATCCTTCAGACATTTTAACGTGGACACTTCCTTCGTGTTATGTCCTTTTTTGCCTTCCATCACAGTGAGGAATGTGGGGAATTCGCTGTGGTGGATGTTTATGTTAACTTTTATGTAGTTGTGTGTCTTGTTGCTTTTTATCCCCCGTATGGCTGTATAGTATTTCGCATATCACTGTACCTTAATTGGTGCATGTGTCAATAAAAGACCTTTGAAACCTTTGAGCACCTGGATATCAAGTTTTATATTTTTTCACTGATCAGCAGCGCAAGGGGATTCTGATGACCAACGAGAAACCTTTTAAACTTTGATCAGCATGACTGAGCTTGGAATAGGACATCCTCACCGTTGGCCACAATTCACTGCAAAGAATCACTGGTTTGTGTGGGTAGGAACTGTACATGTGTATGAAGAAACTGCAAATGCTGGTTTAAACCAAAGATAGACACAAAATGCTACAGTAACTCAGCGGGTCAGACAGCATCACTGGTGAAAATAAATCGGTGACATGAAGGGTTGGAACCCTTCTTCATATTGAAAGATAGAGAAGGCCAGAACAAAACAGGGCTGGTAACAAATGACCTCAGAAAGGGTGGAGTCCATTATGGGCTATTGTTGGCTGGAGAAGATGTGTTAACGACAGGGATATGAGGATGAGAACAGTGGAACTAGTAGGGCTTTTAGGGCGGAGATGGGGGGGGGGGGGGGGGGGGGGGGGGGAAGGAAGGAATCCAGGAGTTACTTAAAATTAGAGAATTCAACGTTCAAGCTTGAAATTATAGAAATGAACGTTCAGCGAGACCAAGAGTAGACTTGCCGATCGTTTCGCTGAACAGACACTCAGTCGACCTTGGTCTATGTGAACTCCCGGTTGCCTAACATTTTAACTCCCATTCCCATTCAGACCAAAGATCCTATACGGAGCAAGATAGACCACTCTTGCTAAATGCAATGGGCTGACGTGTAGTACGCAACGGAGCAGAACGTGGGCATTTTTTTTCATCCATTTCAGTAACCCGACCCGCAGTGTAATCAACGTTGCGGGGGAACAGTTTGTGTTAATAAATTATAATTCTGAAAATGAGGAGAAGATTTTTACCAAAGAAATTTTATTTTTACGAGATTGGTTCCGTTACTGGCTTCCGTCTCCGCACTAGTATCTTTGCTTCGCTATGGGATCTTTGGCGCGGAGACGGAAGCCGGTTACGGAAATGGGGCCGAAAATTACCCATGAATCTGCCCATGACCGTACTACGTCTTTTTCATCGAGTGATCTATCTTGCTCGCTATAGGATCTTTGATTCAGACCTTTCCATCTTGGGCCTCCTCCATGGTCAGAGTGAGGCCACATGCAAATTGGAAGTAGAGCACATATGTTTCTAAGCACCTCATATTTCACTTACAAACCTGGCGGTTTTACAACCCGATTTTTAGAAGGCCTTCGATAAGGTGCTGCACATCAGGTTGCTAGGGAAGATGAGAGCCCATGATATTAAAGGGAAGATACTAGCACGGATAGCGAATTGGCTGGATGGCAGAAAGCAAAGAATTGTAATAAAAGGCGCTTTCTCAGGTTGGCTGCCAGTGACCAGTGGAGTTCAGGAAGGGTCGGTGCTGGGGCTGCTTCTCTTCACGTTGTATATTAATGATTTGGATAAGGGGATAAGGCTAAGTTTGCAGAAGATGCTAAGATAGGTGGAGAGGCAGGCTGTGTAGAGGAACAAAGGACTCTGCAGAAGGACTTGTACAGGTTAGGAGAGAGGGCAAAGAAGTGGCAGATTAAATTCAGTGCAGCAAAGTGGATAGTCATGCATTTTGGTAATAAGAATAAGGGCGCAAATTATTCTATAAATGGAGAGAATCCAGAAATCGGAGGTGCAAAAGGACTTGGGAGTGCTGGTGTAGGACTCCCAAAAAGTTAATTTGCAAGACAAATCGGTGGTAAGGAAGGCAAATTCAATGCTGTGTGTGATTCCGTTTCAAATAAACACGTTAAAGCTGTGGCGAGATGCTGGATAACGGAACTCGCTGTCAAGCTACATTAGGACTTCGAACTGGGGCTTATTCAAAGGGTCAAATCCCAACATTGTCATCAAGGATGCAGGCACTAATAAATTATTCCAAATTCAAAACACCTCATTCTGAGCACTTACTTCTGGAACTTAAACCTTTGCGCTAATTGCTACTAATATATATGTACAGGTGCACAACCTTTTATCCGAAAGCCTTGGGACCAGACACTTTTCGTAATTCGGAATTTGTTGGCCTTCGGAATGGAAATTTTTTAGCGTAGATTTTAATGGCTGGCTCAGTGGTAGAGTGCTCGGCTCATATCCGCAAGGTCGCGAGTTTGCGCCTTGATCCCGGCAGTTCCTCGGTCGCGAGTTTGAGTCTTCAATGTAGTTTTTTCTTGCAGAATAAATGTCTGTATGAAATGCAGTGTGTTGAATGAATTCCTGAATTTGTAAATGTGACCGCAGCATTGAATCACCTCTCGCACTCATGTCACCCTAGCGGGGCTACATGCCCTTAGGCGGCCTAAGGCGAATTTTCACACTCTTATATCCGTGTGCAGCAGAGGCGACGTGCGTTTAGTGCCAAACGTGAGCTTTGGCGTGCCATGTTTAGCGCCAAACGTGAGCTTTGGTGTGCAGACGACATCCTGGAAAAAATGTCCGGTTTCTTCCAGGTAGGCGATATACCCTCCCGGGCAATATACCCTCCACTTCTCTTTTATGAAGGGGATTTAGTTCCCCTTTCTTCGAGGACCGACCGGAGGTTCCGCTGTCACCTCTGCGGGCCACCCTCGGTGAACGCTCACTCAACTTTGTCTTGGGATTCCTACTCTCCCGCGCAATGTACCCCCACCTTCTCTTTTATGAATGGGGATTTAGTTCCCCTTTCTTCTAGGACCGACCGGAGGTTCCGCTGTCACCTCTGCGGGCCGCCCTCGGTGAACGTCCTGTCTCCCTGTCCCTGGGATAGTAGGGGGCGATCAAACAGCACAATACCCCCCTCCCCCTCCAACTCCAGAGGAATCCGCTCCCCGATGGGCCGCTATGGCGACAAGTGGCAGTTCGCCCACAGCCCGAGCTGCGCGACCCCAAGAACAAGACGTCCCTTGCATACCATCAGCTTCTGCCCATACGGGGAGCGTGTTCCTCTGGAGCTGGAGCGGGGCTGGGCTGGAGTTGCTGATCTGGGATCTCCGTGCTTGCAGTGGGCCTGGGGGTCGGTGTCCCGATGAGGGGGCACAGCTCGGGCTGTGGGCGAACTGCCACTTGTCGCCATAGCGGCCAATCGGGGAACGGCTTCTGGTGGTCCTGACATCTCCGGCCAGTTTGCAGTTTTCCTCTGGAGTTGGAACGGGGCTGGGCTGCTGCTGGCTGTGGGTCTCTGGGATCTCCGTGCTTGCAGTGGGCCTGGGGGTCGGTATCCCGTTGGTCCTAACGTCTCCGGTGACTGGCACTGACCTGCTGGCATTGCCGACGTGAAGACAGTGCAAAGCCCCCGCGCCGGTGCAATGGGCGGGGAGCTGGAGAGGGGAGGGAAGGGGTCACACACATGGCCGGGAAGCAGAGGGGTGTAGGTGGGGTGAAACTGAAGGGAGCGACAATCTGCTGCTGCCTGCCCGCTGAGTTAAAAAGTTCCCACGCAAGACTCACGATACACTGTGTATCGTGAGTCTACCGTGGGAACTTTTTAACTCAACGAGCAGGCAGCAGCATATTGTCAATTATTAACCTTCCCGCGCAATATACCCTCACCTTCTCTTTTATGAATGGGGATTTAGTTCCCCTTTCTTCGAGGACCGACCGGAGGTTCCGCTGTCACCTCTGCGGGCCGCCCTCGGTGAACGTTTTCAAGGACCTTTCTTCAAGGACCGAAAAAATGTCCGCTATTCGGAGATTTTCGTTATTTGGATCTTCGGATAAAAGGTTGTGTACCTGTACTTGGTAGTACAAAAATACACTGGCAAAATGAACAGTATCCACAGAGCAAGGAGAAGCTTACAGCGTGTGATAAAAAACTTCATATACAAACAGAATAAAGGATAAACTCTGGTATACATATTGATCAACAAGGGTCTTCAAAAGCAGAGAAACAAGAATAGACAGGAATGGGCACACAATTATTTTTAATTTCCCCCCCTCCATTACGATCGCCAACCTCGTCCTATTTATTCAAAATTGAAAATCTTTCCAATACAGGAAACTAACTGTAGTCTGCATTTACAGCAATGTTTAGTTTTGCAACAAATGAATAAACTATATTACATTACTTTAGATTAATAATGCTGCAGCATGGCAAATGCTCAGTCATTGGTGAGTCTATGCAGTAAACGTTAACACATATACAGGTGCACAACCTTTTATCCGGAGTTCCGGAAACCGAAAAGCTCCGAAAACCGGAATTTTTCCCCAGGATGTCTTCTGCACACCAAAGCTCGCGTTTGGCGCCAAACTTGACCCGAAACGACCCACGGTCAACCCAGGTCTGTACTACTGTAGCGGCTGCCTCCTCCCCGGAGACCGGGGAGACACTTAAACATCTGTAAATCATTGCTTAAATGTTAGTCAGTTAGTTTGGAGGGCTTTTATGTGAAGGGGGGGAGGGGGGGGTGGGTGAAGGGGGAAACTTTAATTCTTAGTCCCCTACCTGGTCGGAGAGGCGGGGAGCGGGCAATGCCTTATCGGGTCGCCGTGCAGTAAGCTCCGGAGCGCTGTGGCCGCCGACTCCCAACATCGCGGAGCTGGGGCTGCGGGCATCCGGCCGCGGGCGGCGCCGGTTGTAGCTCCGACCCCGGCAACTCTACCCCTGGCTGCGCGGCGCTCCAAATCCAACGCGGCCCGCGGCCGGACGCCCGCAGCCCAGCTCCGCGATGTTGTGTGTCGGCGGCCACAGCTCTCCGGAGCTTACCGCACGGCGACCCGGTAAGGCATTGCCCGCTCCCCGCTGGTATCCCAGCGCTGCGACGCCACCGACTCCCAACATCGCGGAGCTGGGGCTGCGGGCGTCCGGCCGCGGGCGGCGCTGGATTTGTTGCGCGGCGCAGCCAGGGGTAGAGTTGCCGGGGTCGGAGCTACAACCGGCGCCGCCCGCGGCCGGACGCCCGCAGCTCCGCGAGGTTGGGAGTCGGCGGCCACAGCGCTCCGGAGCTTACTGCACGGCGACCCGGTAAGGCATTGCCTGCTCCCCGCCTCTCCGACCAGGTAGGGGACTAAGAATTAAAGTTTCCCCCTTCACCCCCCCCCCCCACCACATAAAATCCCTCCAAACTAACTGACTAACATTTAAGCAATAATTTACAATGATTCCCCGGTCTCCGGGGAGTAGGCAGCCGCTCCAGACTTTTCAAGCCGCCCGCGCTACCTACCTAATCTACGCTAAAAATCTTCCATTCGGAAATCCGAAAAATTCCGAAATCCGAGAAGTGTCTGGTCCCAAGGCTTTCGGATAAAAGGTTGTGCACCTGTACTCGTATTATTGGCATGAATTAATTTTGATTGGATTTTCAAAGTGAAGATTACTTGTTCATTTAAAGTACGCCAGGAGTTCTACTTACATTCACATTGAATAACATCGAGGTTGAATTGCTGAATGGCTCCCATGCTTATCTGCTTCACATCAGTATCCAGAAGCATTTGCATCATAGAGGTGGATAGGTGTTTACAGGCCGACATGCATGCTGTTTGGGCTACCTTTCCCTGGAAAAAGCAAGACATTGTTCAAAATCAACATGAGGCAAAGTACAGTTGCATAAACAATGCTTAGGGTCTTCAAGCTCAGATACCTTTAATTTACATAATATCCTCATTGGCTTTTGTTATAGATCCGACATAACATTGACTTACATTTTGAAAAAAAAATTCATTGCTTGGGATAATTGCCAGTGGCGGCCAAAAACTTTAAATCTAAAAGCTGGGTTGTCAAAATAACAAATGAATTGGAGATAGATACAAAAAGCTGGAGTAACTCAGCGGGACAGGCAGCATCTCTGGAGAGAAGACATGGGTGACTTTTTGGGTCAAAAACCTTCATCAGACAGTCAGAGGAGAGGGAAACTGAAGATATGGAAGGGCACAAAGTGAATATAAGTGGTGAAAAGGGCAGATCAAAGCAGAGAATGTTCAAGGAAATGTAGAACGGTTCATTGTTGGCTGAGGGGAAGGTGACAACGAGGCATACATCGGTAAAATTAATCAGAAGGACAGTGAAACTAGCACTAGGGTGGGGGAAGGACAGAGAGTGGAAAAGCAAGGGTTACTTGAAGTTAGAGAAATCAATATTCATACCGCTGGGTTGTCAACTGCCTAAGCAAAATATGAGATGCTGCACCTCCTATTAGCATTCGGAAACAGAGAAAAATACGTGCAGGAGTAGGCCATTCGGCCCTTCGAGCCTGCACCACCATTCAATATGATCATGGAGGATCATCTTAAATCAGTAACCGTTCCTGCTTTTTCCCCCCATATCCCTTAATTACTTTAGCCCTTAGAGCTAAATCTAACTCTCTCTTGAATACATCCATTGAATTGGTCACCACTGCCTTCTGTGGCAGATAATTCCACAGATTCACAACTCTCTGGGTGAAAAGGTTTTTCCTCATCTCAGTCCTAAATGGCATACCCCTTATTCTTGAACTGTGGCGCCTTGTTCTGGACTCCCCTAACATCGGGAACATTTTTCCTGCATCTAGCCTGTCCAATCCTTTTAGAATTTTATATGTTTCTACACTATCCCCTCTAATCCTTCTAAATTCCAGTGAATACAAGTCCAGTCGACCCATTGTTTCATCATATATCAGACCCGCCATCCCGGGAATTAACCTGGTGAAACTACGCTGCACTCCCTCAAGAGCAATAATGTCCTTCCTCAAATTAGGAGACAAAAATTGCCCACAATACTCCAGGTGCGGTCTCACCAGGCCCCTGTACAATCGCAGTAGGACCTCTTGCTCCTAAACTCAAATCCGCTCGCAATGAAGACCAATTAGCTTTCTTCACTGCCTGTTGTAACTGCATGCTTACTTTCAGTGACTGATGTACAAGCACACCCAGGTGTTGTTGCACCTCCCCTTTTCCTAATCTGGCACCAATCACCTGACACCATCTGAATTCCTGTTCTTGCCACCAAAGTGGATAACCTCCCATTTATCCACATTATACTGCATCTGCCCACTCACCCAACCTATCCAAGTCACCCTGCAGCCTCATAGCATCCTCATCGCAGCTCACACTGCCACCCAGCTTTGTGTCAACCTCAAACCTGGACAATGTCACATTTAATTCCCTCGTCTAAATCGTTAATATATATAGTAAATAACTGGGGTCCCAGCACCAAGCCTAGCTGCACCCCACTAGTCACTGCCTGCCATTCTGAAAAGGACCCGTTAATTCCTCCTCTTTGCTTCCTGGCTGCCAACCAGTTCTCTACCAATGTCAATACTCTACCTCCAATACTATGTGCTCTAACTTTGCACACTAATCTCTTGTGTGGGACCTTGTCAAAGGCAGATACACATCCACTGGCTCTCCCCTATCCATTCTACTTGCTACTTCCTCAAAAAGTTCAAAAAATTAGTCAAGCATGATTTCACCTTCATAAATCCATGCTGACTTTGACTGATCCTGTCACTGCTAACTAATCCTTCCTCATTACACAATACCCAGTCTAGGATGGCCTGTCTAGTCGGTTCTTCTACATATTGGTTTAAAATCATCCCGTATACATTCCAGGAAATCATCCTCCTCAGCGCTGCTACCAATTTGGTTGGCCCAATCTATATGTAGATTAAAGTCACCCATGATAACTGCCTCACCCTGACAGTGGAAGTGGCTCAGGACAGAAAGGTCAGTGTGGGAATGGGAGAGTGAGTTAAAGTGTTTGGCAACTGGCAGTTCGCATAGGCCCATGCGGACTGAGCAAAGGTGTTCAGCGAAACGATTGCCGAGCCTATGCTTGGGCTCACCGATATATAGGAATCCACACCTGGAAGAGCGGATACAGTAGATGAGGTTGAACCTCTTCCTCACCTGAAAGGTCTTTGGATGGCATTGAGGGAGGAGGTATAGGGACAGGTGTTGCATCTTCTGTGGTTACAGGGGAAAGTACCTGGGTGGTTTGTTTGGGAATGGATGAGTTGACCAGGGAGTTGTGGAGGGAATGGTCTCTGTGGTACAGCAGAAAGGGGTGGAGATGGGCAGGTGTAGTTAGCGGTGGGATCCCGTTCTATTATTGAATTGTGATTTATGTCCCGTTTGGAAAGGTAAAAATCATGGATAGTTCATGATTTGACTGTTAGCAGCAGTGATAATGCACACTGTTTCTGTATGCACATAGATGCAAATGCGAGGCTGAATGCATATGCATGAAGTATAGCAACTTAAGGCAATGCTACTTTCCCATAGACTGAGAACTTCTGATGTGTTAAGATGTTATATGACCAAAACTTTACTGTATACATTTAAGCAGGTACTATCAATTTTAGAATGCACTTTAACATTTACTATTAAGCACACAAATAAGATACGATTTCCACTAAATGATAGAATATAATAATTCTATAATCAAAGTTAATTTTCTATTGCACATTGTTACCAGTTTCACAACTGTTGCTAGAACATATTTGTGGTAATAGATTTGTGAGGAATTAATAATTAGAAAATAAAGCACACACATTCCTAAACTATGAAATTAGCTTTGAACTTTTCCTCAATGCCACAATGAGCATATGCATATTTTCTAAAATATCTAATGTAACAGGTGTATAAACTATTGATGAACAATAATTTTGGGGTCATTATAAACATGCAATACATTGTCATACCACTACACTATCCACTTAATATGGGAAGTGGAGAGACAAGGCCGAATGCCACACGGATAAATAAAGCAGAGCTGGAATGAATTCTTCTTGGCCCCAAATGAAATAGATTTTTACACCAGGTTTATAGTTCAATCTGCTACAATCGGCAACATAACTACTTCTACAATGTTGTGTGTAAATAACAGAGAAAAAGAGTAGTAGTTCACGTCACTAACAATTGGTGCTAATGATCTACTTAAATAATCAGAAACATTACCTGATGTTAAAATTACTTTGTAAAAATGAAAATATTTATTCTGAATTAGCTTTGGATTTGTTTCTATCAATTCTTCCAGCTCTGAGGCAGACAATATGCTGTTTTATTAAAATTAAATACATGTAGTCATGATCAATGTATTTTTTAGAACAAACCCCCTAGAACATGCATAATTCTATAGTTCAAAACCTCACAAATACTCCCTCTAGATGAAACACACCGTCTATGTAATTGCATAACCATTGTGGCAAAGTTAACAATTAACTTGCTAATTTAGGCAGAAAAGACTTGGATTTCTCACAGTAGCAAACCATGCTTGTTACGATTTTACAGCAATCAGTTGGTTGAATATACGGAGCAATGGAGAGGAAAGTAAATTTCTATTTTGTTTCAATGCCAAAAGCGAGCTACTGCATTAATTTTAATGCATCAATAGTAACAATTATATCACACCAAGTGTTTTATTAGTTGTTTGCACACTGCAAATAATTTCCCTCCCCCACGCCATTTTATTAATAAAACACCCCCAAAAAAAATCAGCGGATAGAAACAGGGCAACAGCAAGCATTTTTTCCTCCTAAATCTTGGGACATGAAAGCACAGCAATGGTCTACTGAGTGGGTGGAGAAGGGTACATATTATTTTGCTCAAAAATTAAAATTAAAATGTACAATAACGTAATTTGAAAGGCTAGTTTTGAAACTTTAGGCAGGTTCGAGGACAAATTGATTCCCTATCCTGATACCATATCCCCCCAGTTCAAGATACTAGACTTGTGAGAAATAATACATTTGTAATTTCTATTTTGCCATCAAAATGCAGTGAAAGCATACAACACTAAACTACAACAGCTGAAAATCTATAAAATGCAATGAGTGCATAGTTATAAAAGTTAACATATGTATGCGATTATGAAAGGCCATGAAGCTGCATAGTTATAATTGCTTCCTTGTAAAGATTTCCCCCTTAGTTTCTTAAGGCATCACTCCACCTTATTGAGAAGTGGTTCCAATTGTGTCATAGCATTTAAAAGCGTTTCCCTCTTATTCTCAGACCTGGTTAATCACATCTGTCATGTTACAATTTAAAACCCTTATGCCAATCTTTTTGATGCACATTGGAATCACAAGCCTCTATATACGCAATTAATGTGAAGGAAATCACAAAAGTTAATCTAAGTGCCTTTTAATGCATTTCACTTCAATACTAGACTCCATCAGGGATGTCACTTCCTTTTAGGCTGAGGTCATTTTATATCAGAGGCAACACAAAACATTTTGACGTAAATTGATAAACAAAAGTACAAGATACAATTCGAAACAAGCATGCCCTGGAGTTCTCAAACCCTCATGTTAATCACATTGGAAGATGAACAGTTCTGCTCCCCAAGCAATAACAATATGAACGAGAAAAGGAAGCTGAAAAAAAAATCAATGGCCGCATTTCATTTAATTACAGAGTAATAGGTTTGAGATACCTAATGGAAATGTCATTTTAATTTAATGGAATAAGTACTGCATTTCAGTATAACATACTGCTCCATCAAATCAGCTCCATGTCCTATTTTTCTGTCTATATAATGTAATAACTGCATAAGCAGATTAATAGGTTGTCAACCAAAATTCCAACATTCAATTTATAAAATGTAGAATTATTTGAAATTATTGTAATATCACTGTTATGATTATCATTTGGGAAAATTGTACTGCACATTTGAAGCAACAAAATATTTTATTTCAAAGAATAAGATCTTGTTCTTCACAACTTGTCACGGCAAAACTGTACAGTGGACAATGCAAGTTATGGTATGGGACACAAGTTGAAGATGCTGTTGGGTGACAGACAAAGAACTCAACACTATTTTGGAAGGTAGGCAATTAATCCTACCAAGTGTCAATAAGAAAGCCTAGAAAGTTGGTTCAGCTTTTCTTTTGGAAGCAATACTACGTGATTCAAAAATTAGCTTTGCTCCAAATGCATTAGCCGTAATTTCTGGACCAGGTAGCTCCAGGCATGCTAGTGCACCATGTTAGTGCATCTTACATTTTCCTGCAGTTAAATGCGCACCTAATGAGATCAATCATAGTGGAATGTACAGTTCAGCCTCTTTCAACATGAACTGTAGTTCAAGTCCAGAAAACAGTCATAGGGCAAACTAAATGAACTAAGTGGTGTTCTTGGGGTCCTCAATTTAAACTCACGGCATCTCACGAGGCAGCTTCAAACTGTCTGAATACTTCACAAATACTTCCAAAGTCCACAATGTGTCTTCAAACTATCAGGGAGTACTTTGTTTGCAGAACTCAATAGTTGACTTAATATGTGCCTCAGTGATTACACTGGAGGCTTCGGGAAGTGTTGGGACTCCCGGAACAACGCACAAAAACGTCTGTCTGCAAAGGCCTTGTGTACATTGTCTTCAGAAATACCAGCTTGCAACAGGACCTTTGGGATGAACAGTATGTTTGCAGGCTCTGGCTTCCTAAGACTGTAATAACTGAGGTTGTAGGGAACGATCTGCAGCCGAGCATGTGCCCTCTGTTCAATTGGTGGATGCCAATGTACAGTGGCTTGCAAAAGTTTTCATACCCCTTGAACTTTTCCACATTTTGTCACATTACAACTACAAACGTAAAATGTATTTTATTGGGATTTTATGTGATAGACCAACACAAAGTGGTGCATAATTGTGAAGTGGAAGGAAAATGATACATGGTTTTCAAATTTTTTTACAAATAAAAAACTGAAAAGTGTGACGTGTAAAAGTATTCAGCCCCCCCCCCCCCCCCGAGTCAATACTTTGTAGAACCACCTTTCGCTGCAATTACAGCTGCAAGTCTTTTGGGGTATGTCTCTACCAGCTTTGCACATCTAGAGACTGAAATTTTTGCCCATTCTTCTTTGCAAAATAGCTCAAGCTCAGTCAGATTGGATGGGGAGCGTCTGTGAACAGCAATTTTCAAGTCTTGCCAGAGATTCTCAATTGGATTTAGGTCTGGACTTTGAGTGGGCCATTCTAACACATGAATATGCTTTGATCTAAACCATTCCATTGTAGCTCTGGCTGTATGTTTAGGGTCGTTATCCTGCTGGAAGGTGAACCTCCGCCCCAGTCTCAAGTCTTTTGCAGACTCTAACAGGTTTTCTTCCAAGATTGCCCTGCATTTGGCTCCATCCATCTTCCCATCAACTCTGACCAGCTTCCCTGTCCCTGCTGAAGAAAAGCATCCCCACAGCATGATGCTGCCACCACCATGTTTCACAGTGGGGATGGTGTGTTCAGGGTGATGTGCAGTGTTAGTTTTCCGCCACACATAGCGTTTTGCATTTAGGCCAAAAACTTCAATTTTGGTCTCATCTGACCAGAGCACCTTCCTCCACATGTTTGCTGTGTCCCCCACATGGCTTGTGGCAAACTGCAAACGGGACTTCTTAGGGCCTTTTTTTCAACAATGGCTTTCTTCTTGCCACTCTTCCATAAAGGCCCGATTTGTGGAGTGCACGACTAATAGTTGTCCTGTGGACAGATTCTCCCACCTGAGCTGTGGATCTCTGCAGCTCCTCCAGAGTTACCATGGGCCTCTTGGCTGCTTCTCTGATCAATGCTCTCCTTGCCCAGCCTGTCAGTTTAGGTGGATGGCCATGTCTTGGTAGGTTTGCAGTTGTGCCATACTCTTTCCATTTTCGGATGATGGATTAAACAGTGCTCCGTGAGATGTTCAAAGCTTGGGATATTTTTTTATAACCTAACCCTGCTTTAAACTTCTCCACAACTTTATCCCTGACCTGTCTGGTGTGTTCCTTGGGCTTCATGATGCTGTTTGTTCACTAATGTTCTCTAACAAACCTCTGAGGCCTTCACAGAACAGCTGTATTTATACTGAGATTAGATTACACACAAGTGGACTCTATTTACTAATTAGGTGACTTCTGAAGGCAATTGGTTGCACTGGATTTTATTTAGGGGTATCAGAGTAAAGGGGGCTGAATACTTTTGCACACCACACTTTTCAGTTTTTTATTTGTAAAAAAATTTGAAAACCATGTATCATTTTCCTTCCACTTCACAATTATGCACCACTCTGTGTTGGTCTATCGCATAAAATCCCAATAAAAGACATTTACGTTTGTGGTTGTAACGTGACAAAATGTGGAAAAGTTCAAGGGGTATGAAAACTTTTGCAAGCCACTGTAAATGTAACCCCTACATCACATTCATTCATAGAGTTCAGTCTTCTATATTGCCTCAAGGGAACTCCCATATACTTTTGTTCATGCCCCAAACATTCCAGGCCATTAAATTATAGCAATGAAGGTACGAGTATAGATGTGGAGAATGTTGTTGGATTCCTGAAAATGAGACGTTGTCAACATCAACCACAGGTGCAATGTAGTACGTCAAACAGACATGGAGACCCCATTGCATGTGCTGCACAATTTAGCAAAAAGGAAAACAACTGGTGTCCAAAGAGAACAAAAGGAAGAGTCACAGAAAACAAACTTTTGGCCTGATTACACAACATGGAGTCTCCACGCTTGTTTTTGACATCTCTGCTGAGAGAAATATTTCCTTCCCCTTTGTTTATTCTAAGCCTTAATTTTGAACAAATCAATAAATTGTTCCCTCAGCTACTCATTCCTCACAATTATTGTTTTAAAGTTGTGTCCCATCAACAATGCAAATCTCCCCTGCACCCTTTCCACCCGAGTCACATCTTTCTTGTAATGTGTTTCCAGGACTCTGCACAATACCCAATAGTCTTACAAGCATTGTAAATGAGTTCTGACATACCATGCCTGAACAGATATGTATTCCTTTTTAATAATTTTCCTTCTCCTATATCTTCACATATCTGTGGACATACACTCCAAGAGCCACATGTTCTTTCACGCTTCTCAATATCCCACCATTTAATGTATATATTCCTTGTCCTTGTTACATTTCCTCGATGTAAAATCTTTCTGGATTAAATTCCATTCCCTACATTTGACCAAATGAGCACACCATCTACACCTTCTTGATATTCAGTCTTCTTCCTCCCCGTAAACCACATAGCCAATTTTTGAATCATCGCATATCACTGTATTGGTACATGTGGCAATAAAAGACCTTTGAAAACATCAGACATTCTCCCAAGGTAGAAGGGTCTCGAAACATCACCTATCCACGTTCTCCACAGATGCTGCCTGACCTGTTAAGTTATTCCAGCACTGTGTCCTTTTTAGTCATTCCACCATCATTGAAGCTCAATCTCATTCCCCAGCTAAACTAAGAGGTCCTCTTCACATTCCACACACTGTCTCAAAAGCAACAGCAACCAAAGAAGCTGAGAAAATACATAATATTCAATTGTGCTATTTTGCAGCTTCAACTATATTATTTATAATATTTAAATACTTGAAGCAAAGGTTAATTAATTTACATATACTCGCTACAGAATGCTAAGCGAGGTTCCATTCATTAGGAAATAGAATGCGCTCTGAACTCACAAAATATACTTTCTCAAGAGCTCCATTCTACAAATGGTAGTAGAGATTGAAAGCTTTTACTTTGGCTCACTGTTCAACATTGCAGGAAGATTCAGACTAATCAGATCAATATATTAGGATATACAATCTCAGCCAGATCAGATTGGCAGGAAGTTGGTGGTGAGATTCATTGAAGGACTAATGTTTTAAGTCAATATTGTCTCAGCACATTCAGCAGCAAAGAGATTCCACATGGAATTCCATGAGAGTTTTTAAAGCCAAAGAACGTATCGATGATATCGCAAAGCACAAAAAGGAAGAGAAAAGAAACACCGTCTCACTCTTTTCACATCCAGATGCGATCACGGCAGGCATGCCATCCTGCTAAAGCAAAAACCGTCTATTCCATTCATGTTCATGAGGTGCTACATCTTGGCAGGACAAATCAAAATAGGACGTACATGGTAAATGGTAGGGAATTGAAGAATGCAGGTGAACAGAGGGATCTGGGAATAACTGTGCACAGTTCCCTGAAAGTGGAATCTCATGTAGATAGGGTGATAAAGAAAGCTTTTGGTGTGCTGGCCTTTATAAATCAGAGCATTGAGTATAGAAGTTGGGATGTAATGTTAAAATTGTACAAGGCATTGGTGAGGCCAATTCTGGAGTATGGTGTACAATTTTGGTCGCCTAATTATAGGAAGGATGTCAACAAAATAGAGAGAGTACAGAGGAGATTTACTAGAATGTTGCCTGGGTTTCAGCAACTAAGTTACAGAGAAAGGTTGAACAAGTTAGGGCTTTATTCTTTGGAGCGCAGAAGGTTAAGGGGGACTTGATAGAGGTCTTTAAAATTATGAGAGGGATAGACAGAGTTGACGTGGATAAGCTTTTCCCACTGAGTAGGGAAGATTCAAACAAGGGGACATGACTTGAGAATTAAGGGACAGAAGTTTAGGGGTAACATGAGGGGGAACTTCTTTACTCAGAGAGTGGTGGCTGTGTGGAATGAGCTTCCAGTGAAGGTGGTGGAGGCAGGTTCGTTTTTATCATTTAAAAATAAATTGGATAGTTATATGGACGGGAAAGGAATGGAGGGTTATGGTCTGAATGCAGGTATATGGGACTAGGGGAGAATACGTGTTCGGCACGGACTAGAAGGGTCGAGATGGCCTGTTTCCGTGCTGTAATTGTTATATGGTTATATGTTGCTTTTAATCCCAGACATAAATGCGGGCTCCTGGAAACTGTGCCACTTCAGGTAGATAATTAATCTTACCATGCAACCTTTATTTAGTTCAGTTTAGAGATACAGCGCTGAAACAGGCCCTTCAGCACACTGAGTCCACGCCGACCAACAATCCCCGCACACTTATGGGTCTGTCCCACTTAGGCGATTTTTCAGCAGACTGTCAAGTTGCCGGCAGTCGCCTGAAAAAACGGGAACTGGAATGGCGACTGTCAGAGTGGAACACACACACACACACACACACAGCAAAGGCGGGGGCCAGGGCAAGCGGGAGGAGCGCTGTCTGAAATTCACACGGTGCAAAGCCAAGGTGACCGCGATGAACAGGAAGGTAGACAAAAATGCTGGAGAAACTCAGCGGGTAAGGCAGCATCTATGGAGCGAAGGAATGGTTGACATTTCGGGTCGAGACCCTTCTACAGACTGATGAACAAGAAGGTTGGTGCTGTAATTAACACAGCTAGCACAGTGTATGGTAAAGGGGCTGTCCCACTGTGGCGACCTAATTGGCGAGTTTAGAAGAGTTTAGGAGAGTTTGAAAAAGTGTCATGTTGAAGACCTCCTTCGACGATGAAGACTAGCAATAACTACCTTTGATTACCTTCGACTACCCTCGATTACCTACGAATAACATGCCGACCTACTACGACCTACTTCGTCTAAACCTACTTCGTCTAAACCTATGGCGACCTTTTTTTACTCTCGGGGATTTTTCAACATGTTGAAAAATACGCCGCGACCTAGCTGAGGCCTTGAGTACGCGGGGACTACTCTCGAGCATGAAGGAGACTTACAAAGACCTCCTAGGACCTCGTGTCGACCATGCTGCGAGTAAAAGCAAAAAGATTAAGATAGGTGGCTAAAGGCTTGCTTAAAATTATAGGCTTTAAGGAGAACTCCGAGTACCAGACAGGGTATGAAGAAAGACCTCCAGACAATGGTTTTCATGACATTGGATGGTGCTATTTTTGTGCTTGTCTGGAATGGAAAAGTGATTGAACAGATTCAGGTAGCGATTTGCAGAAACATGGACATGATGCACATGATCCCATGCAAAAAAGAAGTTAAAGCTGAGAGAAAGGCACTGCAGTTGATGGGAACATTCTTGCTGTAGTAAGCAAGACATTGTTAGGGGTGAAAAAACATGAATAATGGGAGGCCACAGAAGCAGTCAAACAGTGTCAATCTTAATTATAAAGATGCTACAAGCTGCATGAAAGGCACCAGCATTAGTTTAATAATGTGGACAAAAGAAAACAAAAACTATTGCACGGCGTCCCAGCTTGAAAATCTCTCCGATGATCACATACTGCGAGCAGAACATGCACATAATATAAAGTTGAAACGCTTTGTGACAATCCCAATAACACATTTCACTTCAGAAGGAACTCCAAAGTAGAAACCAAAAACTATTTTCCTCTCATGTATTTCTGACATAACATTTGTATGCAATGGCAGAAAGCTAGATTTTCAAAGTAATATGCATTTTATTATGGGAATAAACGATCTTCAATTGATTTAAAACTGGTATGCCATGAAACAAGATTAGCCCCAGGTTCCAACATAAAATATGTTGGCCCATTTATTACAAAAGATATTTAATCAATACAACTGTTCAATATGTAGGAATCTTGTTGCTGCATCCATTTAGATTTACTTTTTATAGACTGAAAAACCCAAACGCATACTCCAAGCAGGTGGCTACTCTACAGATAAAAATTAAACAAACCAAGACTTTCTCTAAGTATCTCACATTACATACTCATGCCAGAAAGAGCCTGCGAGGCCATAAACTGTCAGCCCATTACTTATTGTGGTCATTTCAGAGGGAGCTCCAAAGTGGAACCCAAGAACCATTTTCTGATCAGTTCTCCTTTCACAACCCCAGCAAAGGGCCCCAAGTCTAATTCAGAACACTGGTGTTGAAAAATATTTCCAAACACCTCAAAAAGGGATCAGGTAAGTAAATTCCATGAAGTCTCACCTTTGTGTAATTAAATAAAATGTTACATTAAATATGTTTTGGTCTATAGAGGTTAGGTTCAGATTCAAACATATCAACAAATTAAGTCCAGGTGGAAGAGTATAATATGTGATAAGCTTAGAGTTAAACTATTTGTTAAGATTGGAAAGATCAAAGCTTAATGCAACAACAAAAAAATCCCTACACTATTCTAATAAAGAGCATTTGGAAGTATACATTGAACTATATTGATAATGATGGTGGCTCACCACCCCCTTCTTGAGGGCAATTAGGGAATAGCAATAAACCCATGACATCTATATCCAATAAAACGAATAAAACTCAAAATTAGAATGCACAAGGAATCAAGGAATTATAAAATAATTCTGTTTTATATAGAATAGCATTGTGTTCATTGTCCATTTTCAAAGCTGTTATCATTGCTTAAGTAGCATTAATATTTTAATTTTGATTCTGGTTGATCCAGGAAAATAGCTTTCCTGAAGTGGTGGGTAGTCAAATGATTTAAACTAAATGCTCAACCTAAATCATTAGCAATTAACACATGAGGAACAAAACAAATATTTAGGTTTACCTTGAATATCATTTTACGGCTAAATTCATAGTGCTTCCTTACTCACAAAAGAATGTTCCAACCATGACAGAATGATTCAAAGAGAAGCCATCAATAACAACTTGGTAAAAAAAAAATTAGGAATTTTAACTTAGAATAATGACTGGTTACTACAACAACAATTCACCACATCAAAGTATCCATTTGCCAAGAAATTAGGTTGGTAATTGAGAAATTGTTAAAAAATAATCTCATCATAGTTTCTCAATTCATCAACTAATCAAATGACCAGGTCAAAAGCAAATTGAATGACAGGACAATTTTCTGCATTCAATGAAAATGTACTGCTGAATCACAACTGAATTGCAAAACTGTTAGAATAAAAGTAATTAACTCAGTATCTTTTAGTAGACACAGATGCTTACATGTACAGATTTCTTAAGAATAGTTGCTACAAAATTGCTTTAAGATTCCCTTTGGGTTTGGTGTACACATCTTTGCACAGCAGATCACCAGCTTTGAATAGCTCATCTGCATTAGCCATCTGAAAAGCAGCTTTCATCGTTCCATTTAGTGTTAGGCATTATGATTTATGAGCTTCCATCCCCAAAGTTGGTGCTTGCCAAATTGGAAATATGACTATAATCTACTAATTTGCTTTGCATCGAACCACTTACGAGTCAAAGGCCCGGTGTCAGGATAAGACAAGGGATATAATTAACTAGCCAAAGACAAATGCATCTATCCTCCCTGCCATGAAGTGCCACTCAAAAACTGCATGACGTGACATTTGGTACAATTAGTAACAAAGCCCATTCTCCTGCCAACCCATGTGGGCTATTTGGAGGCAAAATGGTAAGTGTTGCTTCATGTCTTCCTATCAACTGTGCATTCAGAAGAAACGAACAAAGAAACTGTAGTGATTCTCATCCCTTAAAAAGAGCACCAGCGCAAGCACAACCACAATCTTTAATTTCATTAATCTGTAATTGATCAGATTAACATGTTCCTATTCACTATTTCTACTGCATTTCGGTTCTAGTACTGCTGAATATAAATGGCAGCTACTTATTTTATTTTATGCATCAGTCAGGTGGAATTAATACAACTTATGTATTGCACATAACTATAAAAAGTATGTGTTAATAGCATTACAGGTGTCACAAGTTTTTCTTTAAATAGTGTTTCAATTTAATATGTAATCAGGCTTTTTTTTTTTTTAACTAAAAAGTCTGCAAAACCAGCTTCCAGTACATTCTGTTGCAGGTACCTTATGGTATCCTGGATTAGCTACCAACAAAAAGTTTTTATAATTAGCTACCTGAATTAAAATTTACAATGTTACTCATTTTTATGATATTTACCAACGTGAACTGCGCATTAGGATTGTTATAACTGACAACAGACTATGAAAGGCAACTCTCGTCCTAAAACATTAAAGAAGCTAATTTCAATCGGCACGCACTGTTTACTTTTTACTAGTTTGTATGAGAAATGGTGGTGGGAGTTTAGGGGTGGGGAAACAATTTATACACAATTCACACTTGACCTGAATTTCAAGAGATTTCTGACAATGTGTTTACACACCATCCCAGTCATACAAATTGGCAAATGAAATCTGATCAAACATTGCTTTATATACAAGTTAGGGTTACAATGTAAACCTTACCCCCCCCCCCCCCCTCCCCCTCGCATCAGTCTATTAACAAGGCTGAATTATTGGTATGCTAAAGTTTGTGAAAACAAAGATTTCATGTGTAGGAAGGAACTGCAATTGCTGGTTTACACCGAAGATAGACTTTAATTCCCCTTCCCATACAGACCTTTCTATCCTGGGCCTCCTCCACTGTCAGAGAGAAGCCAAATGCAAATTGGAGGAACAGCACCTCATATTTCGCATGGACAGCTCATAAACCAGCAGTATGAATTTTGATTTATTTAGCTTCAAGTAACCCTTGCTTTTATAATTACCTACCTCTCTCCATCCCTCCCCCACCCTAGTTCTTTGACTAGCTTCACTGTCCACCTTATTAATTTTAATGTTTGTATACCTCATTGTCACGTTGCCCTCAGCCAACAATGAACCATTCTACATTTCCTTGACCATCGTCTGCCTTGACCTGTCGTTTTTATACCGTACATTCTCTTTGCACCTCCAATTTCCCTCTCCCGACTCTCAATCTGAAGAAGAGTCTCGACACGAAACGTCACCCATTCCTTCTCTCCAGAGATGCTGCCTGTCCCGTTGTGTCTAACAAAAGATTTCTTGCCTGAATTCTCTCATGTTACTGCATACTTGGTTGTCTAATTTGCTAAAGAAGACCATCAAGCAACATATTACTTCAAATCTTATTTTACTACAAGAATTCAAATAACACAATAGACATTGCTATGCAGATCCATTCCTATCAGTTGCATCAACTTTGCTTCATTTATCTATCTTTGTTGCATCTTTTGTAGTGGAACTAGTAATGCTCTTAGAGAGAAAAAAAATTACAAAATGAAATATTTTTCCCTGCCAACTTACTCATATATTCAATATCAAGCAATAACTTTAGGGTGTCTCCATATTAACTAAATGGCAGTTGCTGCTTTTCTAACGGAAAAACCATGTTTCTTGTACAAAAAGGTATCTGCTGGACAGGATTCACCATGAATGAAAGACAGCATAATTCACAACCATTTCTCATCAAGTCACTTAACTTTCAAAGATTTGCATTTAATAATGTTGCCTACAAGATTATCTTAAAATGCTTTAAATAGTTACACCATAACCAAAAAGTAAATTTGTATTTTCAATTGACCTAGCCATCATCAAAATACATTTCACCTCACTTGAATGTTTCAGATAAATAGTTTTCAAGATTACGTTATATTCTCAAATTGGGAATAAGAAAAACTGAAGCCATCAAAGACCCTTCTGTGAAGAGGACATAAATAGTCAAAAATTTGTGTTTTACGAACTTGTTTTTTTTAATGTTCAGAAGTTGATCAATGAGTGGAAGGCAGTGGATGGTGTGCACATGGATTTTTGTAAAGCATTTCATAATGTTCCTCATGGTAGGCTGAGCCACAAGATTAAGCTGCATGGGATGCACAATGGTTGTTTGGATTCAGAACTGGCGTAGGCATTGAAGACAGGGGATTGTGGTACAAGGGTGTAATTCTGGCTGAAAATCTATATAACAGTTGTTCTCAATTTGACCAGCCTCCAACATCAATTTCCCCCGCTTCTGATTCATGGAACGCAATCCCCCTCTTCTAATTCACGAAAGCACTGTTGTCCTCCTCCCACAGTTCTACTGATAATTGATTCCAAGACCAGCACATTTGTTCAATTTATTCTTCATCACAGATATTTGCTCTAAACTGATGTTTTACATTTTGTGCAAGTTCCCCAAATTTCATTATTATGTGAAAAGGCATTTTAGTCATGTCGCACGCAGCAGTCAAATAATATTTTTTTATAATAATATAGCCAAATAAAAAAGTATGCAAAATGGGGGAAAGTGGGGAGAACATGAGAAAAATGAAGCAAACAGAAGCATAACAGCCAAACATGGGATGAGCATAAGGCATGGAAGGCACAAAATCTTCAATTGACTTTGATCGAAGGTATTCACATTCGATCATTAGGTCCAAAACATTGAAGGGCCGTGAAGTTTGGAAAAGATTCAGGGAAGCATTGAAAAAGAGGTGCATCTTGAATACAAGTATTTACTTTTTATTCAGAATTCCAATGGGAATAAATCAAACAGTACAGTGCAGGAATAGGTCCCTCAGCCGAACAGGATCCAACTTAAACTAATGCATTGTATACACACGAGTTCCATATCCCTCCATTCATCTCTTAAACATCCCTATTAACCACCACATTCCAGGGATCCACTATTCTGTGTAAAAACAAAACATCTCCGTTAAACTTTTCCCTTGTATCCTTATAGCTATGCCTTCCAGTATTTGACATTTTCAGCCTGGGAAAAAAGGCCTACCCTATCCATGCCTCTCATAAGTTTCTAAATTTCGATCAGGACTCTCCCCCCCCCGATCTACAACCTACAAGACAACATAATTTCTTTCAAAAGATGGAATAAATTTACAGAACTATCCACTTCATCACGTTCTTCGAATATAATGAAATTGTTAATTGTAAAAAACATTTTTCTATTAACTTAATCCTGTACATTGCGAATACTGAGAATATACAGACCAATAATTGATAAAAAATCAACAACCAAGTTAATAGAATTTATTAATATCTTAAAACACAGGAGTGTTGAATGATGACCATATGTTGCTCAATCACACCAGTACAAAGTGATGATATCATTATACCCCTGATTTTGTTAGGTAAGGCTTGCTATCCACAATTGCCACATTTTCACTAGGGCCAAACTTGCCAAGTTTGGATCCATAGGGCTGATCTTGCTTCCCAAACGGAAGCAGAGTGCCGTGGCTTTGTATGCAAAATGGGCCTCAAACAGGCAGGCACAGGCAGAACAGGCTCCATCCACAAAACTAGTCTAGAAAATACCAACATATGGCCAAGAACTGCTATAATCTATGCAGTGTGTCAAAGCGGTCAAGTTCTTTCACCACCCCCCCCCCCCCCCCCACCCCAACCTTTCAGATATCTCTATATTCAGCAACAAATAAAATATTTAAAGACTTAAATAATAATTCTCACTTTTCTTCCATGTATTTACACAAACTCATTCAAATGTCTAGATTCATAGGTCTACCAAGGCAAATTCCCAGAACATACTGCAAAAATGCAAGGACCTCCTGCTTCGCTGTTCGAATCAATGAGATTGCCGACAGAGCTTGACCAGTAAGCTTGGGGCATTTGCATTTAAATGGGCCTCACATAACACGCACACATGTACATGGGTAGTATCAGTAGTTCCATATTAAAGCAGTAAAGTCCAACAAATTCCTGGCCTTTTTGTCTGTATTAGAACAGTCATATTTGTAAGATAAATGTTTCAAATGAAAATAAATGCAATGTCATTGGTATTCTATTGACATACAAATTCAAAAAATTGCACCTTCTTGATATGTCGCATCATAAATGTACATTGTCTTTTAGCTACTGCAAGTTGTTCTTGGGCTAGATCTGTAGCAGGAGAATCAAGAGTTGAGGGGCCCATGAAACAGAATAAATTGCAGGGAGATGTGCTGGATTAGGATTGATGAGTGCTCCGACAGCTAGCATAAACTTGATGGACCAAATGACCTCCCAAGTGTTAAGAAAATATGATAACGAAGATGTTACACAGAGTGCACCAAGCAATAAAAGACTACACTGCAATTATATTTTCAAATTTGCCTGAATTTTTGCAGGCAATCACTGCTGACATACATTAAGCGAACAAATATATGAATGATCATTGAATCTTTTGAGGGGTTAATTCTGTTATAAACTACTAATGACTATTGAAGTAGTCAGTGATGCATATTAAAGACTATTCTATCACAGAATGTTACTGTTAATCAGTTCCTGCCTATTTTAATCCCGTTGATTTGTTCTAAACAGAATATGCACAGCCATTACTGGGGAAAGGACAAGTTTAGTTGCTGATTAAATTGATATGAAGGCTACTGGACTTGAGCAACAATCCTAGTCAGTTCATAGCCTTCAGACGTGCATGCTTTCTTCAGCTACTCACCGACATTGCTGCGTGGTGACTGACGTTATTCTGAGAAGGAACCCAGCAAGGAAATCAAAACAAAAAAAATCAAATGTAAACATGCGCAGAGAGAAGTGTGAACACCAATAATAGTTAAATTAATTTGTAAAGCAAAATCATACCATTACTATTAAGATCAGCTGCTGGATGGACATCTTCACATTACAAAAGCATAGAATGTCCACATCAATCCACTTCAAGAATGGTCATAATTGTGCACTAATCATATTCCAATCATACTTAGTTATGAGAGAATTATGCCGTAAATTAGATAGCAAAATTCAACATTTGAATTCCATCAATTCTGCTGCACTGTGAAGAGAAGGGAATTCTTATTTTGAGGGTTATTTTGTTTGATTGTCAAAGCCAGAGCAATTTATTGAGACCTACTGTTAAAATCTTTTTTGTTTGTTTTAAACTGGATTAGCGCCACCTGCAGAACTAATTGGAGTTATGAAGCACGTTTGCTTCTCAGCTTGTGCATCGAGGCCCACAAGGAAGCCACTTAGAAAGAAAATTGCATTGAAATGAAAAACTATCTACAAAAGGTCTTAAAAACTATAGACATGAATAATAGAGGGAAATGTTGCCAGTTTAAGGACCTAAAAAAGACTTTAAAACAATAAAAACATGCACACATGTTAGTATTTTCATACATACTTGATACTCACAGGCAAATGTGTAAAAACTTGAAAAGTGCTTCGGAGAAAATTGATAAGATCCATTAAATAACCACTGGCTCGACCATTGGGTTCTGTCATAGTCCATTCATAATCAGCTAGTTGTATGAATTCGTCAATTTTATGGTTCAGCTTTGTATAGATTTCTCCTTCTGCTGCATGTCTAGCATCCTGCATTAAACAATCATTTGAATTAACTGATACTTTCTTGTTACCCGTCGCAAGGCTTACTCAAGCCAAATATTTAAAATGTTCCAAACTAACTATTTTTATACAAATTTCTCCAATATACTTGCAGGCAAAACACAACATAAACTATTTTATGATAATCAAAAAAAGCTGCAGATGCTGTAAATCTGAAATAAAAACAGCTTTAAACATAGTATATGAACTATTTACAATTCTGTGACATAGAATGATCAAATATCGTAAAGGTTTATGAAATGGTTTATGACCTAATAGATTTTTCAAATTTTTCAATATTTTTTCCACCAGGTTTCATATAGCCAGAGAATTTTCAGACCGATCAAGCTCCTTTAATGATCCTACAGTGCATAGTCACAGACAAAACTATTAAAGCTACTAAAATAACTGTTGCATACATGACTACGGTAATTACAGGGTCAATTTCTGAATACGGATTGCTTAACACATCCATACTGCACATACCTTGAATGTGGATAGGCCATAAAGTCGCGTGGTATGCACAGTCTCAGGGGAAACATTGGTTATATTTGTTATAAAGTCTTCAAGGTATTTACAGGCCTGCTCCAGATGTGTTGTATTTATGATGATTTGTACAAGCTACAACATGCAAAAAATATTTCCAGTGAAACTTTGCTTACACCTATTGGTAGTTAACATTTCCCAGCACTACCCTAAATTGATGCATTTCATTCTGGGCAACTTCTATAAAAGTGCCTTGCAAACTATTGTTATTATTTCAAATAACAAGAGTTATTTATTAGACATTTACTAGATTGCAGCACACTAGACCCATGTACAACAATTATTTAATTGCTTAGCAAACACAATGTATAGACTTTAAAAAAAATCACTGCAATTTTGGAGAGACCCAGATTTTAAAATGCAAGAAAATAATTGTAACTTCCCTATTTTTATGGCTCAGTTATTCCTTGTATAGATTTACAATAGCTGTTCAAAGATTCTCTCTTGTACTTGATGGATGGTGAAGATGGGATCTGAACTGCCATATGTTTTGCTGTTAAATTATAATTGTATACACGTTTAAATACAAATTGTACCACAATATTGTGGCTGTATTTGGAGTATTATGTTCAGTTTTGATCACCCTGCTATAAGAAAGATGCCATCATGCTGGGAAAAGTGCAGATAAGATTTACGAGGATGTTGCCAGGACTCGAGGGCTTGAGCTCCAGGGAGAGTTTGGGCAGCCTAGGCCTTGAGTCCTTAGAGCCCTGGAGGCTAAGGGGCAATCTTACAGAGGTGTATAAAAAATGAGGATAGGATAAATGCAGAGACTTTAACCCAGAGTAGGGGAATAAAGAACAACATAGGTTTAAGTTGCGAGGAAAAAGAGTTAATAGAAACCTGAGCAGCAACTTTTTCACAGATGGTGGGTATATGGAACGAGCTACCAGAGGAGGTAGTTGAGGTAGGTATTATAATACCATTTAAAAGACACTCGGACAGGTACATGAATAGGAAAGGTTTTGCAGGAATATAGGCAAACCTGGGCAAATGGGACAAGTTCAGATGAGGCATCTTGGGTGACGTGGATGAGTAAGGTTGAAGGGTTTGTTTCCGTGTTGTACAACTCTATGACTCCAACTGGTCTTTATTTAGGGCCTTTGTTCAGATTTGAAAGATGATGTAAGTGAGTGCATGGGCAGACCAGAGAGGAAATTCTGGTGCTTGGAGCAAATGCGTAGTTGCCAATGGTGCATTGAGTAAATTAACTGACATCACCCTTCCCAATGATTAACATGAAAAAATAAAGACGCATCTGAGACAGGATTATCAGATGCAGGTCAACAACAGGAAGGTCGTCAAAAATGCTGGAGAAACGCAGCGGGTGAGGCAAAGTACAGGTTGCGGAGGCAGTACACCTGCAAAATGCATTGGAACTAATTGCTGAAGCTGCATTTACAGCATGCTCTTAAATCCATGGCCGCCATGTAGCGGAGAAGTTGGAAGAGTATGAGGACACTACTACCTGTAATACACTCGCTGAAACAGCATTTTTGTCTACCTTCGATTTTCCAGCATCTGCAGTTCCTTCTTAAACAGGAAAGTAGTGAAAGGTGAGGTGGAGCTCAACATCACAAACATCCTGCACCCAGATGATGACACTTAAGGGCCTGTCCCACCAGCATGCGACTGCATGCGACGAGCGCGACCAGACATGGTGGCTTGAGGCGTACGGCCTCGCGGGGCCGGTCCCACTTCCAACCGCGGAGCCGTCTGGAGTTGTGCGGGGCTGGTCCCGACATCATACTCACCAATCAGCTGGGCCGGAGTCGTGCTGACTGAATTTGGACGTTGCACGGCGTCGGGTGGTTACGTCATCACGCAACGGCACGCCGAGCGGAGACGTCATCGCGCAACGCCTCGCGCAAGGCGTACGCCGTCAAGACGCTGCGTACAGCGTCGAGACGCTGCGTATGGTGTCGGGACGCTGCGTACGCCCGTCGAAGCGCTGCGTACGGCCTCAATGCGGCTGCGGGCCGACAGGCAGTTGCCGCGCGGGATTTTTGGACAGTGTCAGTTTTTCGGAGCCCCGCACGATGTCAGGACCAGCCCCGCACAACTCCATACGGCTCCGGCGATCGAAGTGGGACCGGCCCCGCGAGGCCGTACGGCTCAAGCGACCACATTAGGTCGCGCTCGCCGCATGCAGTCGCATGCTGGTGGGACAGGTCCTTAAGGGAGCTGCATATAGATTAGCAATAGGCAGGGCTCATAATTTGTTGGCAGATTTTCCAGAACTGGCTGGAAATCGACAGGAATTTCATTCTGCTGGACAATGGAGCGGCATATGCCAAGAATGTGAAGACTGCGGATAGGTTAAGGGTGTCAAGTGGGATAGGATACCATGATTAGAGTCACTGATAATGCTAACTGTAACAGATTTGGTTTAATCAAATGCTGTGTCATTGTTCAAGCTTGAAATTGTAAAGACTAAAGCACAATAAGGTGATGCTACATTTAAAAGCTATGGAAGGAAAAGGAGAATAGATAAGGGTCTTGTAATAGGTAGTTTTTTATTGGGGGGGCTAGTAAGAGCAGTTGGATGGTCAGCTGGTTGAGTGTAAGATTGAGAGTGGGAAGAACATTTTATGGAAAAGATAAACTCCAAGGTGTGAGGGGAAATAAATCCAGAAAAGGGTGTGGGTGCAGGGGCAGGGCAGTGAAAGGGACGGGATGTAATTAATATTGGCACAAAAGAGCAGAGCTTAGACAATGCTTTCTCCACTCTAGCTGTATCTGATACAGAACTACAATTACTTGCATGAGATAGATTAATAACTGCATCCTTTGAGCATTAGAAAGTTATCAGGATGAATTTAAAAAAAAGATGTATGTCCAAGATTACTTGTCAACAATATCCAAGATCACTTGAGATGGCAGCCAGTGGTCAGAGGCGAATGATAATAAGAGATGCTAAAAGTGATTAGAAAGAGGTTGGAGTGGCAAGTGCTATCATAGCTAAATAAGCTAACTTCATTCCTAATTTCTCATGAGTAACATTCCGAAAGTACTTTGAGGGCAACATTGCTGTTGATCAGGGAAATGCAAATTTGTCTCACAACAATATTTGGAATGGTTCTCCAATATCTGCCATGTATGAGACCTGGGGGAAGTGCACAGCAGAAATAATGTTATTTTCTCTTATTGATATTAAAAGATCCACAGAAGCGTTTTCAAACTGGAGTACAATTTTTTTTGTTAACCTCTAATTCTGAATACTGTGAAAGCAAGGTTTTTACCCATTCAAAAATTAGTGTTTTACGAGCTTATGCAGGATTTGATATTAAGATATTGCAGAACAAATTACATTTGGGGGCAGACAGGTTAGAGGAACTGTCTCGGAGCTCTGGGGATCCTGGTTCAATCCTGCCCCCAGGTGCTGTGTGGAGCTTACATTTGCTCCCCATAACTTCATGAGCTTCCCCGAAGTGCTACAGTTTCCTCCCACATTCCAAAGACGCAGGGGCGGAAAACCCGGGGGGGCCAGAGGGGACACGTCCCCCCCCCCCCACGTTTTGAGAGATGGGCAACATCCCCGCCAGGTTAACCTGCCTGGGCTTGCGGGAAATATGGCCAGCGCGGAGAAGCAGCGCTGGTATCCCGTCAGTCCAGACAGGGCTGTTAGTTAACCCGGTGAGACAGGCAGTTGAGCTGCATTTAGCGCTGGATTGAGCCTCCGAAGCCTCGCGTGCGTGTGAGTGTACGTATGCGCGCGCGGCTGCCAAAAAATTGTGTCCCCCGTCCCCTCCATGTTTTGATAGTGAGTTCCGTTCTTGCAAAGACGTGCCAGTTGGTCGAGTAATTGGCTACTGTAAATTGCTGGTAAGTGGCAGGAGAAATGAAGTGCAAGGAGGAAGGGAAGAGTGATGCACATGTGACAGAGGGCAGCTTATCAGGAAATAATTGGGGGAACAGCATTGGAGAGGTTGTGCTAAAAGTTGGCATAGACCCAATTGGCTTTCTATGACATGGAAGAAAAAACATCTTAATATTCCATCTGTCACTAGATTGTTTTTGCACATTAAAAATCCCCTCACCCAGCCCCACCAAAACATTGAATACAAGAGCTGGTGAAACTTATTTTCAACAAATAGTTTTGTTAATTTAGTACTCTTTACATAATAGCAATTAAAAAAAAAAACTTTGCTAAGAATGTAATTGTCAAAGATGCAGTCAAAAACAGTTGGCCCATGAAAAGATGGTATGTCAAGGTACAATTGATAACCAGTGCAGGGACGGGCTAATTACAGAATTAGTAGCCCATGCGACTTGAGCAATTGTGATTATTAAGACTCAAATTTGCAACCACTGGGCTTAAGTGTGGATTGTACAAGTGTTTGACTGAATTTAATATTTCTTCCTGTTATTGGTTTGTGATACCATTTTAGACCAAGGATTTGTAGAGGTAGGCTGGGTTTTAAGGATCCTTCATATCATTTAAGAATGAAGTAATTAGAAATTAAGAACTAGTGAATTAATTATTTGGTCATTTACTGAATACTGCTGCCAATTATAGTTCCCTCTCTCTATCCCTCCCACACCCAAGTCACACTAGCTTCTCATTTTCACCCAACAAACAGCTAACAATGGCCTGTTCCCTTTATCATCGTTACTTTTTTGCATATCTTTCATTCATTGTTCTTTATCTCTCCACATCACCATCTACATCTCATTTCCCCTATCCCTAACCAGTTTGAAGAAGTGTCTCGACCCGAAATGTCACCCATTCCTTCTCTCCAAAGTTGCTGCCTGTCCCGCTGACTTACTCCAGCTTTGTGTCTAATTATGGTTCCATTGTTTATTTTTCAAGTGGATAGGTGCTCCAGTAAGAGTTAAACGTGCACAGTTATTACTTATACTGTACCCCAGTGAATGCTATTTCACCTCACTCATTTAATGTCCATGGTCCGCATACACCATTTTACATGAATCACTTTCAAACACTAGTTGTTCTAGGTGCTAAATACATACCTCAGTCAAACCTATGTGCTGTTTCTTGATCAGGTTTTGCAAACATCCACTCAAAGTTCGAGTCAGTAGTAAATTGGTAGATTTTCTGAGCATATCATCTATTTCTGTTGAACTGAGAATCAAAATAAAAAGATATGCAAGATATAATCAGTAAAAAATGCCAAGTGAAAGGGATTTCATAATAATTTGTTAAATTGGAAATTTCATGATAAAACATTGACATATTGTGCCTTAACAGTGTGTTTGGGATCCAAAGAGCACTTGATTTATAATCATCTCTACTGATTCAATGTAGAGATGATGTCATGTTGTTCTGTACAACAATGAAGTGATTCATTCAACTGCCTTCATGTAAATGAGTGCATATAATACAGGAAAATAAACAGTTGGCAGTGTTGTAAACAATGTTGTATAGTTAGACACAAGGAACTGCAGGTGCAGGTTTGCAAAAAAAAGTGCTAAACTTAGCAGGCCAGGCAGCATCTCTGGAGAACATGGATGGGCAACATATGCCGGGACTCTTCTTCAGACTGATTGTAGTGTGCGAGGGGGAAACAAATCTAAATAAGTACTCGGAATACATTTCAAAATGTAAAGATTCTACTGCAATTGACAACACATGAAAGATAAGTATTTTGCATTAAAAGTTCAAGTATTATAATTATTTCCTATTCTAAGGTGATTTACATTTATAACAAACCTAAAACTGTTTCAACTTTCTATTGCAACAATGAGATATGACTTTTGCATTTGAGCTATCTTATGATCACCTGCGATGAAGAGACTCAGAAAATTTAAGGCTTGCATAAATGAATTCCTTGAACTCTTTGTAGATCTCAGGAACTGACATAGATACTGGAAACCTCTTTGGAAAAGGTTGCTATGAAAAGAGAGAAAATGGTTGTAACAATTCAATGCACATGTTTTAGGTTCATATGGTATTATAAACTTTAAAAGCAAGTACTTTTATTGTGAGTGATTTCTTGAACATGAACGTTGGAACAAAATGCAAACAAAATGTCTGATGTAATTTTGATATAATTAATCCAACCTAAAAACTTAATAGTTCCTTCAGTTAAAGATGCGTAATTTTACATTTGTATCTGTAGTAAAATGAGGCACAACTTCTCAGAAGGATACTATTAAACTTACAGAGGAGTTAAAAGTGACAGGAAAATCCCATCTCCAAATCAACCTGATGCAATTAGCAATTTAAAAAAAAAAGGGAATACGAGGAAACAGAAAACAATTGATTTGGACCCTCACTGGAGAATGCAGATACCTGAAAGTATATTATAATTTACTTCATAAAGTTATTCATTTAAAGGGAGGGAGAGAGAAAACGGGGAATTACAGACCAGTTAGTCTAACGTCGGTAGTGGGGAAACTGCTAGAATCAGTTATTAAAGATGGGATAGCAGCACATTTGGAAAGTGGTGAATTCATTGGACAAAGTCAGCATGGATTTATGAAAGGTAAATCATGTCTAGTTTAAATCTTTTTATTTGAATTTTGAATTTAACAGCAATTTGCATACATACAATGATAACAGACAGTGATAATCAGGACATAATTGTACAACAGTATGTAAACGACCCTCAAAACCCTTACCCTTACCCACCCTCGCCACCTGGGAACAAACAACACTCACATACGTACACATCCACACAAATACGATTAAAAAAATAAATAAAATAAAATAAAAATAAGGAATAAATAAAAAAAAATTTAAAATGAAAGAACATTTAAAAAAAATAAAATTAAAAATTGTGGGGAGGGGGGGGGAGGGGTTGAGGGGATAGCAGCTGCAATAAAACAGAGCTGTGATAGAGGGCACTCAGTCCTCTTCCGAGTCCGGAAACAAGTTAAGAGAGTTAACAAGTTCCAGGAAAGGGTTCCATGTATCTAGGAATGTCTTGGTAGAGCCTTTGAGAGAGAACCTAAGTTTTTCAAGCTTTAAGTTGTAGAGCACCTCCTTAATCCAGCGGGCGTGTGTCGGGGGACAGGTAAGTCTCCAGTTAAGCAAAATCAGTCTCCGGGCTAACAGGGTTGTAAAAGCCAGGACCCGCTTCAACGCAACAGAGAGGTTGGTGTTGGGGGGAATAGCTGACAGTGGGTTTGGAGGAATAGTCTGGCCATAGGCTCTGCTTAGCACGTCGAAAGCACTCCTCCAAAAGGTTGCTAAAAGGTAAATCATGTCTGACGAATCTTATAGAATTTTTTGAGGATGTAACTAGTAGAGTTCGATAAGGGAGAACCAGTGGATGTGTTATATCTGGCCTTTCAGAAGGCTTTCGACAAGGTCCCACATAAGAGATTAGTATACAAACTTAAAGCACACGGTATTGGGGGTTCGGTATTGATGTGGATAGAGAACTGGCTGGCAGACAGGAAGCAAAGAGTAGGAGTAAACGGGTCCTTGTCAGAATGGCAGGCAGTGACTAGTGGGGTACCGCAAGGCTCAGTGCTGGGACCCCAGCTATTTACAATATATATTAATGATCTGGATGAGGGAATTGAATGCAACATCTCTAAGTTTGCGGATGACACGAAGCTGGGGGGCAGTGTTAGCTGTGAGGAGGATGCTAGGAGGCTGCAAGGTGACTTGGATAGGTTGGGTGAGTGGGC
Source organism: Amblyraja radiata (assembly GCF_010909765.2). Taxonomy (NCBI): domain Eukaryota; kingdom Metazoa; phylum Chordata; class Chondrichthyes; order Rajiformes; family Rajidae; genus Amblyraja; species Amblyraja radiata. The sequence continues at coordinate 7,951,741 of NC_045970.1, forward strand.
AAGCATGACAGATGCAGTATAATGTGGATAAATGTGAGGTTATCCACTGGTGGCAAAAACAGGAAAGTAGACTATTATCTGAATGGTGGCCGATTAGGAAAAGGGGAGATGCAACGAGACCTGGGTGTCATGGTACACCAGTCATTGAAAGTAGGAATGCAGGTGCAGCAGGCAGTGAAGAAAGCAAATGGTACGTTAGCATTCATAGCAAAGGATTTGAGTATAAGAGCAGGGAGGTTCTACTGCAGTTGTACAGGGTCTTGGTGAGACCACACCTGGAGTATTGCGTACAGTTTTGGTCTCCCAATCTGAGGAAATACATTCTTGCCATAGAGGGAGTACAGAGAAGGTTCACCAGACTGATTCCTGGGATGGCAGGACTTTCATCTGAAGAAAGACTGGATAGACTCGGCTTGTACATGCTAGAATTTAGAAGATTGAGGGGGGATCTTATAGAAACTTACAAAATTCTTAAGGGGTTGGACAGGCTAGATGCAGGAAGATTATTCCTGATGTTAGGGACTAGGGGTCACAGTTTAAGGATAAGAGAACCTTTTAGGAGAGGTCTTTTAGGACCGAGATGAGAAAACCATTTTTTACACAGAGAGTGGTGAATCTGTGGAATTCTCTGCCACAGAAGGTAGTTGAGGCCAGTTCATTGGCTATATTTAAGAGGGAGTTAGATGTGGCCCTTGTGGCTAAAGGGATCAGGGGGTATGGAGAGAAGGCAGGGATGGGATACTGAGTTGGATAATCAGCCATGATCATATCAAATGGCGGTGCAGGCTCGAAGGGCCGAATGGCCTACTCCTGCACCTATTTTCTATGTTTCTATGTTTCAAAATATTTCACAAATATTCAGAACCAGCATTGTTAGATATGTTAAACAAAGTAAATCGCATTCTAAGAAGTGTTAAAATGCAAGTGTTCTGATATTGCAAAAAAAAGTGTTTTCACAGATTTTCCTTCTGGAATTGTGCAAGATCTCACCTGGTGCTTTAATGAAAAGTTAACAATACCATGAAGCAAAATTTGCAGAATAAGCAAATCATAATAAAACCATTGTCATCAACAAGATACGATTCAAGATTATAACAAAGTTACAGACCTTTTCAAGCTCTGTGTCATGAAATGGAAATCGACTAATTATCATTCTGTATTCCTCTTCATTTGCTGCAGGAATTGGACTGTAGTTGTCAGATTCAAAAATTGCTCTGTTGGAAAGATGATAACAACTCCAGTGAAGCAGCATCATACTCAGATTTAATAAACTGTACAGAATAATTTGACAGCATTAATAATTTGGTCATCACTGATTAATGGAATAATTCAATGTTTTTCTATAAAAATCAAAAGTAACAATTTAATTTGGGATGGGAGATTAAATAATGGATGCCATTTTTTAAACTCTTGTATCAGCATCAATCTACAGAAAGCGTATCAGCATCAATCTACAGAACGTGTGGCTCACTGACAAGCATTATCATCCCATCCCTATTGATTTAAACAAGGTGATGAGGAGCCACCTTATATAACTATTGCAGTCTTTAATGAAGTTCCTAGGTTCAGCGAGAGCATTACAGGTGGTAGTGTCCTCATACTCTTCCAACTTCTCCGCTACATGGCAGCCATGGATTTACGAGCATGTTCCAATGCATTTTGCAGGTGTACTGCCTCCACAACCTGTACTTTGCAGGTATAGTACAGGTGATGCAAGTAAATGTGGCAGTATTCGGGTTGGGTGCTTTGATTATTGAGCATTGAGTGTTTTTTGAGCTGCACTCATTCAAGCAAGTGGAGAGTATTCCATTGCACCTATCATGCCTAACAGACAGAAGAAAGGTTTTGTGATGTCAGGAGCTGAGCAATTCACTAGAGCCTCGAACTCTATCTTGTGGGGATAGTAAGTAAACAGTTATTCCTTCAAGTTAGAGGATTTGTAATAATGGTAACACATCTATTTACATCAGTGTGATCACAATTTTTTTAACATAAAATAACACCAACCTAAACACCACTGCCCATTTCTTTAATAAAGTTTCATTATATTGATCCCGAATTTCAAGCAATAGATCAAAAAGTCTGCTCACAGAAAATCCATAACCCTAAAAAAAAAAATCAAGAACATGTATATTATCTGAGAAGCAACAATAAAAATTAATAAAAATAAACAACAAAAAATTCAGTTTTTGTTGTAGTAAAACATGAGAAAATTCACAAAAGTGTTTTTTGGAATTTAAATTGTATTGCAAAAAAATATTTTTTTTTCCCTATGTATAGGTTTACAGCTGTTGTTCCCTGAAGTCACGTCAGGTTCATTGGTTTTTATGCTACCTCTGAATCCTGGTGAGAACAGGAATAAAGAGGCACGTCAACAATATTGGGAGCAAACTGCATTAAATGGAATACCCATACAAAAAGTAGCAAAAACTCTTGTTCACGTGAATTGCTTAAATATCATGAGAACGCATTTGAAGATACAACTCTACTTTGTGAACATTGCTAAACTGTGGCAGGGGTTTGGCTTCATTTCTCAAGAGTACAAATCTTTCAATTGTGTTTAGGTAAACCATACTCTGGAAACATTTGAAAGATAAGATGACAGATTTGGGCTGTCAGGGAATTCTATTAAAGGAAAGGTCATTTTATCCAAGGGAATTGAGAGAATGGGATAATACAATCTCATGGCAAACAAATTAAGACAGGCATAACATTTATGTCTTGTTCACAAAACAAGCTTTGGTCCAGTCATGCTTATGAATAATTATTGACAGGGTCTATACAGACTTCCAAATAAAAGTGTGGCATATAATAGGTTAGTCAGAAAGTCTGAAGCCAAAGGTAGTAGCACAATAAGAAATCAACTTAGTGACAGAAAATATAGTCATACTGAATGGTCATCTAACAAGTTAGATAGCTGTGCTGCCAAGACATCAGGGCTGGACCACTTCTTTACATGATATAAATTAACAACTTGGGGTTGAATGTTCAAGAAACAACAACATTTGCAGTAAACACAAAATCATTGCCAACCCTACAGAGGACAGCACTAGGCCATGAGAGAATATGCTGCTGGATATGTTGCGACACCATAAATGACATTTAGCTTTGAAAAGGGTGAAGAGATACATTTTGCTAAAAAGAATATCAGTAAGATGGATGCAATTCTTAACAGGAAAAAATGAGGATGTATTTTTGCAATATCGATTGGGAAAGATTTCTGGAATCCGTGTCTTTCTAGTCATGAATGACTCAAAAATAGTTTGTAAGTTTCCCAAGCCAGGGTTTTAAAATAGTTGTTCACCTTCCTATGTATAACTATATGGTGAAAGTAATTCCAGAAATATATTCAGAAATCAATCAGTCATTATAGCCATGATTCAGCACCATATTTCATAGTTAATTTACTCTTTTTATCTATCTGCAAAACTGGGTCTATACATTCTATATTCAATACAGCCAGAACAGATGGTACTTTCATTCCGGTATTTTAAGTTCCATGTGAATTTTTGCTTTGATCAGTTTAAGTTAGCATAGGATATTTTGTATGAAGTAGCAAAGTCAAGCGTTATGTTTTAATGTAAGCATGAGATTTTAGCTCAATTGTATACACAAGATTATAAAGTACAAAAACCTATAGAAAGTAAATGATTCCAATATCTTTACCAATACAGTTGTAAAACCTCACCAGCGGTGGCATGGGTGGTGCTGTGGTAGAGTTGCTGCTCTACAGCGCCAGAGACCTGGATTCAATCCTGACTACGGGTGCTGTGTGTATGGAGTTGTGCCCGTGACCTGCGTGGGTTTCCTCCCACACTCCAAAGATGCATAGGTTTGTAGGCTAATTGGCTAGGTAAATTTGTAAATTGTCCCCAGTCTGTGTAGGATTGTGTTAGTGTGCGGGGTCAGCGCGGATTTGGTGTGTCGAAGGGCCTGTTTCCGCGCTGTATCTAAAACTAAATTAAATTAAGAAACTTATTTTATATACAACATATGATTTACCCCCAGACTTGAATGCTATTTGCCATTTCTGATGCTCTCAAATTGTCTGCCCTACTGTTGAGCAGCATAAAATGCAACTTGAATATTAGCACCTTTAACCTGTATCAACATTTGCTCCCTCGCCTGTTGCAACATCCATCACCACTTTCTTGTCTCATCTTTCCTGCATTCCTTATCAAGATTCTACCATGTACACGTCAACTATTATTCTGCTAACAAATTGCAATAATAATGACTCTATTCCTGGTAATTCTCAATTATTATAACTCCAATATAGAATGTTCTAGCATGGAAACACTCATTTACTTCTTGTTTTCATCCTTTTGGAATCTACAAGCTTTTCTCATTATACATTGAGATTCGTTGTCTATTTTAATTTTATTTTTTATTTTTAGAGATATAGCACGGAAACAGGCCCATTGGTCTACTGAGTTCACGCCGACCAGCGATCCCCGCACACTAATGCTATCCTTACACACATTAGGGACTTTTTTTACATTTATACCAAGCCAATCAACCTAAAACCTGTACGTCTTTGGAGTGTGGGATGAAACTGATGATCTCAGAAAACCCACGCAGGTCACGGGGAGAACGTACAAACTCTGTACGGACAGCATCCGTAGTCAGGATAGAACCCGGGTCTCTGGTGCTGTAAGGCAGTAGCTCTACCGTTATGCTACCGTAATGCCCAGAGATAATGAATTTAATACAATTTAGGACAGAAGGTAAAGTTAATCTTAACAAACTAATACCTACTTGTAAAGTGTCAGCATAAACGACAATTACGTTTTTCAACTCCAAAACAAGGTCAGGATCAGTGCAATAGGACTAGGACGACAATGTTAAAGATAGTTATAATTGGCCATCTGCACAGATGTGCATTTTAACTCGAGAACAGAAATACATAAATGTGCATATCATTTATAGCAGCTGTTATGTTTTATCAGCAATGCATTTCCAAATGGAATTTTTCTTCACATCATACATCAGTTTATTTAAAATATTTAATACATATGTATAAAAATCATAATAATTAATTATTTCTAACATAACAGAAAATAAAAAATAACTAACCACAATGATACTTTAACAAAAGTAAAATTGACCAAGATTACTTCAAAATTAACAATAATAAATGGGGGGAAAAGGTGGGTTACCCCAGATTGTATTATCATTTCACAATTCAAATATTTTTTATATTTATAGAATAATCCACTTATTCCAAGGGCATTTTACACAAAAGCATCAACCTGTGTGTTTCTCTCTCTCTTGGAACTGTCTCGTGAGCGTTCCAGCATTTTCTGATTCAATTTCAATATTTTCAACATTTGGTATATTTTCATTTGATTAATTTTCATTCTACAATTAATCACTCAGTTTGTAGTTAGCATTAATTTGAGAATGGGAAATAGCAAAAACAAGACAAGATGAATGACCCAATTCGATGTAATATTTTATTGTAATTGACATATTAAATAGGAAAAAAAAACATTTAATTTAACTTAAAAATACCATTTTGACCTCAATAGATATCTGTCTTTTACTTTGTGCTTTGTACTACATAACGTCTCTAAAGAAAAGATCTTAATGTGCTGCAAAAAGTGAACACTGCTGGTTTCGCTGTTGGGGTGTATTTTGGAAACAGAGTGTTTAGAATGATAATTAGGAACCTTTCCTGGTCGTGCTTTCATTAATGAACTATTCAATCTGAGCTAATGAAGAGGTCAGTTAGGACTAATGAGGACAGATTGTAACAATAACAGCAGATTAACTCTGCATATTCTAAACTCCCAAACTAAAAGCATGTTTGGAAGCCAGTCAATTGTAAATCACTAAAAGATTATGCAAATAGCCCCCAGCTGTGACTTAAATCCCAATTCTGCTGAGATAAACAAAAGCATGGCAGGCCCCCTCCCAAATACAAGTAACTTTTAATTACAAAAAAAGTCAAAGACAGGAGGCACAATCATTCATTTATTTGACACATACTTGTCAATGAACATGGGTACTACAAATAGTGGACACATCGCCCTCCTACAGTTGCAGTCAATTACAGTAATCAAAGAGGCAACCTCCTGAGTTCCAACAGGTTTGTGAAGATTTCATCTGATATTAGATTTTGTGTCTCTTGTTCAAGCCACTGAATACACATAGCTGGCTAAGTCTTTTCACCTGCCTCTTGGCAATATTCCGTGTCATGGCTCAAGCACAAATGACTTAATTATTTTCATTCGAGAATTAATAGCTCAATTTGTAATTATGAAGTTGATGTTAATTTAAGTAGCAAAACCAAGTGAGTTAAATGATCTGTTATCTAATATTTTATTGCAATTGACAGATTAAATAAAGAACCCAAGGTAGACAAAAATGCTGAAGGAACTCAGCGGGTGAGGCAGCATCTATGGAGAGAAGGAATAGGCGACGTTTCGGGTCGAGACCCTTCTTCAGTCGCCTATTTCTTCTCTCCATAGATGCTGCCTTACCCGCTGAGTTCCTCCAGCATTTTTGTCTACCTTCGATTTTTCTAGCATCTGCAGTTCTTCCTTAAAAATAAAGAAACCAGTTCATTTGGTGATTACATGTTGACCAACAGATATTTTGCAATGCATTTTATTGACTATGGCATTTTATTAACTATTGACTGCATAATGTCCCCACCAGTGCCTTTTTGTAGGCAAATGGGTGCTGGTATACACAGTGAATAAATACTAAGTATCTAAATATTTCCTGCTAACCAGTCAGCAAAAAGACAAAAGATGATTACAATTCAGCCATTTACAGTGTACACACACATGATAAGGGAATAGCGTTCAGTGCAAGGTAGTACACGTCATGTGGCTGGCAAACACAATAATGCGTTTAACCTTTCAGGGATGCTGAAAGATCTTGTTTGAATTGATTTAACAATAATGTGGAGGCAAGACGAAGAGCGATCCACTGGTCCTCCAGGTTGGAGCTTGAGCACAGGGCTAACAACCCTGTCTCGTAAAACAAATATGTTACGGAAACAGCAACTGAAGGAATCAACACTACTGGGCGTGATGGACTTCCAGGGCTATCAACAGATGTTAGGAAAGGACCTGACCTGGGATAGTGTCCAGAAGCTAGCCCAGAACAGACAGGAGTGGAGGATCTTTGTTGCTGCCCTACATGCCAGGAGGCATAATAGGCAGTAAGTATGTAAGTAAGTTATGTATGGCAATAAGATTTTAAATCTCCAAATTATGATTGCAGAAACAATGATACATGCAGTGATGTAAATTACTGATGTGATTAAGTCCAAACTAAAGCAACTTGACTTTGAATTTGGAGCAGGAGATTCCAAACAGCGTCTCAATTTGCATGACCCTCTTCCGAGACCCTGGTTATTAATACACTTTTATCAATTAAAAGTGCCGATAAACGTTGCAAATAACTTACTGAATGGGTTCTTAAAACAGCAATTATTTTTGAAAGTGCCATGTTCCAGAGTTCATCAGTAAATGCTTTGGTCACCAACCCTTGTGTTGCATGTAAAATGTGATCTTCCACCACAAAAAATCTAAAATCAGAGGACCAAAAGTAATAAAAATATTACTGAAGAACATTAGACATGAATAAACTTATTTTTATACATTTTATATACATTTATAAAAATGGGTACTGTAAAAGTGACTTGCTATATTAAGATTTTTGACAGTGTCAACTATCTTCATAGCAAGACTACATACAGAAGCTGCAACTGTTTTAACATCGCAAGGCATTACTTTTTTTAGAAGTCACTTGCCCTATGAGGAAAGTGATTAAATAAAGACTTAATAGGACAGAAGGGCTTACCCAACAATCTGGTTAAAATACTTTCTGTAGCCTTCAACAGTTTCATTCTGGTACAAATAGGAGAACAGAACAGATATTTTAGCAAATAGTCTTAACCATATCAAACACAAAAGAATGTGCAACTATTAACCATTGTTCTGAACATTACCATATTTGACTGTGGCTGTAATACCAGTCCTGCTTGCTTCCTTCGCTGTCTTCTGTAATAGTTTTCAAAAGTTTCACGATCACCCTATTAAAAAAAAAAAACTTACAAATAACTTAATTTTCAAAAATTAATTTAATATCTATATTATTACTAAAAGTCTGATCTTGACCGCTTTTGGCCCAATGTGCTGCGATTTCCGAGAGAACGCCGCCACCAACGGCCGTCATTTTCGGCCACCTCGCTCAGAGCCCCCCTCCGCCTTCCGGGACCAGAGGATTTTTCCCATCGATGAAAAATCAGAGAGATATTAATGTTTTTTTTTAAATCCCCATTCTCCCTGCTACCCTCGTTGGCGGCAGGGGGAGGGACTATAAAACCCGGAAGTGTAGTGCCTCACTCAGTCTCTGCCAGACCCAGGAAGCGAGAGGGTCACGGTTCTCTGAGCTGCGAATAACACTGAACGCACGTCTAGTCCACGGTGAGTCCCCTCGATGCGGCTCTAAAGTGGCTGCAGCCCAATTGTTTGCCTCGCCTTTTTAAAAAAGTTTGTATTCACAAAATGAATTTTGATTGTCAGGTGGCTGCAGCCCAATTGGTTGCCTCGCCTTTTAAAAATGTTTGTGTTCACAAAATGAATTTTGGTTGTCGGGTGGCTGTAGCCCAATTGTTTGCCCGCCTTTTTAAAAAGTTTGTGTTCACAAAATGAATTTTGGTTGTCGGGTGGCTGCAGCCCAATTGTTTGCCTCGCCTTTTTAAAAAGTTTGTGTTCACAAACTGAATTTTGGTTGTCGTGTGGCTGCAGCCCAATTGTTTGCCTCGCCTTTTTAAAAAGTTTGTGTACACAAAATGAATTTTGGTTGTCAGGTGGCTGCAGTCCAATTGTTTGCCTCGCCTTTTTTAAAAGTTTGTGTTCACAAAATGAACTTTGGTTGTCGGGTGGCTGCAGCCCAATTGTTTGCCTTGGCTTAGCTTTTAAAATCGTTGCAACAGTTGGATGCCAGCACAAGAATCCATTCGGCCCACAGTGTCTATACTAGCCCGCTGGAAACCAGTACCTTCAGCCCGCAACACCCATACTAGCTCAACAGACAGCCCCCCCACTGGCGAGCAATATTGGAATTGGTGGAGAGGTGGAATATTGCGTTGGCGACCAGCCCTCCCGTGTAATGCTGGGACCCAACGGGTCCCACTTAGTCTAGCATTATTATATATTTTAATATATTAAATGTTCTGAAAATGTTCATTGTTAAATTATAATTTGTCCTAACCTCTTTCTATTGTTCAGTGAAGGTATATTGGAATTTTGGGGAATATTGTTGAGTAGTTTAGAAATATAGCACAGAAACAGAAAACATGACCCATGTCGACCACTGATCACCCATTCACATTAGTTCTATATTATCCCACTGTCTCATCGATTTCCTAAACACTCGGGGCAATTTTACGGAAGCCAATTAACCTGCAAACCTGCATATCTTTTGGACATGCAAGGTAAGTGGAGAACTCAGAGGAATCCAACACAGTCACAGGGCGAACGTGCAAACTCCACACAGACAGCACCCGAGATCAGGATCAAACCCAGGTCTCTGTTGCCGAGAGACAGCAGCTCTACCAACTTTGCCACTGTGTTGTCCACAGTGCATTCACTTCACTGCCCTGTATACTTCCTTGTACATTGGTATATGGTCATATAGTGATACAGCACAGGAACAGGCCTTGTAGCCAAACTACTCTATGCCCACCAAGATGCCTTATCTAAGCTAGTCCCATTTACCCATATTACTGATGCAAATTCCGATTTGTTAAAATTTAATTTTGTTTAAAGATCAAGACCCCAAGAGACAAAACTCATGCTCTACTAGCAACAATAATTCATGCCTCCAGTATGCTTCTCGGACCTGGAGTACTTGCAACAAACTGGACAAACTGTATACAAATGCTGAAAGGACAGTCTAAAGAAAGGTCTTGACTCGAAACGTTACCCATCCATGTTCTCCAGAGGTACTGCCTGTCCTGCTGAGTTACTCCAGCACTGTGTCCTTTTGTGTATTAACCTGCATCTGCAGTTCTTTGTTTCTGTACACAAATGCTCTTTGCAAAATACTCTTAATAAATGGCAGCAATAAGTGAACCAATATTAATATTGTCACAAACTAATTTTCCCACGTTCTATTGTAGTTATGCTCAGTCTAAACAGATACACTCTTCCTGTGACACCTCAGAATAATGTATCAGAAGAACAGAGGAAAAAGATAAATAGATGCACTCAAAGATACTGAAACATTGTAACATTCCCACTGTCTCCTTGGATATTACTGCTAAAGCGGAACTGCAGTGTTTGGGATTCTATTTAGAACATTAAGTTCATGTGGGACAGGCATCATCCCAGGGAAGAAGAAACGGGCGACACTTCGGGTCGAGACCCATCTTCAGACAGATCAGTCTGAAGGGTCTCGACCCGAAGCGTAGCCCGTTCCTTCTCTCCAGAGATGCTGAGTTGCTCCAGCATTTTGTGTCTATCTTCAATCTAAACCAGCATCTCCAGTTCTTTCCCACTCATTAAGTTCATGCATCAGAAACACACACAAGCCCAGTATAAATAGCTGCCTCACAACTATCCCTTGACCTTTTCTAAATCAAGCTTCACCTGACCTAGCATTGATAGAGTCTGCGTCTCGAACAACGGCCTCATCAGTCACCTCAGAATGTACAGAATCGGAGTGGAAACAGCACTCTGTCCCGAGGGACTGGATAATCCTATAACTAAATTATTTGTTATCAATTATCATCAGGAAACAAAATCTAATATAGCATAGAAGGTCATATTGCATGTAGTGCTCACACTTGAACTAGCTATACTCTTAATCACTTTCGTCTTGTTTTGCTTCTCACATGCTTTCCACCTCAAATGTTGATTTAATTTTCTACTGTTAGTTATCTGCTGCATGTACCCCATACAGGTAGTGTTTACTGGAAGATACCAGCTCATTACATAAATATTTTCTTTGTGTCAATCACCTTATATCTAATCTAGATCCTGTGGCTCCCAATGCTTTTGTCCTTAGAAACAGTTTCTACTAACTCACATGCTAAAACTTCACAGCTTTGATCATCCTCAATAAATCTTATTTTAACTGCACTGCAAATAGGAACCTCAAATCTCTATGGTTTCTCCGTATACCTGGTCATTAATTCTCGTAGGACTACTCTATAAACCCTCCCAAAGGTCAGCAGACACACAGTAATAACAGCTACGGTAGACAAAAATGCTGGAGAAACTCAGTGGGTGCAGCAGCATCTATGGAGCGAAGGAAATTGCTTCCATTTTCCCACATCTGCAGATTCTTCTTAAACGTAATAACAGCTATGTTCCCTTCCAAGATTCATCCCATCATGTTCATGACTTAATTGCCACTAGGTCCAGATCTTGAACTATATTTGACAACAATGTGACAGTACCATCACCAGAAATAATGCATCCGTTCCAAATGTTAGCTCATGACCACATTCTTATATACATAAGCAGTAAATGATCATTTATAAAATTAAAAAAACGAAAAGAAAACTCAAACAAGCTGGTCAAACACAATGACTCGTATAAAAGCCAGCAATTAGTTGCTGGCTCTATTTTTCTCAGCATCAATTAATTTTATTCCAAACTTTTTCCTTCCCATACAATTCCACTACACCACAACCAAATGCAATATCTATCATCACTCTGACCGACATTACTCTGACTACGATCAATTTAGAATGAGCATTGAATAAACCTAGGATCATCATGACTACTTGCAAGGCAGTTTGGTTTAAAACATTGAACAGTACAGAACAGGAACACGCCCCTTGGCCCACAATGTCTATGCCGAACATGATGCCAAGACCAACTTTTATCTGTCTGCACATAATCAGTATCCTTCCATTTCCTGCATATCAATGTGCCTATCCAAAAGGCCATTAAATAACACAATCAAATCTGCCTCTACCATCTTTCCTGGCAGTGTTTCCCAGGCACTCACCATTCTCTATGTTAAAAATACCCGATGTACACGTCTCCTTAAAACTCTGCTCCTCTCACCATAAAGCTATGCCTGTTAGTATTTAATATTTCCCTCTTGGGAAATAGGTTCCCACTATTGACCCTTCGACCCTACCCAACATCTACCCATGCCTCACATAATTTTATATCGTTTCCCCTCAACTTCAAGCATTCCAGAGAAAACAATCCAAGTACGCCCTGTACCTAATACCAACTAATCCAGGCATCGTTCTGGTAAACCTTCCCTGCACACTTGTAAAGCGGTGACCAGAACTCCTCGCAATATAGCAAATGCAGCCTGACCGATGTACTATAAAATTGCTTAATCACTTAGAGTCATTGGGTCACACTGCAAGGAAACAGGCCATCCGGCCCAACTTACTCATGCTGACCGGGATGTCCCATCTACACTAGTCCCACCTGCCCATGTTTGGCCCATATCCCTCTAAACCTTTCCTATCCATGTACCTGTCCAAATCTCTTAAAATGTTACAGCCTCAACTGCCTCCTCTGGTAGCTCGTTCCATATATTCACCACACTCTGTGGAAAAAGTCGTCCCTCAGGTTCCGATGAAATCTTCTCTGGTTGTTGATTCCCCAACTCTGGGTGAAAAACTCCACGCATTTACCCAGTCTATTTCTACCCTATCTATTCTCCTCATGATCCTATGCACCTCTATAAGATCAGCCCTCCTCCTCCTGTGCTCCAAGAAATAAAGTCTTAGCTTTCCCAACCTCTCCCTATAGCTCAGGCCATCAAGTCCTAGCAACATCCTTGTAAATATATTCTCTGCAATCTTTCCAGCTCAACAACATCCTTCCTACAGCTAGGCGATCAAAACTGAACAGAATACTCCAACTGCAGCCACACCAACGTCTTCTACAACTGTAACATTACATCCTAACTTCTATACTCAATACCCTTACTGATGAAGGCCTTCTCGAGCACCGTCTCCCGAACTCTTATATTCAATACCCCAACCAACGAAGGCAAGCATACTATGAAAGAACTGCAGATGCTGGAACAATTGAAGGTAGACAAAAAATGCTGGAGAAACTCAGCGGGTGAGGCAGCATCTACGGAGAGAAGGAATAGGCAACCTTTCGGGTCGAGACATTTCTTCAGAATACTATGTGCCTTCCTTATCACTATCTACTTGTGTTGCCACTTTCAGGGAGTTATTGACGGTCCCCAATATCCCACCGTACATCAATGTTGTTAAATATCTTGTCATTGACTGTATATTTTCCATTTACACTCGACTTCCTAAAGTGCGAGACTCACACTTTCTCGGATTAAACGCCATATGTCTTTTTTTTAAAAACTGTTCAGGATGTGGATTTATAATTTAACATCATGTTAGCCAAGTGTAACCAATTTTTATTCTCAGATGATGCACAAAGGTCTACTTAACTTTACACACAGAAATTGACTATAGCTCTGCATTCAATACGGTCATCCCCACCAAGCTCACCACCAAACTCCACCAGCTAGGCCTCAGCTCACCGATATGCGCTTGGATCCTGAACTTTCTCACGGAGCGACCGCAGGCAGTGAGACTGGGCCCGCACCTGTCCTCCACCATCACCCTGAGCACCGGCACACCACAGGGTTGTGTACTAAGCCCCATGCTCTACTCCCTCTTCACTCACGACTGTGTCCCTGCATTCGACACCAACACCAACACCATCGTGAAGTTTGCAGACGACACAACAGTGATTGGGCTGATCACCAACGGTGATGTAACAAACTACAGAGCGGAGGTGCAGAACCTGGCGGACTGGTGCGCCAATAACAACTTGGCACTAAACACCTCCAAGACCAAGGAGCTGATTATTGACTTCAGGAGGTCCCATAATGGAGAATACGCCCCAATCTCCATTTACGGGGAAAGTGTGGAGAGAGTGTCCAGCTTTAAGTTTCTGGGCACTCACATTTCAGACGACCTCACATGGTCCACAAACACCGCCGCGCTGGTCAAGAAGGCACAGCAACGACTGTTCTTCCTGAGGACATTAAAAAAGACTGGTCTGTCCCAACAGCTGCTGACAACGTTCTACCGCTGCACCACAGAGAGCATACTAACGTATGGCATCTCTGTGTGGTATCTCAGCTGCACGGAGGCGGAGAGGAGAGCTCTTCAGCGCGTCGTCAACAGAGCGCAGCGGATCATCGGGACAGAGCTACCAGCCTTGGAGGGCATCTACCACACGCGGTGCCTCAGGAAGGCCCTCAGCATCCATAAGGACTCATCACACCCCTGCCACGGTCTATTTCAACTACTTCCCTCCGGCAGACGTTACAAGGCCTTCTACGCCCGAACCTCTAGACTCAGGAACAGTTTTATCCCAAGAGCTATAGCGGCTCTGAACCGGCCCTAATGAGTGCCCCCCCCCCCCACTCCCTTTGGACAGTCTCCCTCAGATGGTCACGTCAATCAATTCAGCTTGCTTATTTATGTATTGTATTTATTTACCTTTCTTGTACATCAGTGGAGCTGCACACTAAATCTCGTTGCACTGACGTGCAATGACAATAAAAGATATATTATTATTATATTATTATTATATTATTACTGGGAACCAAAAACACTTACCAAAATGGTGTATATATGCAGACATCTGTAAACAGGGGAGAAATCAACAAGATCTTGGGCAGTGAGAACCTGCAGGGAACATGTATGGCAAAGAATTTATCAACAATCAAACATTTATGTTGAACATATTGCATCACATCACAGCCTGGTTTGGCCACTTGAACACCTAGAAACCAAGAGACTACAAAGGGCGAAAGATACTGCCTGGTCCATCACAGGCACTGACCTTTCCACCATTTAAAGCAATCTATAGAAGATGCAGCCATAAAAAGGCTGCTAATATCAAAGACCCCCACGCCACCCTGGTCACTCTCTCATTTCGCTCCTACCATCGGGAAGGTACAGGAGCCTGAAAACCATAACCACCAGGTTCCAGAACAGCTTTGCCCCAACAACCATCAGACCATTGAACACTATGCAATACTAACCTCAGCAATTATGATCTCATATGGACTGAGTTTTTGATTTTCTTTTAAAATATTGTATTTTGGTTACCTAGTATTACGGGTTATGTTTTTTGTATATTTTGAAAATTGCAATTGTATTATATATGATATGTGTTATTGCGTTTATGAGCCTGTTAAGCTGCAGCAAGAATTTCATTGTTCTGTTGTTGGTACCGATAATAAACAATCACTTGACTCCAGAATCCACTATCATTTTAAATTGGTCAATTTCTCATCACAGATCTCCAGAAAGATCAGTACTGAGCTTTCAATAGGTAAAGCTCGCCAATCAAATTACATTACAGTATTACTTTATAAATAATCAAATATTTCTGATAACAATATTCAGATCAAAGCAAAGATTAGGACATTCACATAGCTCTGTGACTTACTGTTACAGAATAAAGCATTTACACCAACCTTTATCCAAGGCTTTTCACCAAATTTGCAGGAGGAAAAGAAACCCAAGCTTTTAAACATACTACTTCATATAGGTCCAATGAAACTGAACGTAATAGAAGAAATCAGATTACATCCCTCAGCCCCTTGAGTCTACCATCAAGCCTAATCTTCTTTTCCAGAAATAGATCATTTTATGCTTTAAATGCCATCGATAATTCAGCCTCCACAGCACCCTGGGATAGAGAATTCCAAAGATACAGTATCCCTAGTGAAGACATTTCTCCTCTTTTCTCTCCCCAACTACTTGCCCTTTATTTCTCTCCCTGGGCAAAACCAGAGGTCAGAGTCTCTATCTCACATATTTCTAAGCTCGACAAACCAATTAAGAAAAAGTCAATTCTCATTACAATTATACTACGTAGAGTAGGTCAAATAATTAATTTAATATACTATTTAAACATGGAGCGGATGTTAAAATTACCTCCTCTTCATATTCTTCTTCCTCATCCTGTAATTGCTCTGGTGTTGCTGCATCAAAGTGTCCTAAATATGCACCACTGGCAACATACAACTTTTCATTGCCATTATGCGTTTGCTTCTTCACAACACTATTGAAGATTCTCTGCTGCTGTGACTGTGGATCATTAATAAAACACAACTGAATATTCCAAACAGAACTGCTTTAGAAAACAAAATTCATCATCATCATCTATACCTCAAAACATTTTCCACACTTTAAAATAACTTATCCAATATCTTTACAGATTATAAATCATTCCAATTTACCTACACTTAAAATTCATGGGCCTAGATTTTGCACAGTGGAGAAACAGTGGAGTGCTCACTGGCCCACTGATGTAAAGGAAAAATGGCCATCAAGTGATTTTTTTATTGCACGGATTTTCCCTTTACTCATGTCAGTTGTTAGACATCAATATGAAGGACCCCATGGAGACCAGCATCACTGACTGCATCAAGGTGGGTGAGCTGTTATTTACAACAAAGAATTTTCAAAAGCAGCCAAAAAGGAAGCATTTTTTTTCCTTAAAATACATCTTCATCCTTGGAAGAAATACAACCCTTTTCATGAGAAGTGTCTATCTAGGGTGGGATGAGAGGGGGAAAGGATCAAAAACAATTCTTGACCTCAACTTTCATTAATACAAAAACAAGAATTGTGGTTTTGAACCCTTGCTCAAGTCAACAATCTAAAAATAAAAATAAATTTAGTCTTCATTTTTCTTTCCAATAATGTTGGGACATTTTTGGATTCATTAACTGGCACTGAACCACAAGAGTGAACACCTAATGGCAGCAAGTGTATGACAAGAAGAAGAATTGCATGATGCAGAAGAACAAATTTTTGAATTCTTCAGCCACAACCCCAATTAGTATCACCTCACCCCACCCAAAACCGATGAGCTACAAATTGAGAGGTCTGTGTTTCCATTGTTTCCCTGGGAAATATTCCTATTCAATCGATATTGACATCTCTGAACTGGTTATTCACTGTTTAGTTAGAATGTTAATTCATAACATATCACACCACAGAATGTTTATATGGTAAGTACTAGTTCAAAACAGCTTAAGAAACTAAATTTGATATTTCTCACTTGTTTCATGGCCATTTCCCCTATTTTATCAGAGTGCTTCCGAATACTTTCCAAGAAATCTTTCAAATCTGACATTGAAATTTCCTTGATCTCTTCTCGCAGTCTGGGAATATTTTCAGTCATGATCTGACAGAAACGATACTGATAAACTTGGGGAAGATAGGTATTTTCTAGCAGTTCCATAGTTTTCAAAGCAGAATAATATCTGAAATAAAAACAAATATGTAAATGTTTGTATGAAATTCATGTTTGGTGCACCAAATAGCATTTCTATAATGAAATGGTAAAACATTTTTTCACTAGGTTTAAATATGTCCTCAACTCATTGCACGCTTCATGAGTTTATCGATTACATTGTACATAGGGCTTGAATTTTCCTTTTTTGTTTTCAGTTCCGTCTTTCACCCTGACTTTAGTACACAACATTCAAGATTTATCAGAATATTCAGTCCTAAAATTAGAAAATTAGCACTAAACTGGAATAATAGAACATGCTTTCAAATCATAAACGTTTGAATTAATTTCTCGAGACATCATGTTTTTAAAAAAAAGTTCTACTCAGATAATCATATGTACATGATGATTATTTATGTTTAGATGCACATATGTTAAGAAACTGAGTTTGAAGTGCACAATTTTGTACAATGGATTTTGTTTTTAATGGGTCCATAGATATTGGTCTCTTTTCTTTCAATCACTGATGATAGAATTCTGAATGTTGCAGTCAGGACTGACTATGGGCATTGGCAATATCATCAAAATAAATACATAATGTCTTCTGAAGTGCCCTGGAGCTGTAACATCTACCTGGCAGTAGTCAGAGTAGGCATGCACCCCAGGAACAATTCCTGTAGCGTTTCATCATCATCTTCCCATTTCTCAGGCAACTGAGTAGAGTTAGATTTAGCTCTTGGGGCTAAAGGAATCAAGGGATATGGGGAAAAAAAGCAGGAACGGGGTATTAATTTTAGATGATCAGTCATGATCATATTGAATCGCGGTGCTGGCTCGAAGGGTCGAATGGCCTATTCCTGCACCTATTTTTCTATGTTTTTCTATATGGATGCAAGAAAGTTGCAACATTTTAAGAAACCTCAAAATGGCATTTAATTATTTCTTTCCATTCTCCCTGACAATACACAGTACATTTAGGCTTTCTTTTAAGAGTATTTTGATATTTTGTTTATAAAAAAAGAGCAAGCCATGGTGAAAACATTTAAATAAACACTTCTCTTCTATGCTAACAGTGTAATAATATGCAAGCAGCGTTTCACATTCAGAATATTCAGTAAACCTGTATGCTAGTACAGTACTTTTGAACAGCTTGGACTTACTTATAATAGTAGCCTTTATGATATGATGATCATAAGCCTAGGCTTTGAGTTCAAATGAGGAATTTTTATCCCTTATGGTACTGGATCTCATGTACTTTGAGGCAGCATATTTTGTCTAATATGAATAGAACATGGTCGGTTTATCAGGTTATGCCCTTATCACATTTTTAAATATGCAAAGCCTAAATTGCAACACAATACAGTTTTAAGAAGATATATTTATAATAGCATCAAAGTCAAATAAACAGTTTTATTGAAATTATATTTATCAGCTTATCTTTGCAGTTAGATCATCTGGAAAGGCCAGACTTTGAGATCAACGTTCATATATAATCCATTCAAATCCATTCGGCAACCCCTCTCTAATTACAGTATGTGTCTGTAGAACAAGACCTTGGCCTTTTAACATTTGTTCTCATAAAATATTGAGGCCTTTTTCATTTAGAGGTCAACTGCAGTCCAAAGGTTCAAAATAAATAGTAATTTTTTTTGGCACAGAAAATCCAAAGCCCAGCATAAAGCTCTCGGTTCGAGCTATGCCAAAATAATACCCTCCACAAATGTTCATGTATTTATTGTTGCCAAAGACATTCATCACAATCATTTTATCTAGAAAAACTATGAACAATGATTTAATATAGATACCCAATATACCTTGGGTGATTCATGTGCAGCTTTTACTCAAACAAAACTCAGGTCATTGTACATGCACTTTAATATTAAGATTAATGCTACGCAAGACTGAAGATGATACAATAAAGATGGACATGCACGAATCAAAAACGATCAAGTTTCCATCCTGTGGACATTGAAACCAAAACAAAATGTTTTCTAATCCGTTCATCCATGATAAATTTTTAGAATTGATATATTTGTATAAAACTAACCAATTAATCCAATTGAAAAAAACAGTACCAGTTCTTTCTAGAGGATTCATCACTTTGTTAACTCCACTGCTTGAGTTCAGCATTCATTATGAATAATTCATATATTTTATCATAAACCATTAACCCAAGTGACTCTCTAACCTGATGTTACTAAATCTTTATGTCAGCTTCATAATGACTTTTTAATGACTGACAAGTTTATATATTGCTCACTTACAGGTTTTATTTTAAATGAATGTACTTCATTAATGTGAGTCGTAATAGGCTCCCATTGGGCTAAAAGGTTTTAGAATATTATTGACCTTGTTACTTTTTTTGGAGAAGCCACACGTATAAATGAGTAATAGTAGTTAATGGCATCAGCATTTATATTGGGGCCACAAATTTGAACTTTAATGCAGCCTATTTTTGGACAATGTACTGCTAAATTGGTCTTGTGGTAATTGACGCATGTGTTTAGAGTTTGTGTAATAAATTGTGTACCCACCATATTTAGAATAGTTTTCTCTGCTAACGGCCACTGGGAACATGCAGAATCGGGAGATTGTTACATCAATCACCATACAGTGCTTATATAATACCACTGCTACTAAATTGGAGCTCAAAGCTCATGTTTTCTTATTATTGTGCACAGCTGAACAGAGTCACAATGGCAGCAGCAGCATCCCACCCCAGCAGCAATATTTATAAAAGGATTTTCAACTACTTGCAGTCTTGTGATGATTGATTTCTACTAACTGTTGTTATGATTCTAAAAGGATTTGGTACTTTCTAGAGTTCTTGAAAGCTGCTAAAGTTTACAGAGTCTGGTGTGCCAGGTGCTGAAAAACCATCTCGACTTGAAGCGTCTGAACACAGTTGTTCTGAGGCCACAATGTCCCACGAGACATTTTTCACGGTGAGTCATGTATGACAGAATGTATGCAGACGAAGGCAAAGAGGAGGAATAAGGGAATAAGCTAGAAGAAAGAGAACAGGATAAGCAAGCTAGGAGGAAAATGGGCTAGGCAAGAAAATTAAAAAAGAGTAAGGAAACTCTTGAATGCTATGCAACACTAAACCTTAGCAACTTTGATCTATGGACCGTCGTCAGTTGCACTACAGACTTTTTTTTTGCACTATTATGGTTACCTCGTATTAGTTACTAATTTATTGTATTTTTTACTATATAGTATGTTATTGGGTTTACAGGCCTGTTAAGCTGCAGCCAGAATGAATTTCATTGTTCTGTTGTTGGTAAATATAACGGTTAAACACTTCCGACTCTTCATATAGATGCTTCTAAAGAAGCAGCAATTCATACAATGTAGATCATTCTTTTAAGAACTTTTTAGCAAGAAACATCATAAGAGCATATGCCCTTCAGAAAAAATATCCACTCTAGAGCTTGCCATTTATTTTAGCAAAGCAAGGATTAGTTTGCCAATAAGGTTTAGGGGACATGATTTTTTTGGCCGTTGCAATCCTTCAGGGTGGATCTGAAGATATTAGCAATGTTTTTGCACTGCAGCACATGCAAGGTTATTTATGGATTATGTTCCTATTTAGATGACAAAGTTTCATTCCCTACTGTCCAGCAGCAGCAGCAGCAGCAAACGTCACATGGATTGCAGGCTTCTCCACAGTGCAAGGTATCACTAAATGCATGCAAGCCAGTTTGACAGCTACTTCCACTGGAGATGTGGAACAGCCAAAAGGAATTCCCCACTTTTCAATGTTCATTTTGTGCATGACCAGACATATCACATCATTGCTGAGAATCGTTCAATAAATTACAACAATTCTGTACGAATCTGATTTGAACCACCACAAAAAAAGCAAAGGTGCAGCAACTCGGCGATAAACACACTTCATTGAAGTCATGGCTTTTAAATCCAATGTGCAGTGCCCACTTGGATGCAGCAGGCAACTACTCCTCCTGACTAGACCTTAAGTAAACGACCTGTAGAGCTTTTAAAAGCAGTGTTGGTCAACCTTGCTAGCAGAAAGACTCAAACATTCCGAACCGATACATGGTGGTGAGAACAGAGATAGAATAGGGAGAAAAGGACAAATCTAAATCCTTCTCGCTATCCTGTTCACCAATTCATCTGGCCACCTCAGTGAATATAATCTCCATTCTGCAGCAGTTTCACGCCAGTTTAAAAAGTTCACCTCTAACTTTAAATATAAATTTTGTAATCAAGTCTTCAGAACATTGTCAGTCTACAATAGGTGACTGTTAATCAGAACAATAATGTCATGTTATTTGGTCAATTCATTAGAATGGAAAATGCCTCCAAAAGGTCTTCAATGACTCCAAAATCCTTCCCGAGAGACACATGCTTATGTTGTGTCTAAAATTCAAACTTGTTTCTTAACTTACTCTTGAAACTTAATTTTTATTTTTTTTTTAAACATAGATTTATCTTTTCAGCATCTTTTACCATATCCATATTTTTTCCGTCCTCTCAAAAAAATATTTCAGAAAAGTTTAAAAATCGCACCGCGCCAGCTTTAATTTTACAACTCAAAATGAGCGAACAGAGTGGCCTGAACTACACTGCTTTCAGGACAATGCACATTTTCTGGGCACATTAGATAAATACATGTTTAAACACAAGCACAAATGTAACAATCACATTAGAAAGTAGACCATTTAAATCAGACATGTTCCATAAGAATATGCAGAAAACCAAGATATTTCCACAGAAGCCCAGCTTTCCAAATATAGTTTCCAGTGTCTGAATGTTGCACTTTTTTGTTAGCATGTTTAGCATTTGATGTCCATGCAAATTGCTCTCAAAGTAGCAACAAGAAGTATTGTTGGCAGGGTGATGGCTGTCCTACCGGTAGTCTGTTCGTTTTTTCATTCTTTTTGTTATTTTTTAGTGTTAAAAGTTTGTTTTAATGTTCTTCGGTTTGTTTTATGTGGGGGTGGGGGGAGGGGATCGGAGGAAACTTTTTTTCAAGTTCTTACCTTGCCGGAGATGCGATTAATTTTCGGATCACATTCTCCAGCGCGCTCTGCGGCCTTCCATCGATAGAGCTGGAAGCCTCCTCGGACTGACTTTGAGCCCTATCGCGGGGCGCAGACTTATCATCGGAGTTGATCCCTTGACTGGGATCGCTCCCACCGCAGCCACCGCGGACTTACCATCAAAAGCTTGCAGTCTCGGGAGAGGCTAGTCGGGAAGCTCCAACGTTGCGGAAGGTTCGACCAGCCCCGACACGAGGTTTGATCGCCCCCAGCGCGGGGGAGCTGACACCCTCCCGATTGTCCTTCTAGCAGCATGGTAAATGCTGTTGAAGTAATTTTGTTATTTGCTGCTGTACACACCTAGTGCAAGATGGGGATGAAGCAGTTTCCTATAATTCAATGTGGAGTTTCAATTCAACAAAACCAACAAAACAGTATGATGTTTGGTGCAATGTTTCAAAAGGCAATCATGGTGATTAATAGTGCAGAAAATTATTACACGATCATTGCTTAATATACTGAATTGTGGTCTCATTAAATCATGTAGTTTGATCTATTAGTGAAGCGCAGCTGTGTCATTTAGTATAGCATGCATTATACGGAACTCACTTGGTATATTAATGAATGCAGAAACATTTGTAATGTGACGAGGGAGAACACCTGTTTAATTTTAAAATTAGTTTATAATGTGCTCTGATTGATCAGTCAACGAAAAATAACCCATATGGCCTTGTGATTCTAATGATATTCAGGATACTTTGTAAATCATTACAGAAGTGTCCTTTTTTCGCAAGTGGGTAACAACCCAATGGTTCTGAATGGTCCCTCCGGTTTATTTTTACTTTGGAAACTGCAGGCTAGGCATTAAAATTAATTTGAAAATTTTACACGTGTTTAGCACAATGAAACTAAATGAATACCCAAAAAAGTAGGAATGAAAGAGGCAAAGTAACATTGGGGGAGGGCACGATTCAATACATTTTAGACCCACTCAGAATGTCAAAATTGTGACAGACTTAACTGACATTAAGTCAAACTTGATATTTTAATGTAAACCAATATTGTCATCCAAGTTACACAAAAATTCTGGAGAAACTCAGCGGGTGCAGCAGCATCTATGGAGCGAAGGAAATAGGTGACGTTTCGGGCCAAAACCCTTCTTCAGACTGATGGGGGGTGGGGGGGAGAAGGAAGGAAAAAGGGAGGAGGAGGAGCCCGAGGGCGGGGGGATGGGAGGATGGGAGGAGACAGCTCGAGGGTTAAGGAAGGGGAGGAGACAGCAAGGGCTAGCAAAATTGGGAGAATTCAATGTTCATAAAATTCAAATTAACACATTGTCATCCAAGTCTTAAATATTGATTAAAGTGTTATTGAAAAAGCATAGACCAAAATATATTCTAGCATCATGAAACGTGATGTTTTATACATTATTTGCAGTGCATTATTTCTTAATACTTTGCGTAAAAGGATTTTTGAACACAGGTTCAAATGCAAAATTGCAAAGTAAAGCTTATTCTTAACATGCATCAAAACTAATAAAAAACCCAGTTGCATTGAAGTCTTGCCTTCCGGTGTTACATATGAAATTAAATAAAACTAGCTTTAATTTAAAAAGACCAAAGCAAAGTGAAGGTTTATTTAGTTAAGAAATTTAGTCCTTCAGCCTTTGTTAACGAAAATAAAACTCAATTCAGATATCCTAAGTAGCATTAATAGAAAATGCTGAAATGAAACACATTTTAAAGCCATACTGATTTTGTCACTATGATTAATATGAAACAATTAATTAGTCAATAAACAAAAAATTGGAAAGGTATGAACGAGGTAGTGATTTTTCTTTAACATTCTGGTTTATAAATAATTCAGATTTCTGACAGAATCTGGCATTGCAAGGAACCTCCACAACGACCTTTACACTTGGGTTGGGATAATGAAGAGAAAAACCATCACAGATGAACATTATTCTCAAGTTCATATGGATGGTTTCTTACAGCAATGAATTAATGATTCAGGCATTCAATTTGCACTATCAATTTTGCCGTTTGATTTATACAACAATTATACATTTGCATCTTGTAATTGCGTGTTTGTCCACTACGCAACAACATAAAAATGGTATGAATATACTAAAACGAGACTAATCAATTCGAATCATACCCAATTTTCCACAGCTCTGGGATAGTGGGGGGGGGGGGGGGGGGGGGGGTTGAAAGAACAGCATGTTTTGTATGGCAGTAAACCACTTCAAATTTTTATAAAGGATTCTACTGATACACATCATAATGTGGGTTATATTGCCAGAGTTCCATATCATTCCCGCCTAATGTTTATTCCATCTTTGCCAGGCACTTGGTATACTTTCTCAGATAAAAACAAAAGTCCATCAGAGACTTGTCATCAATAGATACAAAGGTAAACTGTTAATACCATGTTGCTAAAAGAGGACTACTGCAAGTGCCAGTGAGTTGGTCAGCAAATGTCTCTGACAGTCAGCCAGCCAAGGACCAAACTCATGAAATAATTACTTACAATTATTAATGTTGTCAAGGTTTACAACCATGCTTACTATTCAGGAAATGTTTTTACAAAGCACTGATTAGGCAGTACAGCAATCTTCTTCAAGCAGATAGAAATATTTGACAGTAGCAAGTTCCACGATGTAACATGTTTTTCCATCATAATGACAGGGTTCTTATTTCATTATGATCCACCATCTTTGTCTGCTTTATATTGTTATCAATAAATTTGTAATTGGTCAACAAAGTTTGACACTGTGAGCCAGAGGCATGAAGTGGTTTCTAATCTTACGACTTGCTTCAACACCATGTGAAAGTACCTTGAAATTTGATTAATCAGATTTAAAAAATGAGCCTCAAAGAATGCAAGTTTACTCACAACCTTAGTCACCATTTACTGGCCACTTTTAATCCAGGCATATCACTTGTGAACATTACTAAGCATGTCACACGGCTCTTCAAAACTTCTTACATTTATCAAAATCATGACTGATCTTCTACTTGAACTCTTTATGCTGCTCTAGCCTTATATGCAATGATTTATTTAATACCCACAAATATCTTTCTCCTTGAAAAGAACATAGTGACAGAGTCTTTGAGGCACTCTGGGGGTAGAAATCCACGCTTCACCACCCTCTGCATGAAGAAACTTCTCCTCACCCCATACCTAGTTTTACAACTCTACAGCCAGGAAGAAACATCCGCAACATCCACCCTGTCGAGACCGGTAGGAATTTTGTACGTTTCAATGCAATAACTTCTCATTCTTCTAAACTCAAGAGGTACAGGCCATGTCTACTCACTCTCTCCCTCCAAAGCTAACGCACCATCCTAGGAATCGGTCTTGTGAATTTTCATTGCACACCACATGGCTTTAAGGCACCGTACTCTTGTTGCAGTCTCATTAAGGCCCTTTCTAATTGCTATGTGGCCTTTTTACAGTATTCCTCCTGTAATAAAGGCCAACACCAGAACACCCAAGTTTGAACATCAGCATTTTCCTAGTATGCCAATATTTAAAGATTCCAATATTCTTCTCTTCTAAATGGGACACCGAACTGGATGACCTTGAATGTTCCTAATATTTCATCAGTCATTCTCACCCACCCGCTTAGCTTCCCATTATCCCCCTTGGGGAAGAAGTTTGCATCAACTTCACCATTTTCAATCCTGGTTAGTTTTGCCATTAGCAGTAAACTTGGAAATATGTAATTTGGTCTCCAGTCAAATTGTTGATATTATAAATAATTGGAACTCAAGTACCAATCGCCATTGATCACGTTGCTACTGTGAGAAATATCTTTTATTCCCACATTTAGTATTACCATTGAATAAGGGCTATATTGCTCAGATATAATAGCATTGGATATTCAGGAAAAGGGGTGGACTTAATTCATCATTCATGGCAACTTAAGAAGCCGCATATAAAAAACATCACCCAAGGATAACCACTCAACAATCTTTAAAATCTGCACACTAAAAGAGTCCCATAACAACTAAACACAAATGTGCACTTGGGAGAAACAAACCATATTTACAAAAAAAATATGCAGCAAATTATTAGTTCAAACAAAATCTTATTGTTCAAACATGGAATCAGAAAGAAACAGATGATAGGGAGGTGAACTGTAAAATGATATAGTGCATAGACATACAAACTACCTTTTGGACTTCATCTGTTCTCTCACTTTGCTGTACATTTCTAGCACTAAAAAACAGAGAGATGAAGAATAAGTTAATATTTCTTAACATAATAACCAGTTCAGAACAAAAATGTTCAAACTATACAAAACAACAAGTATCAGAACACATGATATTAAGTCGTTCCAATGTATGAGGGCCATTGAGGAATCTCCACATTACAAGAACACGTTTTTTCTCTGCAGAGAATATCACGCTGCTCGCTAAATTTGAATATTTCAAATCCAAATGGCCACATGATGAAAAAGTTATACTCATAATAACACTCATTAACTTGGCCTTCAAATGCATTGCAACTACAGCAAAAGAGGACCAAGACAAGGCAATTAAATGCACGAGCAAAGCACAAAGCACTGGAGTAACACACCGAGTCAGGAAGCATCTGTGGAGGGAATCGATAGGTGATGTTTCAGGTTGGGACTGTTGAGTTACTACAGCGTCGGTTTTTTTGCTCAAAATTCTAACATCTGCAGTTCTTCATGATCCATGGAAAACAACATGCATCTTCAGCCAACCTTGGCCTTAGTGAAAAAAAGCAGCTAATTATTAGTATTTGTTTAAGAAGTAACTGCAGATGCTGGAAAATCGAAGGTGGACAAAAATGCTGGAGAAACTCAGCGGGTGAGTGAGATTACTATTTGATACTTTTTTGAATTGCAAATTGTGACAGTGGAAGATTTATTTGGATGACACTAGGTCAAGTTACTGTATGGCTGTATGTCCTGCAGCTGCCCGTTTTTTTCACTTTTTAAAATAGTTTTAGTACGTTAAAAGTGTGTTACTTGGGGGTCTAATCTTTTTATGTGATGGGGGGGAGGGGGGGGAAACTGCTTTTCTAAGTCCCTACCTGGTCGGAGAGGCAGCTTTCCTCCAAGCAACACACTCGCGGCCTACCAGCGGGGCCTGGAGCGGCGTTTCCTGAGGGGACCGGCCAGAACCTCGGCTTCGGCGGCGGCACAGCACTGGAGCGCTATCGCGGAGCGGTCGATGCCTTGCCGTGCTGGAACTGGGACCTGCCGATTGAACATCGCGGAGCTGCGGCCTGTGGAACAGCCAGCCGCGGGCGGCAGCACTGAACTTTACATCGGGAGCTTGGGATCTCTCGCCGAGATCGCCAGTGGAAAACCGCGGTAAGGAAGCGGCCGTTCCAGGTATCCCGAGCCGCTGAGAGGGTTCTCCCGACACCAGGGCACCATCACCCGGCGAGAGGGCCTGGGACACCGGGCCGACTGCGGAGGCCTCAATAGGCCCAACTATGGGAGTACAAGAGGATGGGGACTGGACTTTGTGCCTTCCCCCACAGTGGGAACCATTGTGGGGGGATATTTTTATGTTTTTAATGTTAAATTTCTTCCTTAATGTTATGTTGCATTTTTATTAATGTGCTGCAAGGACGTCTGAATTTCCCCTGAAAAGGGGATTAATAAAGTATGTATTATTATTATTATTATTACTGCACAGGTTAGATGAATTTTTACGTCCCTTTTTGAAAAATAATTGGAAAATCTGATTTACAAACATAAGGGCAAGAGCAGTCCATTTGTATGAGATGTATGAAAGTTTGTGTCAGATATCCTGAAACTGGACAAAATATTCAAATAGAAAATGATTGTTGAAGAATAGTTAATAAAAATGCCCAACATACAACCTGCAAAGAAAAGGCATATCAGTAATCTATACAATTTTGCTTAAAATTATATTTCTATTCTTTCCATCAAATATTTTGCTTCACAAAATGTTCCTTTACAAAAAGGCAAGTACAGATTTTGAAAATTAACAGGTCAAAGATTCTTGCAGCAAAACACAAATGCACAGATGGCAAACAATTTACCCCCTTAAGGAAGTTGCAAGATTTATTTTGAATGTTTTTTGCCCCCCTTTTCTTGGGAGTGGTCAACATTTCCAAGTAGCTTGTATATTTTCATTGCTGACCTTTGTGCTTCACACCTGGTTCTTAACTGTTATTAGCAGGAACCAGGAAAAGAAAAACAGATGTTGGTATATTTAGAATCATCTCAAATAAATTGCATTGAAAGTGCAACCATTGCACCTTTTCATGAAGATTTATTGGACGGCAGCTTAAAAATAAAATGGAAGCCTGTGAATATTAAAAGGGAAAGATAATGGTAACTATTAAAATTCTAGTTGCAATCCATTCTAATGTCCATGCAGGTATTGAATTAGGAAAGGGCATGCCACAAACAGCCATAAATTAGACACCTGAAACTCTGAAAGCGTTATCAAATAGTTCATGATGGCGTTGCATTTTTTCTTTCTACATGTATGTGCTTGTTCTACAAATTGGTCAATAAATGAAAGACCAGAGATATAATTATGAATTAATTGTTAAGCACATGGAATAATCAGCAATCAAGTTTGGACCTAACTGCTGGTTTACAAAAAAAGACAAAGTGCGTCGAGTAACTCAGCAGGTCAACTGTCATTTCTCGAGAACATGGACAGGTTATGTTTCAGGTTGGGACTCTTCTTCAGACTATTGTAGGTGGGGGGAAGCTGTAAGGAAGGAGGTATTACATTGATACAGGCAGGAGTGGTGAGATTTTTGATAGGCAGATGGTTGGACAAAGGCATTGTTTGAAGATGGGTCTCAACCCTTTCCTTTTCTTCAGAGATGCTGTCTGACCCACTGAGACAGATTTTTGTGTCTATCTTCGGTTTAACCCAGCATCTGCAATTCCTTCCTACACACTGGATGAAAAGACGTATGAGATAAAAAGATTGAAGAGTGGCGAATTGTGAAGCTAGAGGAAGGAATGGAGTTGGAAGGGGAGGGGAAATCTAGGTGCATGCCTGGCTGGGGCAAAGGGGAGGGGAAAGAGAGTGTGGGGGAGGAATATGTAGTTACCTAAAATTGGAGAATTCAATATTCATACCACTGTTACCCAAGCAAAATGCAAGGTGGCGTTCCTCCAGATTGTGTGTGGCCTCACTCTGGTCATTGGGGAGGCCAAGACAGAAGGGTAATTATGGGACTGGGAAGAGTTAAAATGGTTACCTAGCCCTTCCCGCAAGCTGCTAATGGCGTTGATTAGTATCAGAGATTCAGCTAGTTTTGCAGGAAAATGACACTGCATAAGGTCACATTTGGATTTATTGCATTGCAACTGTCAAGAGTGTTTAATTGACATATGTTCCAAAAGGGGAACAATGAAATTCTTGCTAGCAGCAGCAATACAGGTCTGTGAACACAATATTCATAGAAAACACAATAAACAAAATATGTTCAATACATTTTAAATAAGTGCCAAATAAAAGCCTGAAATCCCTAGTGCAATCAAAACAGTTGGTAGTTTCGTTGGTGTTTTTAGTTTTCAAGAGCTTGATGGTTATCAAGTTCAAGTGAGTTTATTGTCATGTGTCCCTGATAGGACAATGAAATTCTT
This sequence comes from Amblyraja radiata, assembly GCF_010909765.2. Lineage (NCBI taxonomy): Eukaryota > Metazoa > Chordata > Chondrichthyes > Rajiformes > Rajidae > Amblyraja > Amblyraja radiata. Next base: position 7,981,602 of record NC_045970.1, read on the forward strand.
GCTTTGCTTCAGCACACAGAACATAGTAAGCATTTACTACAAAACAGATCAATGTGTCCATATACTATAATATAAATATATACACATATTAGGAAGAAGTTGCAAGTGTGGATAGTTCACTGTTGAAAATAGATTTTGGGCTGCAGTCTTTAAAATAATGAATGGACTAAAAAGCCAAACAGATCTCTAATTCTTGTAAAATACTAAATATGCATGAATAATATCAGGGTAGACAGTAAAGTAACTGCAATTTCAAATAATGATTAGACTGTGGTCCAGAATCTTAAATTTAGATAAAATCTACAATTAAATTGGCAACTATTTACTTGTTTTCACAATGACACAAATTTCCAGGATCAAGGTCAATTTTGATGCAGAAAGTGAAATAGCCCAGATTATTATTTTTTTTTCTAAATAGAGGAAAGGTATTCAAAGATGAAGTTAGAAAGGATACTGAACTTTTATTTTAAAGCTTGTTGGAGGATAAATGTTTATAAATTGATGATGCTTTTAATTTCTTGTATTCCATCCAACAATTCATTCAATGTATTAATCACTGTGAGAAGAATTTGTTATTAATCACAAATTAACCTTGGAGTCTATGCCCTCTTGCTCACTTTTGCAATGTGGTTTTAAGCAGCCGTTATGGTCGCTGGCCAGCAGGTGGCGACAAAGTGAGTGAGTGGGGGGGGAGAAGGATTTTATTAAAAATGTGTACATTTTGATGGGGGGGGGAGAGGGGTAGGGGGTGGGAGAGGGGTAGCGGGGAGTGGTGCAAGAGAGAGGGGAAGTGGGTGGGGGGGAGATGGGGGTGAAGAGGGGTGGGAGAGGGGGGAGAGAGGGAGATGGAGGGGCAGGGTGGGGGGGAAAGAGGGGGGGGGGAAAGAGGGGGGGGGGGAAAGAGCGTGCGGGGGGGGAAAGAGGGGGGGGAAAAGAGGGGGGGGGAAAGGAGGGGGGGGGTGGAAAGAGGGGGGGAAAGAGGGGGGGGAAAGAGGGGGGGGGGAACGCGGGGGGGGGAAAGAGGGGGGGGGAATAGAGGGGGGGGGGGAAAGAGGGGGGGGGGGCAAGAGGGGGGGGGGGGAAAGAGGGGGGGGGGGGAAAGACGGGGGGGGGGGGAAAGAGGGGGGGGGGGAAAGAGGGGGGGGGGAAAAGAGGGGGGGGGGGGAAATGAGGGGGGGGGGAAAGAGGGGGGGGGGGACCATGAGGGTTGGGGGGGAAAGAGGGGGGGGGGGGAAAGAGGGGGGGGGGGAAAAGAGGGGGGAGGGGGAAAGAGGGGGGGAGGGGGAAAGAGGGCGGGGAGGGGGAAAGAGGGGGGGAGGGGGAACTGAGGGGGGGGAGGGGGGAAAGACGGGGGGGAGGGGGAAGGAAGAGGGGGGGAGGGCGAAAGACGGGGGGGAGGGGGAAAAGAGGGGGGAGGGGGAAAGAGGGGGGAGGGGGGAAAAGAGGGGGGGAGGGGGGAAAGAGGGGGGAGGGGGAAAGCGGGGGGGACGGGAGGAAAGAGGGGGGGAGGGGGGAAAGAGGGGGGGAGGGGGAAAGAGGGGGGGAGGGGGAGAAGAGGGGGGGAGTGGGAAAGAGGGGGGGAGAGGGGAAAGAGGGGGGGAGGGGGAAAGAGGGGGGGAGGGGGAAAGAGGGGGGGAGGGGGAAGAGGGGGGGAGGGGGAAAGAGGGGGACGGGGAACGAGGGGGGGGAGGGGGAAGAGGGGTGGAGGGGAAGAGGGGGGGAGTGGGAAAGAGGGGGGGGGAGGGCGGAAAGAGGGGGGAGGGGGGAAAGCGGGGGGGAGGGGGAAAGAGGGGGGGAGGGTGGAAAAGAGGGGGGGAGGGGGCAAGAGGGTGGGGGAGGGGGAAAAGAGGGGGGGAGGGAAGAAAGAGGGGGGGAGGGGGAAAGAGGGGGGGAGGGGGAAAGAGGGGGGAGGGGGAAAGAAGAGGGGGGGAGGGGGAAAGAGGGGGGGGAGGGGGCAAGAGGGGGGGAGGGGGAACGAGGGGGGGGAGGGGGAAAGAGGGGGGGAGGGGGAAAGAGGGGGGGCGAGGGGGGAAAGCGGGGGGGGAGGGGGAAAGAGGGGGGGAGGGGGAAAGAGGGGGGGGGCGGGGGACAGAGGGGGGGGAGGGGGAAAAAGGGGGGGGAGGGGGAAGGGGGGGGGGAGGGGGAAAGAGGGGGGGGAGGGGGAAAGAGGGGGGGGAGGGGGAAAGAGGGGGGGGAGGGGGGAAAGAGGGGGGGGAGGGGGAAAGAGGGGGGGGAGGGGGAAAGAGGGGGGGGGAGGGGGAAAGAGGGGGGGGAGGGGGAAAGAGGGGGGGGAGGGGAAGAGGGGGGGGATGGGGGAAAGAGGGGGGGGAGGGGGAAAGAGGGGGGGGAGGGGGAAAGAGGGGGGGAGGGGAAAGAGGGGGGGGCAGGGGGAAAGAGGGGGGGGAGGGGGAAAGAGGGGGGGGAGGGGGAAAGAGGGGGGGGGAGGGGGAAAGAGGGGGGGGAGGGGGAAAGAGGGGGGGGGGGGAAAGAGGGGGGGGAGGGGGAAAGAGGGGGGGGGAGGGGAAAGAGGGGGGGGGGGGGAAAGAGGGGGGGGAGGGGGAAAAGAGGGGGGGAGGGGGGAAAGAGGGGGGGAGGGGGAAGAGGGGGGGAGGGGGAAAGAGGGGGGGAGGGGAAGAGTGGGGGGAGGGGAGAGGAAAGAGGGGGGACGGGGGAAGAGGGGGGAGGGGAAAGAGGGGGGAGGGGAGGAAAGAGGCGGGGGAGGGGGAAAGTGGGAAAGAGGGGGGGAGGGGGAAAGAGGGGGGAGGGGGGAAAGAGGGGGGGGGGGAGGGAAAGAGGAGGGGGAGGGGGACAGAGGGGGGGAGGGCGGAAAGACGGGGGGATGGGAAGAGGGGGGAGGGGGAAAGAGGGGGGGAGGGGGAAAGAGGGGGGGAGGGGAAGAGTGGGAGGGGAAAGAGGGAGTGAGGGGAAGAGGGGGGGGAGGGGGAAGAGGGGGGGAGGGGAAAGAGGGGGGAGGGGGAAAGAGGGGGGGAGGGGGAAAGAGGGGGGAGGGGAAGAGGGAGGGGAAAGAGGGGGGGGGAAGGGGGGGGGAAAGGGGGGGGGGGGGAGAAAGAGGGGGGGGGGGAAGAGGGGGGGGGGGAAGAGGGGGGGGGAGGAAGTGTCGGAGCGAATGACGGGCCCCGAACAGCGGCAGCAGCGGCCGTGAAAGCGGCTTCATCTCGTCCTCCCCCCGCACCCCGCCCGCCCTGATAAGGGCCGCTGCTTGCAAATCCACTACCCGGCACTTTTTAAAAAACCCTCCCGCACGCCGAGGCCGGGAGGAGGAGGCCTCGGCGTGCGAGAGGGTTTGTTTTGAAAGCACCGCCCACTGTCGGATTTGCAAGCAGCGGCCGCGATCAGCGAGGAGGAGGAGATGGTGCCGCTGCCGCGGCTGCTGTGCGGGACCCGTCATTCGTTCCGACACTTCTGAAGCAGCTGCACCAAAGATACTATAGCTATAGGATCTTTGAGCTGCACCGCTCGGCCCCGCACCTTGCTGTTGGCTGGCGGTGGGGAGGAATTCCCGACGGCCAAGGCAGCGGGCGATGTTGTCCGAGGAGCGCTGACCTTCCTTCCTCCCCCCCTCGCCCCCCCCCCCTCTCTCTCTATTGTACGCCCCCTCCACCGCCCACTCCCCCTTATCCTGGGACCCCCTCCTCTACATCCCGCACTGATACCATTCCCGCCTCTATTCAGTCCTCACTGACATCCCCTGTGCTCCCCCCCCCAATCCATTCATCCTGCGCTGATCACCCTATCCACCTCGCATTAATTCTCCTGCCGCCATACCCGCCCCCCCCCCCCATCCATCCTACACTGGTTCCCCAATTCACCCTGTACTTACCCCTTTCCCATCCATCCTGCACCTCCTCCATCCATCCTGTACTGATTCCCCATCCACCTGTACTAATCCACGCATTCATCCCGTACTGACCCACCCTCCATTTACCCTGCACCTTCCCCCATTCATCCTGTAGTGATCCCCCATTCATCCTGCACAGACCCTCCGATCCACACTGTACTGACTCCCCCCCCCCCCCCATTCATCCTGTGCTGATCCCCCCCCCCACCCACCCCCATCCATCCTGTGCTGATCCCCACCCCCCACCCCACCCCCATCCATCCTGTACTGATCCGCCCATTCAAGAACGGGGGGAACAGTCTGAAGAAGGGCCTCAACCCAAAACGTTGCCTATTTCCTTCGCTCCATAGATGCTGCCTCACCCGCTGAGTTTCTCCAGCACTTTTGTCTACCCCCATCCATCCCGTACTGAACCCCCCCATTCAACACCACTGACATCCCCTGTGCTCTCCCCTCACAATTTTACCTACTCCAACCAACATGTACTAATTCACCTGCCTCAATCCATCCATTCTGCACCGACTGCCTTCTAACCACTCCCCCTCCCACCCCACACTGATTCACACACACCCCCTTCCCTGACCCTATTGTCCTGGAAATGTCTTCAGAGCGAATATTGACTATGTTTGATAACGGAATACAATCAAATGTGTTTTCATTCCCAATGTTATTATTTGTTTTAATCCATAAAGATGGATTAATTAAATTGTGAACACGTGAAACATTAAAACCGCAGTGTTCAATTGTCACTGCTACCGTTGACACGTTATTACAGAATTCATTTTAACGGCTCTTAATATGGAGTATCAGCACTGTAATTATTTAATGAGCACCATTCACAACTATACGTACGCATATATGTTACCATGGTCCAGGATTTATTGACACAGGTTGATCATACGCTGAATAATCCAACCACATTTTTGTTTGGAAGTGGAAAGAACTAATAGAAATTGCATTAATTGCAATGTGTAAAATAGTTGAGATACTGTATTATAATTTTGCTGCATGTCATTGTGGGATATATCATGTCTTGATCGGTGAATGTTTAGTTTGTGACTTTATTTGAAGCAGAAATAATATGTGAATGCTTCATTGAGTATAATTCCGACTGGTAACTACGCGCCTCGTCCGAGCACATTATCGCACGCGTCATGCAAGCCATCTTAAATGACCACCTAAACTGTCATTTGGCAACCTAAAAAGCTGCCAAGGTTGCCCGGCTGGCAACAGGGAAAAAAAGTTAAGCGAGAGCCCTGGCACCTTCCTCCACATGTTTGCTGTGTCCCCCACATGGCTTGTGGGAAACTGCAAACGGGACTTCTTATGGCTTTTTTTCAACAATGGCTTTCTTCTTGCCACTCTTCCATAAAGGCCCGATTTGTGGAGTGCACGACTAATAGTTGTCCTGTGGACAGATTATCCCACTTGAGGTGTGGATCTCTGCAGCTCCTCCAGAGTTACCATGGGCCTCTTGGCTGCTTCTCTGATCAATGCTCTCCTTGCCCGGCCTGTCAGTTTAGGTGGACGGCCATGTCTTGGTAGGTTTGCAGTTGTGCCATACTCTTTCCATTTTCGGATGATGGATTGAACAGTGCTCCGTGAGATGTTCAAAGCTTGGGATATTTTTTTATAACCTAACCCTGCTATAAACTTCTCCACAACTTTATCCCTGACCTGTCTGGTGTGTTCCTTGGGCTTCATGATGCTGTTTGTTCACTAATGTTCTCTAACAAACCTCTGAGGCCTTCACAGAACAGCTGTATTTATACTGAGATTACACATAAGTGGGCTCTATTTACTAATTAGGTGACTTCTGAAGGCAATTGGTTGCACTGGATTTTATTTAGGGGTATCAGAGTAAAGGGGGCCACACTTTTCAGTTTTTTATTTGTAAAAAAATTTAAAAACCATGTATCATTTTCCTTCCACTTCACAATTATGCGCCACTTTGTGTTAGTCTATCACATAAAATCCCAATAAAATACATTTACGTTTGTGGTTGTAACGTGACAAAATGTGGAAAAGTTCAAGGGGTATGAAAACTTTTGCAAGCCACTGTATGTCAAGCCTATGTATTCCTCTTTTATTAAAATTCACTGCATTTTGCAATTAGCCTTACTCACCAGGAAGACAAAGTTGAAGCTTCTCGACTGTATTGGCAATGTTCCTCTGATGTACTCTACATCGAATTACCTCTTCACTTTGGTTAATCACCTTAAAAATAACAAATACCATATTCCACATTACCGGTACATTTTTAAAACTAGTGAAAAATACTCACAGAAAAATACTAATATTCATGCTTACATCTTTTCCTGCATCTTGAAGCCGTCGATTAGTGTCAGTGACCTGAACCTAAAAAAATAACATCTTGAAATTAAACACTGAATAAGATCCAACGTTTCATATCAGTTTCAGAATTATGTGCATTAGAAAATCAAAAGACTTTTTTGTTTTGCTAGGTTAAAGATATTAAGATTTGGCCATCAATTGACAATACTGTGTTAAATGTAAATGAGGATGAGTTAAAGGTTCAAATTAAAATGCAAGATATTTGAAAGATTGCAGGGATTGACAAATTCAAGGACATGGGTGGATTTTAAACGACAGGAAAGTAAGATTTTTGATGCATGTTGGGGCAAAAATAGTAGCGTTTTAGATGACCAAATTCCAATGGAAGGCACCAGCCTCATCCTGGATCGAGGATTTTGTCAGAAAATGAGCTGAGACAGAAGTGAAGTTTGGCAATGATCCAGAAGGAATGATAGATGATAAAGATGGCACACATTGTTTGAACATCATCAAGTATGCAGATGATACAACGGTGATTGGCCTCATCAGCAACAACGATGAGTCGGCCTACAGGGAGGAGGTCCAGCACTTAGCAGCATGGTGCGCTGACAACAACCTGGCCCTTAACTCCAAGATGACCAAGGAGCTCATTGTAGACTTCAGGAAGTCCAGGGGCGGCACGCACACCCCCATCCTTTAACGGGACGGAGGTGGAACGTGTTTCTAGCTTCAGGTTCCTGGGAGTTAACATCTCCGATGACCTCTCTTGGACCCACAATACCTCAACTCTGATCAAGAAGGCTCACCAGCGTCTCTTCTTCCTGAGGAGACTGAAGAAGGTCCATCTGTCTCCTCAGATCCTGGTGAACTTCTACCGCTGCACCATCGAGAGCATCCTTACCAACTGCATCACAGTATGGTATGGCAACTGCTCTGTCTCCGACCGGAAGGCATTGCAGAGGGTGGTGAAAATTGCCCAACGCATCACCGGTTCCTCGCTCCCCTCCATTGAGTCTGTCCAAAGCAAGCGTTGTCTGCGGAGGGCGCTCAGCATCGCCAAGGACTGCTCTCACCCCAACCACGGACTGTTTACCCTCCTACCATCCGGGAGGCGCTACAGGTCTCTCCGTTGCCGATCCAGCAGGTCCAGGAACAGCTTCTTCCCGGCGGCTGTCACTCTACTCAACAACGTACCTCGGTGACTGCCAATCACCCCCCCCCCCGGACACTTATTATTATTTATTCAAATCATTTGCTATGTCGCTCTTCCAGGGAGATGCTAAATGCATTTCGTTGTCTCTGTACTGTACACTGACAATGACAATTAAAATTGAATCTGAATCTGAACTTCATTTTCAAATGTGGTACCAAGGTTGTGAACAGTCAGTTTCAAAATATTGCCAGAGATGAGAATGATTAAGGAACAATTTGTGAAGGTTCCAATTGCTTCTCTTAATATTCAGCAATGGTTTTCAGAGAAGTAGTCTGGCAATTTAGAGATAGTGGAAGGATAGAGAGTGATGCTAGTATGTGGAGTTAGATAACCACAGGATACATATGGAGATTGAAGCTGTGTGACACTGGGAGTCAGTCCAACTACAAATACAAATGGAGAGGCATTGCAGGAAATATGTAGAAACAAAGAACTGCAGATGCTGCTTCATGCAAATGAACACAAAGTGCTGGAGTAACCTGCCATGCTTTGTCCTGCCTCAATCAGTCTGAAGAAGGGTCTCGACTTGAAACATCACCTATCCATGTTCTCCAGAGATGCAGCTTGACCTACTGAATTACTCCGGCACTGCGTCACATTTCATTGAAGGAAATAGTGTGGTGAACAACATCAGAGATTGCAGACTGAAAAGGACAAAAGTTTGCTTTGAAGGATGGCAACAGTGACTTTGATTGCAGAGGGTGAAGTCTGATTGGAGTAATTCAAACATAACATTTCAGGAAAGATACCCATGGATATTAGGTACTTTGCAGATGGAATTGTGGCTTTGTGGCTAAAGGGATCAGGGGGTATGGAGCGAAGGCAGGTACAGGATACCGAGTTGGATGATCAGCCATGATCATATTGAATAGCGGTGCAGGCTCGAAGGGCCGAATGGTCTACTCCTGCACCTATTTTCTATGTTTCTATGAATTGAGAGGGAGCAGTAGCAAGCAAGAAAGAAGGATCACACTTTGAACTTTGGAAGAGTTTATGATGGCAAGTGTTAAAGGTGCAATTGTAGCAGTCACGGTCACAACTATAGTGTGATATATAATGTTACATAAAAGATTTGCAGCATTGTTTACAGTCAGAAAAATGTATTTGAAGTTCAATTGTTCTTTCTCACTCAATGAATTTAAAAAAAAAACATACCTTGAGTTTTCCTGCATCTGACCTCACTTTAAGCAGTTCTGTTATAGCATCAACAAAACCCTGATGGTGAAAGTTGCACATTTTTTCAATTTCCCGGTCGTGATTCCGAATGCGGGCTTCAAGTTTTTCCATAAACCGTTTATGTGCATTGGGCTGGTCATCATATACAGATCTATCAAAACAAAAATGTACGCCAATCACAAACAATTTTCTGTAGTAAGGAACTGCAGATGCTGCTATAATACCGAAGATAGACACAGTGCTGGAGTAACCCAGCGGCTCAGGCAGCATCTCTGTAGAAAAATGATGTGACTTTTCGGGTCAGGATGCTTCTTCACACTGAACAAGTTATTTTTTTTTTGGCTAACAATGAAAAATAAGTTTGAGTAAAGTTACTGGTACTTATCTCAAGAATCACCACCAGAAAATTAGGCAGGTTATGTTCATGGCCCCATCTAGTGAAAAATGTTAATGATAGCAGTGGCACAGCAAGGAAATTGGCCACTACTCATTCGTTTACATGGCATGAGTCCTTTCCATTATTATTACAATATCCACTCTTTACATATATGCATTGACCATTTACAAACATCGATCTAAAAATATAAATATTCAAAAATCTTCTTTTTTGTGTCATGCTTTAGTGCCGATTAAATCTCCTTTTGTTTTATTCTTTCAGGTGAATGACCCACTCATGCTGCCAAGGAAAGCACTCTAACACTTACACGCATGTTTCTCCAAATCAAAACTGGCTAAGAGAAGCGTACACCAACTGATAAGGCACTGGATATGGATGTGCAAGTAAAACCCTACAAAATATAACATACTGTAACATATTTATTACAACACAGAACACTAATTCAACTCATCGAGCCTGTGCCAACTCCAAGGTACGCAATCCTATCAAAACTATTCTCCCTCACATTGTTTCCCTGTAGTCCTGCAACTAATTAATTTATAATTTCCTCTGGCCAAGAGGACAATTGACAGAAGGCAAAGTCCATAGACCAGCTTTGCATTATATCAAAACGGCCTAGTATCCTCTATACATTAAAAGTCAAGGATATTTAAATTTAAAGCATTTCAGATGACCTAAAATGAAATTCTAAAAATGTTCGCAACAAAATACAACTTTTGCTTGATCATACATTTCTCCCTTACAGATGCTAAGTCTACACTAAAACAAATAGGTTCTCTGAAATTCTCAGAATTTATACACCATTTTTGTTCTCCAAAGATGCTGCCTCGCCCGCTGAGTTACTCCAGCATTTTGTGTCTACCTTTAATGTAAACCAGCATTTGCAGTTCTTTCTCACACATTTTTTTCCTTCTACTCGCATTTCTTGATTGATGCAGATTGCACAGCCTCACATTACTGTGATTGCACCTTTGTCTATGAACATAATCACCCCGTGTAATGCGGCAAGTTCATGACATCTATATTCAGATGCACATTACTTATTCCAGGTTTTCTAGCACTTTCATGGGTAAATGTTCATGGCTTGCCATTGAACTGCTGTTAAAACCCATCAAAATCTCAACCTTAATAATCTTCTTGCAAACCAATAAATTGAATGAACGTAGATTAGTACTAATAAAATAGCCTGATTCTGTTGCATCAGTTATTATCAGAATGAAACAAAACAACTTGACACAGAGCAAAAGGACACAGTGTTGGAGTAACTCAGAAGGTCAGGCATCATCTCTGGTGAATATGTACAGGTGACGTTAGACACAAAGTGCTCGAGTAACTCAGCGGGACAGGCAGCGTCTCTGGAGAGAAGGAATTGGTGATGTTTCGGGTCTCCAGAGATGCTGTCTGTCCGCTGAGTTACTCCAGCATTTTGGGTCTATCTTCGGTTTAAACCAGCATCCGCAGTTCCATCATACACATGCATAGGTGACGTTTCGGACTGAGACTCTCCTTCAGAACATGGAACAGTTGCTTATGAATAGTGTTCAGTGCACATTTTAAGATGCACAAATCTAATGCCAAGCTCAAAACACCTCAAATAGATCGAAGAATAGCATTGTTATGAATCCAAGAAAAATGGAGGAACATTATTAATGGATAACGAGCTGAAAGTAAACTTGAAATAGGGTTGAAATCAGTGACGCCCAAAAAGTTTGGGCTAACAAGAGACAAATAGTATCAATTTGTTAAGTGCATTATTTTTGATTAACTTACAGAGCTGAAGATTTTTTGACAATGATGATGGAATATAAATTTTGAAGTTCTGGCTGAATGGGTTGAATGACCTTTGCAAGATTTGAAATGCAATGTTTAACAAACAGTTAAGAATCAATACTTATAATAGAACTAACCCTGCCCCAACCCCAACCAGATAGCACAATGTAAATAGTGACATCCATTGACTGAACCCTACCAGCAGGGTTTTGTGCATATCTTTTTTTTTCCCTCCCTCCCTCCTCTCCACTGCCGCCATCTCTGCTCAAGTTCATTTCATCTGCACATTATTCTTTCTTCACAACTGTCTTACGGACCTACCAACAATCTAATGCAGCAACCGTTCTCATACATGATTTGTTAGCGCCCTCTGCCTGTTCTGAATGTCATGCACACCACTTAAAAATAATTCCAATTTTATCCTCACCATAATCACTGGTTTCTTCTGTCCATTTGTGAGCCCAACCGTTTGTATTTTCTCAACTCTTACATTTTCCTACACATTTTTCCATTTGTACACCCAGCTGCCTTGCAGCTGCGGCTCGCCTGCAGTCGGTTTGTCTTTTCTGTTTTTTGTTTTATCTTGTCCCGTTTTTACAGTTTATTTCGGTTTATTTAGTTGTGTATGTGTGTGTGGGGGGGGGGGGGGGGGGGTGGGTGTAACATGTTTTTTGACTCTTCCTTCGGGGGGGGGGATGTGACCTCTCTTGCCGTATCCCCCGTTTCTGTGTCCGTCTGCGCTGAGGCCTATCGCGGAGCTGGCAGCCTCCAACTGCGACCGACCTCGAGGCTGCGGAGGCAGAGCCAGGACTTACCAACGAGGCTGGCCGACTTCGGGGCTGTGGTTGCGGTGCGACCCAACTTCCGACCCGACTTTGGAGCCTCGGAGGCTCGGCCGCGGGCCAGTGGACGACATCATCGGGAGCTCGAGTTCTGTTTTCCGGAGCTCCCGCAACTACAGCTGCGTCCGCTGGACTGGAGGACGGCAGCTTCGGCAGCTTCGACCGCCCCGGGCCGCGGAATTTGAACCGGCCCGTTTGCGGAGCACGGATTCAGCCGCGGGACTTACCTACCATCACCCGGCGGGGTCACAACATCGGAGGCTTGGATTGCCTCAGCGCAGAGGGAGAGCAAGGAGGGAAGAGACAATGACTTTGGGACTTAAACTGTGTTGAGTGTTTGTTATTTATTCTATGTTATGACTGCAGGCTAAACCATTTTGTTGCACTGAAAAGTGCAATGACAATAAATTGAATTAAAAAAAAAAAAATAGCCAACACTGGCGCTCACATTCCACGCCCATGAAAGATTATTCATTTTTAACTCCAGCTTGTGTCTTTCTCTGGTCATAACTGCCTCCTCATTTGTTCTGCTAAGTGACAGAGACTATGAGAAAGGCAAGGGTAATGACATTATGGAACAGGATAAAGGAAGAGCTACAGGTGTAGAATGCAGGGTCAGGTAAAGACAAGTAAAGTAGAAAGTAATAACGAAAAGGGACAATGCATGCTGGAGCAAAGGTGACTAATAGGGATCACCATTCTTTGATGGAACAAGAAGTTTGCACTGTGCCAACAGGGAGTGGAGAAGTTCAAATGTACCATGATTAATGAGGATTTACAAAGTTGTCAATCGGAACACAAGGAGATAATGTTGCAGAACCATCAACCAACAGTAATGGTACACTCAACACATTTTAATGACAATTAGGAGCACGTCTTAATTAACCTCTTCAAATCGGACATTAAAAGCTTGAACATTTTCTAATTACATTTTATTTTTAACACTACTGTACAGCACCACCATCAATGGCAGGAAAAAATAACATGTTTTAGTCAGAGATACACAGCAAAGAAGTGCATATGCAATTTTAAAATACCAATCCCTCCAGTCTGAAGTACAGGTATTGATTGCCAGGTTCCTAGGCTTTCATTCCTGTGAAATGGTTTGTAACTGCAAATCAGAAATGCGGCTCTGAAAAATTGTTTCTACATGTTAAAGGATGCCTGCAGATTCACAGCAACTGGCAAATCCATCCTGCCCATATCCCAAACACTCCTTTGTATGCCCAAGCTGTTCATAAGTCAAGATCTGTAACTTTCAAAGTGTATGCTTCATAATCCCATGCCACTAGAGGGCTCCCTTAGCATTCAAGTATGGTGACTATAAACATTTCAAATCAAGGAGGGACCGTTATAAGAATGCATGTTATTCCAAAGTTAGTAATTAGGCCAAAAGTAATTTTCTCAAATACGTTATGCACATTTTATGAAGCTCTGGTCTCAAGAGAAGACTGAGAATTGCCACAACATTTGGAATTATGAAAAGATCATCAACTTGTGCTTCTATGAAACATGGCGTCGCAGATGCTTCTTGGTATTTCTGCTGGTGAGGAAGTGGCAAGCAGTTGTGGTGAAACAGGGAGAACTGCAGTCACTGAAAGATCAGCAGAAACCTCATTCAGGTAGCCAGAGAGTTATCCTGCTGAAATACCTGGTTGATTTCCATGAAAAAGGAACTTCATTACTTTATTTTACACAGTCAATCAATATCCTAACCTGTTCTTTGCAACTGCAAACTTACTAGTGTTATGTTGGGGCAAGAGATTTGCCTTGGGTTAGTTAAATACTAGAAGCTATCCTGTGTTTTTATAGTGGTCCTTTTTGCTTTCAATCGATTTATAAATTTACAAACCACAGGGCTAATGCTTGCGATGGAGATTATGCCGACAACATATCAGACAAACAAATTCATAAAAGATCAGACATTAATATCGTGACTAGAAACTCAAAATGTTTCTGGTGGTGTCACTGTGGTCACAGTTGATTAAGTAAAAACTGAAAACAAATTACTGGGGTTGGGGATTTGGGAGTGGAGCTTGGAAGCAGAGAAGAAAATTCTCCGTGGCCACGTAGGTTTTCTCTGGGTGCTCCACTTTCCTCCCACACTCCAAAGACGTACAGGTTTATAGGTTAATTGGCTTCAGTAAAAATTCTAATTGTCCCGAGTGTGTAGGATAGTGTTAGTGTACAAGGTGATCGCTGGTCAGCATGGACTCTACAGTTCTAATCTAAAAATATGCACTTTTTCATATGTTTATTTTAAAAGTAATTAGCTGTGTTAATCTATTAACAACTATGCAAACCATTAGTCTGGAAGTTTCCAAATGTCACCTAAGTTGGCCAGTTAATCAGTATATCTTCCCCAGTTGTTTTACGGGGATTAGCTTTTAATGTACAGTGCCCAAACACTTATTTAATCCCACACACCAAATGATTTTAGAATAGCAAGAAGGTCTAGGTTTAGGTTTATTAGTGTCATGTGAACTGATGTACCATCCAAAGCTTTTTTTTTGCATCAGTTAGTGCTATACATAAATACAATCAATTTAAACTTGAACAATTGGGAGAGCAAAGGTGAACATGCAGAGAGTGTAGAATATAGTTCTGAGAATTGTAGCTCATCCGTTCCATTGACAACGTCCAATGTATACAATGGGGTAGAGGTGAATTGGACAATACCTTAGCTCATGGAAGGATCATTTAGAAGCCTAGGAACAGAGAAGAAGATGTTCAAGTCTGGTGGTGCAAGCTTTCAAGAATCTATACCTTTTGCCTGATGGGATCAAAGATAAAAAAAAACCAGCATAAAGTGTAGATGGAATCAATGGTGGAGAGTCTTGTCTGTGTGATGGGTTGGACTACATCTAGAACTCTGCAATTTCTTGCAGTCTCAGGCAGAGCTGTTGCCAAACCAAACTGATGCAACGCAACAGTATGTTTTCTATGGTGCATCTGTAGAACAGCCTTAATGCAACACGTACAGCCAAGTGGGGAAAAAATGACGAGGGAAAGTAGGATTCTACTCTTAAACCAGTGGTTGCTCGCCATCATCAATGAACAATTTTACATTAGTTCAACACCTCAGTACAGCAGCAATTTGGTAGGTGCTTACCACTGGTGGTTCTGCTAACCGACTCTTGGTGATAGAAACCAAAGCTATCCACATACGGTACATTTTATGACCTTGCCATCCTGTACTGCTTCAAAGTGTGGAATACGGGGAAAATGCATTAAGAGGAGAGAAAAAAGCAGCCAAATGTAATTGGGAGAATCTTGGGAGTGCAACAGTGAGGTGTTCAGGCCGCTCCCCTCAACTGCAGATCATTGCAGTCAACTTTTATATCTGTCAGTGCAAAACTCGGGGTTGAGAAGGAGTGGTTTACAATGTCTATCCAATGGAATTGCATTGAGCATGTGATTTTGTCAGCTTGCTGCTTGACTAGTCTGTGAGACTTGGATTTGGCAGCAATATCCAGATGCTTATGTCTGTTGATATTTATTCTTAAGTTTATATTTAATATTTGGTATAATTTTAAATGGTGGTTACTTGCTATATTGCTTAGGGTCACCCCAAGTAAGGAGTCAGATTTCCTTTCTCAAAGACAAACTAATGAACCAGGGGGCAATGTTCATTTTAAGTTGGAGGAACGATGTTTTAAAAACGGATACTGTTAATTTTTTTATAACTTGTATTATGTTTATCAATTATCTCCTCACCTGTACGATAGTAAAGGTAGCTGCTCATACCCTAACCAATAATTTTGTTGATTTCGGGAAGTATCGGTAATCGAGGAACATACTTATATTTCATCCTGAAAACTACCTGCAGGTGCATCGGACTTCTATAATGTTTATAGGCCTGACCACTCTTCATGCTATGGAAATACAAATGTGATAAATAACATTTTTCAGACCAACCAGCTCAAAACTGGATACGAGCCGTCAACAAAATGTAAGAGTCAAGAGTGTTTCATTGTCATATGTCCCAAAACTGATCAATGAAATTTTTACTTGCAGCAACATACGCAAACTCTGTAAACACCATTACAACAAAGTTGGAGAAACCCAGCGGGTGAGGCAGCATCTATGGAGCGAAGGAATAGGCGACGTTTCGGGTCAAGACCCTTCTTCAGGCGACCCGAAACGTCGCCTATTCCTTCACTCCGTAGATGCTGCCTCACCTGCTGAGTTAGTCCAGCTTTTTTTTTGTCTACCTTCTATTTTTCCAGCTTCGGCAGTTCTTTCTTAAACATTACAACAAAGTTGTTCAGTATATAAAAAAACAAAAATAATAATAGTGCAAAGACAAAAACAATGTCCCCAAGTCTATGTAGTTCAGAGCATAATTGAAGGTTGCAGTGTTTGATAGTCTGATGGCTGTTGTGATGAAGCTGCTCCTGGGCATTGCAGGTTTCAGGTTCCTATACCTTCCTCCCAATTGCTGGTGCAAAATCAGTGTAGCTAGGGTAGAGTGGGTCTCTGATGATGCTGGCTGCTTTTTGAGGCAGTAACTCCTATAGATCCCTTGGCTGGTAGGGGGGGGGGGGGGGGGGGGGGGGGGGGGGGGGTGTCAATGCCTGTGATGGAATTGGCAGTATTCATCACTTTTTGCGATCTTCTTCGTTCCTGTGCTTATGACGTTGGCTTTTGTGACTAAGATTGTAATACAATCGGAGGGGCAGGCTGTAGGGGCCCTTGAAGGCACATTAGTGTTATCCTTATCAAAACGTTTGCAGAGCGTTTGTCTCATCTGGGAGTGATGTTTCGCCATTTCTTAAGCTGCTTTGTAGGAAGTGATGACGTGGTAACCCTGCCACAGCTGCCAAATGTCCATCTCCTGGAGGTTAGAGCGCAAATCCCTTCTGGCCCTTTTGATGGTCTTATCAACATCGTACCTGGACCTCTTGTACAAATCTGTGTCACCAGAGATGAATGCCCGAGAACTGGTTCTCAGAAGAAGTCAACAACAACTGCGGCGTATTCATTCAGGTCTTTTGCAGTGTCATTGATGACTGTCCAATCTACCGACTCCAAGCAGTCGCGGAGTTGTTCCTCTTCCTCTCCCGACCAACGCAGTGGGGGTACGCTGTTGAGTCGCTGCCTATAAGCAGGACGGAGCACGGCCAAGTGGTTAGATTTTCCAAAGTAAAGCCAAGGGTTGGAAAGATAGGCATCCCTCTGATGGTGGAATAACAGTGGTCGAGGGTGTTTGATCCTCTGGTGCTGCAGGACACGTACCGCTGGTAGTTAGGGAGCGATTTCTTCAGGCTGGCTTTGTTAAAAGACTCAGACATAATGAGAAAGGCATGAGATACTCCGTCTGGTATTTTTTAACCATGGCGTGCAGCTCCATATTCCACCACAATCTGTAGCTCTTGTCCTGACTGATCAGAACTGTACAGAACAGAAACAGGTCCTTAAACTCTCAATGTCCTTTCCAAACATGATGCCAGGTCAAACTAATCTCCGCAGCTTGCACGATCCATATCCCTCCATTCCCTGCATACCCATGTGCCTATCTAAATGCCTCCTAAAACACCACCATCATCTGCCTCCTCCACCACCACCCCTAGCAGCATGTTCCAAGTACACACCAATAACAAACATTTGCCCCGCACATCTTTACATTTTGACCCTCTCATCTTAAAGCTATGCTCTCCAGTTGTTGACATTCCCACCCCAGGAAAAGGTTTCTAACAATCTACCCAGAACGCTCCTTCTCAATTATATATATTCCTACCAGGTCACCCCGCAGCCTTTGACATTCCACAATTTAAGTGCATCCAACCTCCTCTGTAGCAAATCTCCTCCATGCCCCCACCAAAGACTTTCTCATCCTTCCTGTAATAGGGTGATCATATCTGCACACAATACTCTCAATGTGGCCGAATCAAAGTCCTATAAAGCTGCAATATTGCCTCTTTGACTTTTATACTCAATACCCCACAGATGAAGGCATGTATACCATTAACCCCCTTTACCCGTCTATCTACTTGTGTTGCTACTTTCAGTATGCCGTTAATGCATTAACTATACTTTTTCTTTATAATCGACATTCCAAAGTCAAAAACGCCTCACCCTTGCTCAGAACAAGCTCCATCTGCTATTTCTCCACCCTCTTCTACAGCTGATCTTTATCCCACTGTAAATTTTGACATCCTTATTCACTGTCCGCAACTCCAGCACAGAGGTCGATGTAGAAAACATCCACTGCCCTACCCCCATCAATTACCTTTGTCTCTCCTCAGAAAACTCAATCAAGTTCATAAGGCATGGACAAAACCATTTTGATAGCCCTTAATTAGCTTATTTTCATTCAAATGAGAGTAAATCACAAATCAAAGAATGTTCGCCATTAGCTTCAATAATTTCATGGAATATCTCTACTTCCATTCTTAAACAAAATAATAATATTGCCTATACATCCTCTGGCTGGAGAGGATACAAAGATTTGTCAAGGCCCTTGCAATCTCCTCTCGACTTTCTCAGCAACCGAGTATTAACAAAAGCTTTTCACTGTAGCTTGGAGGACATGGCAATATCAAAACTAAAAACTAAACTGATATTCCCCACACTGATCTCACTGTCTTCTCTTTCTGCCAAATTAGAGCTCTAACCATGGTTCAAAAAGAGTATATTGAATAGCTGCCAAAGTTAGGACCAAAAGTAGCCAAAAACACCAACCTGCTGGAACTAGACCAGAAGGAGCCATTAAAAAGGAGCCAAGTAATTCCATGACCAATAAGTTGAAAGCTTTATAGTCCACCCACATACTCATCAACTCTGGTAGCCAACAAAAAGAGCTAATAACACATGAAAGTACCTCAACAATGGTCAATTCCAACAAATGAGTACAAAATGAGAAAGATACAAGCAATTACAGTTTGAGGGACTGATGATTGAACAATGTCAGCCTCTGCATTTCCTCATTATCATACTGGCCAGTAACCATTATTAAGGAATGGCTAAGAACTACACAGAAGGTGCTTGAAGTAAATAACATTCTGTTTGTAGTACCGAAAAATGTGTTCCAAAATTAGCCACGGCCACTTAAACCATTTCAGCGCAGATCTCTACCCAAACATTAATTACCCAGCTGTGACCAGCCTGAATAAAACAGAATAAATCTAAATTGGCTATAATTACCACCTGCAGCCAACTCAAAATAATCTGGAAAGCTATAAAGAGCATCAGATATTACTGTAAAACAGCACACAGGCATGTGCGGAAATCGCTTTGAAAACATGGGGCCGGGGTGGGACACACAATTTCCTAGTGGCCCGATGACAAGTGTGCATGACAACTAACAATTTTATCTCCTCCCACACACCCACCACACACACGCATCTTACACGCATCTTACTATAACAATCCTGGTGCCTGAGAAAAACTTGAGACTGTGAAAGAAGGCCAAAAGTGGTGTAAATTAACATAGATATATATTTGCGCTGAGGCCTAACATCTAGGAGCTGGCGGCCTCCAACCAGAATCGACCTTGAGGGCTCCGATCACAGAGCCTGTGGATGGAGACATCGGGAGCTCGCAGGTCCCTGGTTGGTGACTGACTTTCGGGAGCTCCAGCAACAACAGCAGCTTCTTCCGCCCCAAATCATGGGGCTTGAATCAGCCCGTTCGCGGGGCCTTTCATCACCCAGCACGGCATTTAATTATTTTCAGAGTCTGAGCGAGCTGGCCATGCATGCAGCCGCAACTCCACAGCGCACGGTTGGATGGGAACTGATTGCGGTTTGCTTATGGCTGCTGCTGGTAACGTATAAATACATGTTTCACAAAACATGGGGGGATTTACCCCCACCTGTCAAAACATGGGGGGGGGGGGGGGAGAAACGTTCCCCCCCCCCCCCCCCCCGGGATTTCCGCCCAAGGGTTTGAACTTCACTACAGGTGCTGTCTGAATAGAATTTCCACATTCTCCCTGTGACCACATAGGTTTTCTCCGGGGGCTCTGGTTTCTCCCCATATTCAAAACACATGCAGGTTTGTAGGTCAATTGGCTTCTTTAGATTGTCCCTAGTGGGTGGGATAAAACTAGTGTATGGGTAATCACAGGTCGGCATGGAGCAGCTGGGGCTAGGGACCCAGTTCCATGCTTTAACACCAAACTAAAAAAGAACAAGGACAGATGGAACAAGGGTAGAGTTTAACTGGACCTCACCTTTCACACCACCAGCCACCGCATCCAACACTTCATCCTCCAACATGCGGTCACTTCAGTGATCCCACTACCAGTCACATCTTTCCATCCCCACTCCTTTCTGTATTCTGCAGCGACTGTTCCCTTCACAACACCTTGGTTCACTCATCCCTTCCCACCCAAATCATCCCTTCCCCATGTATTTTCTCCTGCAACTGCAGGAGATGTAACAGATGTCCCTATACCTCTCCTCTCTCGCTTCCATTCCATTCTAAGCGAGACACATTCACGTGCCCCATGTCTAAACTCATCTACTGCTTCTGGTGTTCCCGATATGTTCCTGTACATTGGCAAAGTCAAATGAAGGCATGGCGACCTCCTTATACTGGATCTCCCACTTTCTAACCATTTTATCTCTTCTTCCCATTCCCATACCAACCTTTCTGGCCTGGGCTTCCTTAATCTGGCAAAACAAGGCCACAAGCAAACTGGAGGAACCCAACCTCATATTCCATGTGGATAGCCTACAACCAACAGTATGAACATTACACAAAAATGCTTGAGAAACTCAGCGGGTGCAGCAGCATCTATGGAGCGAAGGATTTCTCCAGCATTTTTGTGTACCTTCGATTTTCAAGCATCTGCAGTTCCTTCTTAAACAGTATGAACATTACATTCTCCAATTTTAGTAACTACATCACCCTCCCCCATCTTTCTCTGATATAAACCCCCTCCCTTCTTTCCACCCTGCTTCTCCCTTGTGCCACACCTGAGTTTGCACTTATTTCTCCCCTCCCACCTACATTCTTTCCTCTAACTTCACAATTTGCAACAGTTCAATTATTTTGTCTCACACCTTCTGTCTATCTATCTCTGGCCTTTGTCAAAACATCTGCCTATCAAATAGGCAACGTTTGGATAATGAGGGATAAAATTGGTCCATTGGAGAGACAGAGTGGACAGCTATCTGCAGAGCCAAAAGAGATGGGGGAGATATTGAACAATTTATTTTCTTCAGTATTCACCAAGGAGAAGGATATTGAATTATGTGAGGTAAGGGAAACTAGTAGAGTAGCTATGGATACTATGAGTTTCAAAGTAAAAGAAGTACTGACACTTTTGAAAAATATAAAAGTGGATAAGTTTCCAGGTCCTGACAGGATATTCCCTAGGACATTGAGGGAAGTTAGTGTAGAAATAGCCGGGGCTATGACAGAAATATTTCAAATGTCATTAGAAACGGGAATAGTCCCCGAGGATTGGCGTACTGCGCATGTTGTTCCATTGTTTAAAAAGGGTTCTAAGAGTAAACCTAGCAATTATAGACCTGTTAGTTTGACTTCAGTGGTGGGCAAATTAATGGAAAAGATACTTAGAGATAATATATATAAGCATCTGGATAAACAGGGTCTGATTAGGAACAGTCAACATGGATTTGTGCCTGGAAGGTCATGTTTGACTAATCTTCTTGAATTTTTTGAAGAGGTTACTAGGGAAATTGACGAGGGTAAAGCCGTGGATGTTGTCTATATGGACTTTAGTAAGGCCTTTGACAAGGTTCCTCATGGAAGGTTGGTTAAGAAGGTTCAACTGTTGGGTATAAATGTAGGAGTAGCAAGATGGATTCAACAGCGGCTGAATGGGAGACGCCAGAGGGTAATGGTGGATGGCTGTTTGTCGGGTTGGAGGCAGGTGACTAGTGGGGTGCCTCAGGGATCTGTGTTGGGTCCTTTGTTGTTTGTCATGTACATCAATGATCTGGATGAAGGTGTGGTAAATTGGATTAGTAAGTATGCAGATGATACCAAGATAGTTGTGGATAATCTGTGGATAATGAAGAGGATTTCCAAAGTCTACAGAGTGATTTAGGCCATTTGGAAGAATGGGCTGAAAGATGGCAGATGGAGTTTAATGCTGATAAATGTGAGGTGCTACACCTTGGCAGGACAAATCAAAATAGGACGTACATGGTAAATGGTAGGGAATTGAAGAATGCAGTTGAACAGAGGGATCTTGGAATAACCGTGCATAGTTCCTTGAAGGTGGAATCTCATATAGATAGGGTGATAAAGAAAGCTTTTGGTATGCTAGCCTTTTATAAATCAGAGCATTGAGAATAGAAGCTGGGATGTAATGTTAAAATTGTACAAGGCATTGGTGAGAACAAATCTGGAGTATGGTGTACAATTTTGGTCGCCCAATTATAGGAAGGATGTCAACAAAATAGAGAGAGTACAGAGGAGATTTACTAGAATGTTGCCTGGGTTTCAACAACTAAGTTACAGAGAAAGGTTGAATAAGTTAGGTCTTTATTCTCTGGAGCGCAGAAGGTTAAGGGGGGACTTGATAGAGGTCTTTAAAATGATGAGAGGGACAGACAGTGTTGATGTGGACAAGCTTTTCCCTTTGAGAATAGGGAAGATTCAAACAAGAGGACATGACTTCAGAATTAAGGGACAGAAGTTTAAGGGTAACATGAGGGGGAACTTCTTTACTCAGAGAGTGGTAGCGGTGTGGAATGAGCTTCCAGTGGAAGTGGTGGAGGCAGGTTCGTTGGTATCATTTAAAAATAAATTGGATAGGCATATGGATGAGAAGGGAATGGAGGGTTATGGTATGAGTGCAGGCAGGTGGGACTAAGGGAAAATAATTGTTCGGCACGGACTTGTAGGGCCGAGATGGCCTGTTTCCGTGCTGTAATTGTTATATGGTTATATGGTTATAAAAAAAAAAACTCCTCACCTGTATCAGCCTATTACCTGCCAGGTTGGTCCTCCCCCCCCCCCCCCTTTCCCTCCCACCCCCACAATCAGTTTGAAGAAGGATCCTGACCCAAAACATCACCTAGCCATGTTCTCCAGGGATGCTGCCTGATCCACTGAGTTACTTTGTGTCTTTTTTCTGTGTTCTCTTATCAAAATGAACATGTTCTACTATTTTGATTTCTATTCCAATCTTTATTCCTTCCTCTTTCTCTTTCCTATTTCTTGGAACTCTCAAATGTGACTGTCCAAATGATATACTGAATTATATGTCACAACATGAATTCACATCAACATCTCAAAACAAATATGCCACTTTGTTGAAGGATTTCATAAAGGAAATCTGCCAGATATTGGTTGCACCAATGAAAGTTTTGTTGGGTATTAGTTTGCAAGATTGGTGCTTGCAAACATTACCTATATTTAGAAAGGGATTAGAAACTGATCAAGTTATAGAGGATCATTAGACATGTGATCAATAGTGGGAAAATAATGAAACCCAAATCAGAAAAGATTAGAAAAGTACATAGTCTGACAAAAGGTCTCAAACCGTAAATATTAAATGTTTATTTTTCCACAGATACTGCCTGATCTCCTGTTTCTCTGTATTTTTTTCTTATTACTTGTTGCTTACTTAAACCATGGTGCAGATGGGGAATTGTAGTGCACGATAATCTTCCTCTACTTTTCACAAAACACATTTTTAAAGTAGTCGAGTTTCCATCAGCACAATTTTATTTTGAATGCTAGGACCATGACAAGATGCCACAAAGAGATAAAAATGTTGAAGTCCAGTAAAGTATAAAAGGTAGACTAATGTATTAAATGTGATAAAATATTTGAACAATCTGACAAATGTACTACAAGATTGTATTGAAGGGCTGGATTCGGTTCAAAGAAGTTTGTGATTAGACGCTAGTTTCTTCATATCTACTTGTTACTTTGATGAATTATCCCATTACGACTTTAATCTAAATTGGCAGCACAAAAATAAAAATTGGGGAAAAAACTGGAGAAAAACAAAATGTACTTACTGCCTTTCAAGACATTCCAAATAACTGTTATACCAACAAAGTACTTCATACAGAGACTTATGGATTTGACATATATGTAGTTGAAGTCCGGGAAAAAAAAAATTGCTTTCAAAATTATCTTTATCCCGCCCACTCCCCTGACATCAGTCTGAAGAAGGGTCTCGAACCGAAACGTCATCCATTCCTTCTCTCCAGAGATGCTGCCTGTCCCGCTGAGTTACTCCAGCATTTTGTGGCTACCTTCGATTTAAACCAGCATCTGCAGCAACTTAAATATCTAACAACATAAATTCACAAGCACAAGATCTTGGGTGAACAACTTATTCAACATTGAGGAGAGATAACCAAAGCAGTATTGACAAATGTTGTATTGCTGCGCTATGATTAAATATCTTGTGATCTTATCTTAAAAAAAAGGAAAATACTGACTCATCTGAAAATCTGCAGATCTCAAAGCAAAACATCCTCAGTGCTACAATGAAAATGGTGGCCATGATTCTGTGGCAAAGCTAGAACCACACCAATTAAAAAAATATACTGTCTGGAGGTGCAAAAGCAAGAGGACCTGGGTGTAAGCCGAAATTACTCTACAGCCAATAAGAGTACTTTGAAGTCTAGTGACTATTGCAATGCAGGAACCACTGCAGCCAATTTACCACAAACAGCTCCCCAAAATAACACTACTTTTAGGGCTGCAGATTACAAGATAAAATTATTAGCTAGACTATTCAGAATAACTCCTCTACTCACTCTGAGATATAGAGCCACAAGATCCTTTATATACAAATGGGAAAACAGGCAAAGTCCTTCGTTCGATGTCTCAACACAGGACGTCCAAACCTGCAGCACTCCGTCAGTACTGCACTGAAATGTCAGCCTAAATATTTGTGTTCAAGTTTCTATAAAGTGCCTGGACTCATAACCTGACTCAATGGAATCAGTTAAACCACTGCTGACGGGGGTGGGTGGGGGTACATTAGTCACAAAGGCCTGACCGCTAATAAAGCATATTGGATGATTAATAGAAGCACTGAATGCTGGAAAACAAAGGAGTCATGTTTGATATTTACAAACTGGAGGAGAAGCGAGGCTATAAATCCATCAGCAAAAGAGAAGTTTCAATAGTTCATTTAGAATCTGAGGGATACAGTATGAAAACAGGACTTTTAGCCTGCTGATGTTATGCCAACCATCAAGCACCTATTTTTACACTAATCCTAGCCAAATCCATTTTATCTCCCCACATTTACACTACATTTGATTAGGTACATGGATAGGAAAGGTTTAGAGGGATATGGGTTAAACGCGGACAGGTTAGACTAGCGTAGTCAGCATAATTAGTTTGCGTAATTAGTGAAGCTTGGACAGGTTAGACTAGCATCTTGGTTGGCATAGACAAGTTTAGCATGTTTCCGTGCTGTATGACAATGATATTCCGATCAACTGCTTCCTTCACCCCACCCCCAAGTACGCAGAAGCCCTGCTTCCCCTCCGGTCTCTTCTATATTCTAACACTAGAGCAATTTGTATTGAAAGAACAGTTTTAAGATAACAGTTGTTAAGAATGAGACATCTCCAAAACTACAAAATAAGTTGGTCAAAATTTGAAAGAACAAGACCATGGAAGATGAATTTTAATAAAAAGCGTAAAATACCAGATATAGAATAAGATTAAATACTAGGCAAGTGTTGAAATTACTAAAGTTGAAAGACCCTGCAGCCTAGCAGTGTCGATAGCAGAAACATCCAATTTTGAGTTAGAGTTAATGAAAACACTGTACAATCCAGAATCATATTATAAATCCCAGGTTACACTTTTCTGGTCAGAAAGTATCTTGAATATAGGTGTCCTCATGTAAAGTCATTTCAATACAGTTGGCAGTTCAAACGAAGAGCCGCAAGTATAGATATATTGAGTATTAAAGAAACCTGGAATTTTAGTCCCGAGGCATGTTATTTTAGAAGCAATCTTAGGAGGTTCAAAACTCAAAGAGCAAAGTAAAAGGGAAACTAGATTAAGCATTCAAATCATTGAGACAAAGGCAAATTCAAACAAATATTTGTTTCTGTTTACATTGAGTAATCAAATGAGCAGCAGTGATACAATTCGTCAAGCTGTGGCTTCGATTCAGCAAGTCAGGTTCAATGCTGTCCTCCAGCACCACGCATGCTGTGACCATACACATTTCCTCCAGTGTCCTCCCAAAGACATCCGGGTTAGTAAGTTCATTAGCCACTGTAAGTTGCCCCGAGCATATAGCTGAATAGCAGAATCAGAAGGGAGTTGAATGGAGGGCATGTGAGGAGAATAGATTACAGGTGATAAAGGATTGGAGGAATGGGATTGCTTTTGAGGTGGTATAGACTTGATGAACCAAAATGACCTGCTTTTTGCAAGGAGTTATGGAAAAGGTATTTTGAATATAGTGCCTCTTGAACAAATCTTGTAGTAATTTAAAAAACAGATTGTTGCCATTTATTTTTAAGTAAGGTATTTTCTGCATAGGGCTTGAATTGGGCTTAAAGTCTTTTAACTCCTGTATTTAGTCTGTGAAGGACTTCCAAGAGCTACAGGTCACTGAATTTATGGAAGAGATGGCCTCATGTTTACAATAGTTGTTTAATTGCAGACTGACAATAAAACAAAAAGCTTTGTGACAAATAATTCTCATGTTTCATTTTAACTATTAAAAAAGGTGCAGAAAGCATTATAACTAAAAAAAATTGTAAAACTGTATTTGGGAAATTAGGGGACGGCAAAATATAGAAATTCCTCTAAAAGGTAAAATGCAAGAATGTCTGTTCTTTGTAACTAACAATCCATTAATTCAATCTCATACTAAACCTCTGCATTCTCAAGGAAAGTAATACATATTGTGCCCTGCATATTGCTAAATTTGTTAGAGGGAAAAAATGACTTCCTGTTTTTTATTCGTGCACCTCTACTATGCATAATCCACAAATTGTATTGTGGTGAATTTCACAGTAGAATTTCTTCAAAGAACAGCTCAAAGGTGATGCAAGATAAATTACACTTACATTATTATCTTTCAGTAAAAAAAGAACATGTCATCTTTGAGAATGGCTTCCAACCTCCATTCTTTGTAAATACAAAGGGTAGTTTATTTTAAAAGCACTTCATTACACCACTGATTATCAACAATGATAACATGAACACAATGAGCCCCATTCTCAAGTACATGAAAATGAGGTTATATTTCGTGCCATGTGCAAACACTGAATAATCATATAACATGAGCCAGTAAACTGCTCAGAGTGTTGTATACATGCAATTACTAAAATAAATGATAAAGCGTAAAAAAAGTTAGAATATGCCCTCTCATTTCTGCTAACTTCAAAACAGCTCCATTTATATCCTGGTTAGATTTAGTGAAACATTACCTACGCATTGTTCTCTGCACATTGCCATCTCTCCAAGTCTAGTTTTTTTTTAATGCACAAAGCTTCTTTTTTCACTACATTAAACAAAGGGTACTTTCATGTGAATAATTCACATGCTAAAACAACAATTTAAATACAGCTGAATGAGAAACATAATCCCATCCCCATTGAGAGATTTGATTTTTGGGCCCTAGAGGGTAGTAATCAAAGTAAATAGTTCTGGAGATACGAGGGACTGCAGATGCTGGAATCTTCAGCAAAACAAAGTGCTGGAGTAGGACAGCTGGCCTGGCAGCATTTGTGGAGTGAATCGATTGGAATCCTTCTTCACACAGAGTTGGAAATAGTTATGTCAGGACAGCATTTATCTTAAAAGAGTACCATAATAATGTTATGCCTCAAGTATCCATTGCAGAAATATTTTGTTTGTACAGACATTTTATACTGTAAAAACTACACAGGAATCATCCATCTTCAAATTCAAATTCAAGAACCTCAAATTCCTGGGCATACATATTTCCGAAGATCTTTCCTGGTCCCAGCACACTGATGCAATTATAAAGAAGGCACATCAGCGCCTCTACTTCCTGAGAAGATTACGGAGAGTCGGTATGTCAAGGAGGACTCTCTCGAACATCTACAAGTGCACGGTAGAGAGCATACTGACTGGTTGCATCGTGGCTTGGTTCGGTAACTTGAACATCCAGGAGCAGAAAAGATTGCAGAAGAAAGTTGTGAGCACTGCCCAGTCCATCATTGGCTCTGACCTCCCCACCATCGATGGGACCTATTGCAGTCGCTGCCTCAAAAAGGCTACCAACATCATCAAAGACCCACACCATCCTGGCCACACATCTCTCTGTTGCCATCGGGAAGAAGGTACAGGAGCTTGAAATCTGGAACATCCAGGTTCAGGAACAGCATCTTGCCCACAGCCATCAGGCTATTAAACTCGCCATCAAACAAACTCTGGACAATAACAGCCTATTACATTTTATCTGTTTATTATGGTGTATATATATGGTATATAGACACACTGAACTTTATCTCCTGTTCTGTATTACGTTTACATATTCTGTTGCGCTGCAACAAGCAAGAATTTTATTGTCCTATCTGGGACACATGACAATAAAACTCTTGACTCTTGAAAGTAATCGAATCACAGTTTAACGATAAGGGGGAAATCTTTTAGGACCGAGATGAGAAAAACATTTTTCACACAGAGAGTGGTGAATCTCTGGAATTCTCTGCCACAGAAGGTAGTTGAGGCCAGTTCATTGGCTATATTTAAGAGGGAGTTAGATGTGGCTCTTGTGGCTAAAGGGATCAGGGGGTATGGAGAGAAGGCAGGTACAGGATACTGAGTTGGATGATCAGCCATGATCATATTGAATGGCGGTGCAGGCTCGAGGGGCCGAATGGCCTACTCCTGCACCTAATTTCTATGTTTCTATGGACACAAAAACCTGGAGTAACTCAGTGGGACAGGCAGCATATCTGGAGCGAAGGAATGTGTGACGTTTCGGATCGAGACCCTTCTTCAGAGAAGTAATCAAATTAAAAGTAATCAAATATCCACAGCAGAAATATTGACAGATTCCATTCTGCGGTTCATTTGTTTTGATAAAAATGTGTTCTCAATAAGAGTAAGAACTGGTGTAAAAACAAGTGAACATAGATGTAATGGTTAAATGATGCATGGACTAAAGTGAGAAACTGGCAGCATTGATTTGCACACGATAGGTGATACGCTCAAGGAGAGCACTAATTGTCTGGAGGTAAGAAAAATTGAATGAGCATCACAGCATCAGATGAACTAATGAATGATTATACAGAAGCACAAATGGGTAGTTGAAAACTGATTGGATACACATATTAAAGGTGTGTCAAGCAAACCCCAAATTATGAATAGCCTGAAGAGATTTAAGACTGAAAATGGATAGTTTCTTTTTTTTTAGTAACCAAAG
Organism: Amblyraja radiata; assembly: GCF_010909765.2. NCBI lineage: Eukaryota > Metazoa > Chordata > Chondrichthyes > Rajiformes > Rajidae > Amblyraja > Amblyraja radiata. The sequence goes on from NC_045970.1 coordinate 8,010,474, forward strand.
TTATCAACGTATAATTTTGTGTGTGTTGGAAAACAAAATATAGTGGCATAGCTGGCTCACCTACAAACGATTTCCTAAGAAAGGAACAATGTGCAATAAGATTCTAAAGTGAAGGTTCGATTTTCGTCCAATTTATTAGTCAAAAAATCGTCATCCTATTATCAAAAGTTAATTAAACAGTTTGACAGGTCAGAGACTCTGGCATGGTTCACAATGTTATTTGCAACGGATTAAGAACTAGACCAGGTGCGGACCCGTTGGGCCCGTCCCCCAAAGCAATATTCCATCACTGACTCATAGCCCCCAACTGCGCAGGCGCGGCTTAAGGGTTCCCGTTGTGACACCAGAGATGCCCGTTGTGACGCGAGTCACGGCAACCCTCCCCCAACTGTGCAGGCCCAGCTGGCAAGTGGGAGGGCGACTGCGATGTTTTTAAAGTTCAAAATGGCAATAATCTGTAAAAATCTATCTATCTACTAGACTAAGTGGGACCCGTTGGGTCCCAGCATCACACAGGAGGGCTGGTCATCCAACGCAATATTCCACCTCTCCACCAATTCTAATATTGGTGGCCAGTTGGGGGGGGGGGGGGGGGCTTTCTGGAGCGCTAGTATAGGTGTTGTGGGCTGAAGGGACTGGTTTCCAGAGGGCTAGTATGCAAATTGTGCGCCAAATGGATTCTTGGGCTGGCGTCTCAGTCAATCAAGCCTGTTGTGCTGGCAACTTACTCACTCACGGCTGGTGGGCTGGTAGTTGACTCACGGCTAATCCTTGAAATTCTATTTCAAGCAGGGTATAAGGCCACCAAATTCAAGTGCAGCTTCTTACCACTTCCAGCAGGGTGCAAGGCCACCAAATTCAAGTGCAGTTTCATACCATTTGAAGTAGGGTGCAAAGCCACTAAAGACAGTGAGTCGTGACCTCTCCCTCCTCCATCTTGCAGAGACCGAGCCACACCCACATTTCCGGGGTGTATAACCCCTCCCCCCCACACCGGAAAAGGTGTGGCTTTCATGGAGTGATTGACAGGAGAGAGATTCTCAACATTTAAAAAAAAACTAATAACACTTTTATTTTTCATTGATGGGAAGAATTCTCTGCACCTGCTCAGCGGAGGGGGACTGAGGAAGATTGCCAAAAATCACAGCCGTAAGTGGTAGCGTTTTATCTAAAATCAATATACAGTGCAAACAGGAAGTAAGTGCATTTACAGTAGTGCCTTTTAACTTCAAGCCAAAGCACCCAAGCCACCATTTGCAGTAAGTAGTGCATTTCAACTTCATGCCACCATTTGCAGTAAGTGGTGCCTTTCAACTTCAAGCCAATGCACCCAAGCCACCATTTGCAGTAAATAATGCCCTTTAACTTCAAGCCATTGCATCCAAGCCACCATTTGCAGTAAGTGGTGTCTTTCAACTTCAAACCACACCCAAGCCACCATTTGCAGTAAGTAGTGCCTTTCAACTTCAAGCCAAAGCAACCAAGCCACCATTCGCAGTAATAGTGCCTTTCAACTTCAAGCCAAAGCTCCCAAGCCTCCATTTGCAGTAAGTAGTGCCTTTCAACTTCAAGTCAAAGCTCCCAAGCCACCATTTTCAGTAATAGTGCCTTTCAACTTCATGCCACCATTTGCAGTAAGTGGTGTCTTTCAACTTCAAGCCACACCCACGCCACACCCAAGCCATCATTTGCAGTAAGTGGTGTCTTTCAACTTCAAGCCATACCCAAGCCATCATTTGCAGTAAGTAGTGCCTTTCAACTTCAAAGCTCCCAAGCCACCATTTGCAGTAAGTGGTGTCTTTCAACTTCAAGCCACACCCAAGCCACCATTTGCAGTAAGTAGTGCCTTTCAACTTCAAGCCAAAGCAACCAAGCCACCATTTGCAGTAATAGTGCCTTTCAACTTCAAGCCAAAGCAACCAAGCCACCATTTGCAGTAAGTAGTGCTTTCAACTTCAAGCCAAAGTACCCAAGCCACCATTTGCAGTAAGTAGTGCCTTTCAACTACATGCCACCATTTGCAGTAAGTGGTGCCTTTCAACTTCAAGCCAATGCACCCAAGCCACCATTTGCAGTAAATAATGCCCTTTAACTTCAAGCCATTGCATCCAAGCCACCATTTGCAGTAAGTGGTGTCTTTCAACTTCAAACCACACCCAAGCCACCATTTGCAGTAAGTAGTGCCTTTCAACTTCAAGCCAAAGCAACCAAGCCACCATTCGCAGTAATAGTGCCTTTCAACTTCAAGCCAAAGCTCCCAAGCCTCCATTTGCAGTAAGTAGTGCCTTTCAACTTCAAGTCAAAGCTCCCAAGCCACCATTTTCAGTAATAGTGCCTTTCAACTTCATGCCACCATTTGCAGTAAGTGGTGTCTTTCAACTTCAAGCCACACCCACGCCACACCCACGCCACACCCAAGCCATCATTTGCAGTAAGTGGTGTCTTTCAACTTCAAGCCATACCCAAGCCATCATTTGCAGTAAGTAGTGCCTTTCAACTTCAAAGCTCCCAAGCCACCATTTGCAGTAAGTGGTGTCTTTCAACTTCAAGCCACACCCAAGCCACCATTTGCAGTAAGTAGTGCCTTTCAACTTCAAGCCAAAGCAACCAAGCCACCATTTGCAGTAATAGTGCCTTTCAACTTCAAGCCAAAGCAACCAAGCCACCATTTGCAGTAAGTAGTGCTTTCAACTTAAAGCCAAAGTACCCAAGCCACCATTTGCAGTAAGTAGTGCCTTTCAACTACATGCCACCATTTGCAGTAAGTGGTGTCTTTCAACTTCAAGCCACACCCAAGCCATCATTTGCAGTTAGTGCCTTTCAACTTCAAAGCTCCCAAGCCACCATTTGCAGTAAGTGGTGTCTTTCAACTTCAAGCCACACCCAAGCCATCATTTGCAGTGTAGTGCCTTTCAACTTCAAAGCTCCCAAGCCACCATTTGCAGTAAGTGGTGTATTTCAACTTCAAGCCACACCCATGCCACCATTTGCAGTAATAGTGCCTTTCAACTTCAAACCAAAGCTCCCAAGCCACCATTTGCAGTAAGTAGTGCCTTTCAACTTCATGCCACCATTTGCAGTAAGTAGTGCCTTTCAACTTCAAGCCACAATTTGCAGTAAGTAGTGCCTTTCAACTTCAAGCCAATGCACCTATGCCCCCCATTTGCAGTAAGTAGCGCCTTTCAACTTCAAGCCACGCCCAAGCCACCATTTGCAGTAAGTAGCGCCTTTCAACTTCATGCCACCATTTGCAGTAAGTAGTGCCTTTCAACTTGAAGCCACAATTTGCAGTAAGTAGTGCCTTTCAACTTCAAGCCAATGCACCCACGCCCCCCATTTGCAGTAAGTAGTGCCTTTCAACTTCAAGCCACACCCAAGCCACCATTTGCAGTAAGTAGTGCCTTTCAACTTCAAGCCAAAGCAACCAATCCACCATTTGCAGTAAGTGGTGCCTTTCAACTTCATGCCACCATTTGTAGTAAGTAGTGCCTTTCAACTTCAAGCCAAAGCAACCAAGCCACCATTTGCAGTAATAGTGCCTTTCAACTTCAAGCCAAAGCAACCAAGCCACCATTTGCAGTAAGTAGTGCCTTTCAATTTCAAGACACACCCAAGCCAAGCCAACCAGGGGGGGAGGGGCTTTCTGGAGCTCTAGTATGAACCATTTTAGAACCAATAGTCTTATTTTTTTTGCAAGCTTTAGAACCAAGTCATTTTTTGCAAGCTTTAGAACCAATAGACATTTTTTGCAAGCGTTAGAACCAATAGTCATTTTTTGCAAGCTTTAGAACCAATAGACATTTTTTGCAAGCTTTAGAACCAATAGTCATTTTTTTTGCAAGCTTTAGAACCAATGGACATTTTTTGCAAGCTTTAGAACCAATGGACATTTTTTTGCAAGCTTTAGAACCAATGGACATATTTTTGCAAGCTTTAGAACCAATAGACATATTTTTGCCAGCTTAGAACCAATAGAGACATATTTTTGCCAGCTTTAGAACCAATAGACATTTTTTGCAAGCTTTAGAACCAATAGACATATTTTTGCCAGCTTAAAACCAAGAGACATATTTTTTGCAAGCTTTAGAACCAATAGACATATTTTTGCAAGCTTTAGAACCAATAGACATATTTTTGCCAGCTTAAAACCAATAGAGACATATTTTTGCAAGCTTTAGAACCAATAGACATATTTTTGCAAGCTTTAGAACCAATAGACATATTTTTGCAAGCTTTAGAACCAATAGACATATTTTTGCAAGCTTTAGAACCAATAGACATATTTTTGCAAGCTTTAGAACCAATAGACATATTTTTGCAAGCTTTAGAACCAATAGACATATTTTTGCAAGCTTTAGAACCAATAGAAACGTATTTTTGCCAGCATTAGAACCAATAGACATTTATTTTGCAAGCTTTAGAACCAATAGACATTTTTTTGCAAGCTTTAGAACCAATAGACATTTTTTTGCAAGCTTTAGAACCAATAGACATTTTTTGCCAGCTTTAGAACCAATAGACACTTTTTGCAAGCTTTAGAACCAATAGACATTTTTGCAAGCTTTAGAACCAATAGACACTTTTTTTGCAAGCTTTAGAACCAATAGACACTTTTTTTGCGAGCATTTTAGAACCACTAAGGGCGCTCACATTTGAGTAGACATGTTCAGTGTTATTCACAGCTCAGAGAAACGTGACCCTCTGCCTTCCTCCATCTTGAAGAGACCGTGTGGCACACCACTTCCTGGTTTTATAGTCCCTCCCCCCTGCCACCAGCGGGGGCAGCAGAGAGAATGGGGAATTTTGTAAAAACATTAATATCTCTGTCATTTTTAATCGACGGGAAAAATCCTTGGCACACATGCGGCGGAGGGGGGCTCTGAGCAAGGTGGCCAAAAATGACGGCCTTAAGTGGCGACGTTCTCTCGGAAATCACAGCACAGATACCCAAAACCGGTCAAGAACAGACTTTTAGTAATATAGAAGATATCATCCTTATTACAACTATAAAACTCTGATCTTGGATGTGTGTGTGTGTGTGTTTTCATGCGTAATCACATCTTCGCGAAAAAACGATGCGGCAATGGTGAAACCTTTACATATTTTTACGTAGAGATTTATCCCGTGGACTCCGAAATCGTCTTATCTGAAAAATTCTGCAATATTTTTTTAAGTTAATCAAAAGGTTCAAAAATGTCAAAACATTGGGGGGCTTATTCCTTGTGCTTACAGCTGTGACGTCACAATGGGATTGTAGCCCTGCTCGCAACATTGTTGCTATCCAAGTACCCTGAGTCCTGCTAGTCCTAGCAAGTGCAAATGCTTTTTTTGTTAAAGTCACAGTACACTGAGTTCTGCTAGCTACAACACCATACAATACAACACGGTTTTATAAAGTGCAAGTGAAATGAATTTGTCAGCAGCGGTACACTGATAAAGAACACACAAGCACAATAAAAATTTAGCACAAACATCCACCACAGCATTCATCACTGTGGTGGAAGGCACAAAAATTGTCCAGTCCTCCTCCATTTTCCCCCGTGGACGGGACCTCAACCCTCCGCAGCCATCGCTGTGGGCGTCCAGATGTTAAAAGGACAAGGTAAAAGGCAACGTAAGTCCAGAATCGGCTCTTCCCCACCGGAGACCGCGGCTTCAGGCTGGTGTAGGCCGCAGGCCGGCGGTCGAAGATTTAAAGTTCGCGCTGCAGCCAGAAGCACCGCAGACTGCAGGGCGAACAGACGAAGCTCCCCTCCAGGGATCCCCAGCGAGGGACCCTGCTCCTGATGGTAAGTCGCCACCTGCCCGCGGTAGAAGTTGGCCGCGGGCCGGCGGTGGAAGCTTCTTCTACTCCCCGGGTCCCCAACGTGAGATCCCGGGCTGCAGACGCCGCGCCAGCTGGAGCTCTGCAGACCGCAGCATCAGGCTGCCGGCTGCCGCGGGTCAGCAAAACGGAGCTCTCCCCTCTGGCGAGCCCCAGCGATGGCTCCCCCATCCATGCCGAGAGTCCGCGCTGCGCCCGCCGCTGAAGCCCCGGGCGCGTCTCCGACCGAAGCGGTTTCCCCCTCACCCCCCCCACACCACCCCCCACACAAAACGCACAGAGGAACATTAAAAACATACTTTAAAACATACTAAAAAAAAAAATATTTAAAAGAAAAGCTAGTAAGTGCAATTGCATTTTTTAAGTTTAAAAGTGAGGGAAGGTGAATAAGGCAAAATGAGCAGCACCTGCGCAGTTGTCGGCTATGGGCGAGTGGTGGAATATTGCGTTAGGGAACGGGTTGCGTTGGGGGACCAGACCTCCCCGTGTGACAGGGGCCCAACGGGTCCCATTTGGTCTAGTATATTACTAAAACTCTCGTCTTGATTGTTTCTATCTATCTATCTATGTGATCCCATGTGATCCTGAAATTACGCCAAAATTATAGCAGTAACATTTTTGCACCACCTTAATCACAATTGTCCTGTGGTTGAAACTCTGAAAAATAACAGCATATTGCACTTTATCTGTTTATTTATTGTGTATATATAAGGTCTGTGGTATATAGACACACTGAACTTTTATCTCCTGTTCTGTATTATGTTTATATATTCTGTTCTGCTGCAGCAAATAAGAATTTCATTGTCCTATGTGGAACACATGACAATAAAACTCTTTTGACTTGGACTTAAGCAAAAAAGGGTTCTTGTGAAAAAAGAGCTATCTTAAATTTAGTTGCGTCTGGTTGGGTAACTATGGGAGGGTGAAGACTATTCCATGCTTTAATTGTGTAGGGGAACTCCATGGAGCAGCCAGCATCTCTGGATAGAAGAAATTGGTTGACGTTTCTGGTAGAGACCCTTCTTTCCTCTGGTTTTAGTGTTTTTAGTTTAATTTAAAGATACAGTGTGGAAACAGGCCCTTCGGCCCACCGAGTCCATGCCGACCACCGATCACCCGTACACTAGTTCTATCCCACACATTAGTGACGTAAGTCAAGAGTGAAGAGTGTTTTATTCTCTCACGTCCCAGTTAGAACAATGAAATCCTTACTTGCAGCAGCACAACAGAATATGTAAGCATGGTACTCTGTAAACAATGTTATAAACGAGAAAACAAAACAGTGTATATTTATAAGTGAATATATAAGTGCGTGTGCGTGTAGGAAGGAACTGTAGATGCTGCTTTAAACCGAAGATAGACACAAAAAGCTGGAGTAACTCAACAGGTCAGACAGAATCTCTGGACAAAAGGAAAATATTTAGTTTTGAATGTGGAAGGAAACAAGAGCACCCGGAGAAAACCCATGCGATCAAAGGGAAAAGGAGCAAACTCCATACAGACAGCACCCATATTCAGGATCAATTCCGGGTCTCTGTCACTTTTAGGCAGCAACTTTATGGCCAATGTAGTCTTGAACTGAATTAAAACATACAGTAGCTGTATAGGGGGACATAGCGTCGCTTAGAGATTTAAGACTGAAAATGGATAGTTTCTTTTTTTTTAGTAACCAAAGTTATCAACGTATAATTTTTTGTGTGTTGGAAAACAAAATATAGTGGCATAGATGGTGGACTTGCTGCCTCACACGCCAGAGATCTGTGTTCGATCCTATCCTCAGGCACTGTCTTTGTTGAATTTGCACATTCCCCCTGCAAGCGTGTGGGTTTCCTCCCACATCCCAAAGACGCATTGGCTTTGTAGGTTAACTTATCTCTGTAAAATTGTCCCTCATGTGTAGAATAGAATAGAATGCAATTTATTGTCATTCAAACCTAGGTTTGAACGAAATATATAGGGAGTGGGTGAGGAAAGTGGGATAACAGAACTTGTGTGAGTAGGTAGATAAAAATGCTGGAGAAACTCAGCGGGTGAGGCAGCATCTATGGAGCGAAGGAAATAGGCGACGTTTCGGGTCAAGACCCTTCTTCAGGGTGGGGGGGGGGGGGGGCGGGAAGAAGTGAGGAAGAGGCAGAGACAGTGGGTTGAGGGAGAGCTGGGAAGGCGATGAGAAAGCAGGGACTACCTGAAATTGGAGAAGCCAATGTTCATATCGCTGGGGTGTAAACTAGCCAAGCGAAATATGAGGTACTGTTCCTCCAATTTACAGTGGGCCTTACGCTGGCCATGGAGGAGGCCCAGGACAGAAAGGTCTGATTCGGAATGGGAGGGGGAGTTGAAGTGCTGAGCCACCGGGAGATCAGGTTGGTTATTGCGAACTGAGTGGAGGTGTTGTGCCAAGCGATTGCCAAGCCGGCGCTTGGTCTTACTGAGGTTAATCATACGCTGAATAATCCAACCACATTTTTGTTTGGAAGTGGAAAGAAATAATAGAAATTGCATTCATTGCCACGTGTAAGATGAGTTGAGATAATGTATATACTGTATTATAATTTTGCTGCATGGCATTGTGGTATATATCATGTCTTGATTGGTGAATATGTTTAGTTTGTGACTTTATTTGAAGCAGAAATAATATGTGAATGCTTCATTGAGCATAATTCCGACTGGTAACTACGCACTTCGTCAGAGCACATTATCGCACGCGTCATGCAAGCCGTCTTAAATGACCACCTAAACTGTCATTTGGCAGACTAAAAAGCTGCCTAGGTTGCCCGGCTGACAACAGAAAAAAAAGTGAGAGCCCGTCTGCGTTGTATTTAAATGTGCGCAAAAACGCTACACTATATCGCTAGGATTACTCGCCACCTTACTCGCCGTTCTCCTCTGCTCCAAGCCACCAAGTTTTGTTCCGATCAGTGGAAGATTACTAAAGTTAAGTAGGTTTAAAAAATCGTGAGATCAACAGATTGGTCTTCTCGCCTGTCAGTCATCATGAAGGTAACTCCCCTTCCGGCACCCGCTATTTATCTTTGCTGTTAATCACCGGGCGGGGCGAGGAGTCCACAAGCCGTGTGGAGAAGAATGACCAGCGCCCGATGTGAGTCCCAATTGCACCCCCAACCACTTCCCCTCTGGTCCCCCTCACGGGCTCCTGCCCCCCTCCCCCGTAATACCGCACTCTCCTCAAGGCTCTTCGCCCGTCCTTTCTCAAAGGTTTCTCCCCCCCACACCCTAACCACCCCCCCCCCCCCACCCCACACACCCATCCCTCCCACACCCCTCCCTTCCACACACCCCTCACAACCCTCCCCCTGCCCACACACACCCCACGCTCTCCCCCCTCCCCCCCCACCCCCCGTGTCTTTACTGCAGCTGCGAGAGGCTCTGGATGAGCTGGCCGGCCCTGGCCCGACCCAGCCTACCCAGCACCGGAGATGGCGCCGATGTCGCCAAACTGAAAGTGGAGATTCTCGGCGGAGAACGACCAGCGAAGCGACCAGAGCCCACTGTGAGTCCACATCGCACCCCAACCCCTTCCCCTCTGGTCCCCCTCGCTGGCTCCTGCCCCCCTCCCACGTGATACCGCGTCTCCCCCATGGCTCTTCCCCGTCTTTTCTCCGAGCTCTCTCCCCCCTGCCCCCTCACCCCTCCCCCTGCCCCCCCACCGCCCCCACACCCGTCCCCCACCCACACAACCCTCCCTTCCACACACCCCTCCCCTGCCCACACACACCCCTCTCCCCGAACCCCCCCTGCCAAACATACCCCCCTACACACCCCGCACCCCCCTACAACCCCTCTTCCCACACATACCCGTTCTCACACATACCCCCCTCCCACAATCCATCCCCCCCACAAACCCTCCTTGCCCACGCACCCCCATCCCCCCCACAATCCCCCCCGCCCACACACCCCCACAATGCGCCTCCCCCCCATAATGCCACACACCCCGCCTACACACCCCTCCCCCCACAACCCCCTGCCCACACCCCTCTCCCCACAACCCCACACACAACCCTCCCCCCCCCCACAAACCCCTCCCCCACAACGCCACCTGCCCACACCCCCCCCCCCCCGCCCACACACACACGCCACCACCCCACTCCACACCCCCCACACACCCCTCCCCCAAACCACCCCCTCCCACAATCTCACTCCCTCACCCCCCCCCCCCCCCCGTGGTGACAGGGACCCACTTAGTCTAGTATATTACTAAAACTCTCATCTTGTTTGTTTCGATCTACCTAAGTGCGTATATGTATGTGACCTACGCTAAAACGGTATGTGATAGCGCTAAAATTCTTGAACCACCTTACTTAGCATTGTCCTGTGGTCGTTTGTGTCACGTTTCGTTCAGATTGATGTTATATTTTACAAGTTATTCATAATTTTTAACTTTAGAAATTCAAGTTTAAGAAAAATTTAGCAGCTAAAATCCTTGCTGGCCCAGCTTGCAAAGTTGCAATCGAGGAACACTCAGTCCTTCCAGCAGGTTTTTAGCTGAACAGGAGGGGAAGGGGGCAATTGCATTCTTTTTTAAAGTCCTCGAAGCAAGAAAGATTGGAGCTGGGCTATCATTTGCAAGGACATTGGGTCGAGGGAATATTTTAAGCAGCACAAGGATGGCAAACTTAAAAATGGGAAGAAATATTACCACAGGGGAAAAAGCCATTAATAACATCAAATAAAAATAGGCCAGGTAGAAAAGATGAACAGCTTTACTGGAAGAAAATTAAGTGACCCAGATGGTTGGAATTTAGAAACACAGGCAGTGTCTAGAATCAGGCTGGGGAAGATGGGTCAGCAGACAAGAGGAGGGGGTGCAAGGCAGATGAACAGGTAATATTGCACGTTCTGTTAAAATCCAGATTGGTTTAAGAAAAGAGTCTGTGGTGAAGCTACGATTACTTATCCTTTTCTGGATAACCTTTCAATGAGCCAGCCTGTTCAACCCTCATGACACCCATGCAATTTGACAAAATGTTCACTGTCCCTTTAGGTCTAATCAAATTTGAGGCCTTTTTGCTGCAGCCACCCTCAAAATGGTGTGGCAGTCAGATGATGACTACACCTCAGGGGACAAAGCCGTTTCAGCTCCTTTAAATTGGCTGATAATCAGAGACATTTAAATACAGCTGAGATTTTTTAATTTAAAAGTACAATAAAAGGGAACCTATTCAATTGCCTTGGTTGGTTTAAAGCGACGACAACAAATACAACATGCATTCAGGCCCTCAGCTCAGCAAGACTGGTCTCCAATCCCCAGAATTGTGCCAAGTCTAACAACCAGAACAAAGATCAGCTGCATCAGCACCTGATCTGTGCACAGTTGTACTTCTGTGCCGCTGTGCACTCCAATGACAACATTTGGGCTGCTGAATAACATTGGAGGACCGATTGTCAAAAATGGCACCTTTCCATCAAAACATCGATGGAGACCTCAGCAGTTCGTTTCACGGTAACGAAAAAGATATATACAGCTTCAATTTCTTCAAAGACAAGCAGGACAGTGATTTTGCTAAGCTTATTATTAACATAGATTATTTGGTCATTACCACGTGGCTTTTTCTGAGAATCTAAATTTACTGCCACACTATCAACATTGCAACAATGCAAGCCTGTTTGAGGATACCCTGGAAGGAAGGCTGTTTTAAGAAAATGAACAAATGGTAGGAGAAATCTAGATGCAACCTGGTGTGGGCAAGTATGTGGGTGTGGCATAGTTGCTTTGAAAAAAGCCAGAAAATCTTTTAATATCATGTTGAATCAGTCACACGGCAACTCATTTATAGTCCTGTGTGAGTAGGGTGTACAAATTTAATTTCGCAAACACCATTTCTGACCTCAATGTTCCAAGTTGTTTACAAATATCCAAAAGTGTAATCCCCATTATTTTTACATAAGGAATGAATGGTGGGTTGTATAAAATAATTCTCTATTATGCTGCATTATGTCCATCATAGCATGGGATTGGATTAATTTTACATTCCCAGTCTGCAAATTATAAAGCAATGTTTTTATCTAAGAAATTAACGTTGTTAGAAATATGTTTGGCTACAATAATTTATAAAGGCATAGCAATATTCTGTTTAAAACCTTGTCCATATTTTAACATCTCCAAATATCAGAAACATTTAAAAAACAAAAATAAATTGATGTTTTGATATAAACTTCGGTTTGCCCCCAGCTTTGCCTCTGTCACACTCTGTTGGGATCAGCCAAGAACAGTGGCTCAGCAGCTTGCTGTTTAAAACCAAGGCACAAGCAATTGCTTCCCAATTGCATAGCATGGAGGGGCATACTGCCACATCCAGGGAGGGAGGCGACAGTTGCAAGTGGCAGGGCTAGGTCTAGAAAGATCTGGCCCAATTATGCTCATTGTCTGACGTAGTTTATCCCAAAATACACAGTGAGATTACTCCATGTCCCAATTTAATGTAAGCAGTGAACCAGTTTGTGCACTTTTCCTATCCTGCATATTTATCATACGCAATTGAGCTGGACTTTGCAAATCAAAAGAACAGTTTCCTCTGCAGCTCATTGAACTTCTGTTTGTACAAGGCATGCATCTGCATCTCTTGAACCAAACAGAGTTTATGAATATGAACAATGGTGAACATTGCAGACTGAAGGTAAACACAAAATGCTGGAGCAACTCAGCGGGACAGGCAGCATCCCTAGAGAGAAAGAATGCGTGACGTTTTGGGTCGAGACCCTTCTTCAGACAAACACGAAATGTCACCCATTCCTTCTCTCCAGGGATGCTGCCTGTCCCGCTGAGTTATTCCAGCATTTTGTGTCTACCTTCGATTTAAACCAGCATCTGCAGTTCTTTCCTACACATTGCAGAGCCTGATCCAGGATGTGCAAATCCCAACATTAAAGGGCAGTTTCATTGTTACCAGCTTGAATTACTGCTCGATAGTACACCATTGGCATTATAAACCTTTCAATTTAATTTCCAGCCTTCAGCTTTTGCATCTTCGGAAATAAGATGATCCAACCAATTTAAAACAATAGCCGAGATACAAAATGCTGGAGTATCTCAGCGGATTAGGCTGCTGGAGAACATGGCATATCTGGAGAACATGGATATGTTCATCAACATGGTGTCTTTGTAAACAACTGCAAAGTAACAGCACTTGCCACCAACCTCCAAGAAAGAGGCCCTCAAAAATCTAACAAAAATATGGATTGCTTGTGTTCTGGCACAGTAAGACATCAGTTCAATACTCAATAGGTGCGGGGTAGGCCATTCGACCCTTCGAGCCAGCAACGCCATTCACTGTGATGATGGCTGATCATCCATAATCAGTACCCCGTTCCTGCCTTCTCTCCATATCCCTTGACTCCGCTATCTTGAAGAGCTCTATCTAAGATTCCAAGCACATGGCAGAGACACTGTCGCTGTGTTGACTAGACAACTACATTAAAGTATTCCCAATGGACAGTTGGATGTTGGATGAACAGGGGCACACACAACTATCTATCTCCTGAACCAAATTGGGTTGAAGCAGCATTAATGAATGTGATATACTGATTCACATGCAAAAAACAATATGGAGGAACAAAATCCTATTCCTTCTCTCCAGAGATGCTGTCTGTCCTGCCGAGTTACTCCAGCTTCTTATATCTATCTTTGGAGAAAAAATTAGATTGAGAGATTTTAACAAAATGTATCAATTAAAAATAAGAGGAAAGAGGCTAACATATTAAACATTGTAGAATGTAAAATGATCTTGTGTACCAAGACTTAATGCCCATAATATCTTGAAGCACTGAAGAAATTACAATCTACCTAAACATTAGCTAAATGCAACAGTGTTCACTAACCCACATAATGTGCCTAGTACACCACTGAATAGTCCGATCTCATGTACAGGTGATCCCCACAGGAGTAGTTTGCATTTCAAAGAACAGACCACATCGCTTTTACTGTAATGCAAAACCACATCGCCTGCGCATGCATCAAGAAATGAGAGTTGAAAAATATAACCTGATGGTTTATTTCTCCCCACACAAATTCCACAGGGGCAAATTTTATTCTGCATCTCAAATTTTTCGATACTGATCAGATTCAGATTCAATCTTTATTGTCATTGTGCAGTGTACAATACAGAGACAACAAAAGGCAGTTAGCATCTCACCCAGAAGAACGAACATAGAATAATGAACAGTAAAATATATATATGTACAAACAGTAGTAGTAGTAGTGCAATGTTTCTGGGGGGGAAGGAGTGTCCGGGGGGGGGGGGGGGGGGGTGACTGGCAATCACCAAGGTGCAGAGTTAAGTAGTGTAACAGCCGCAGGGAAGAAGCTGTTCCTGAACCTGCTGGTCCGGCAACGGAGAGACCTGTACCGCCTCCCGGATGGGAGGAGGGTAAACAGTCTGTGGTTGGGACGAGAGCAGTCCTTGACGATGCTGAGCGCCCTTCGCAGACAACGCTTGCTTTGGACATACTCAAAGGAGGGGAGCGAGGAACCGGTGATGCGTTGGGCAGTTTTCACCACCCTCTGCAGTGCTTTCCGGTCGGAGACAGGGCAGTTGCCATACCATACTGTGATACAGTTGGTAAGGATGCTCTCGATGGTGCAGCGGTAGAAGTTCACCAGAATCTGAGGAGACAGATGGACCTTCTTCATCTCCTCAGGAAGAAGAGACGCTGGTGAGCCTTCTTGACCAGTGCCGAGGTATTGTGGGTCCAAGAGAGGTCATCAGAGATGTTGACCCCCAGAAACCTGAAGCTGGAAACACGTTCCACCTCCGTCCCGTTAATATGGATGGGGGTGTGCGTGCCGCCCCTAGACCTTCTGAAGTCCACAATGAGCTCCTTGGTCTTCTAGGAGTTAAGGGCCAGGTTGTCGTCAGCGCACCATGCAGCTAGGAGCTGGACCTCCTCCCTATAGGCCGAATCATCGTTGTCGCTGATGAGGCCAATCACCGTTGTATCATCTGCATACCTGATGATGGTGTTAGTACCATGTACAGCAAAGAGTAGGAGTAAACGGGTCCTTTTCACAATGGCAGGCAGTGACTAGTGGGGTACCGCAAGGCTCAGTGCTGGGACCCCAGCTATTTACAATATATATTAATGATCTGGATGAGGGAATTGAAGGCAATATCTCCAAGTTTGCGGATGACACTAAGCTGGGGGGCAGTGTTAGCTGTGAGGAGGATGCTAGGAGACTGCAAGGTGACTTGGATAGGCTGGGTGAGTGGGCAAATGTTTGGCAGATGCAGTATAATGTGGATAAATGTGAGGTTATCCATTTTGGTGGCAAAAACAGGAAAGCAGACTATTATCTAAATGGTGGCCGACTAGGAAAAGGGGAGATGCAGCGAGACCTGGGTGTCATGGTACACCATTCATTGAAAGTGGGCATGCAGGTGCAGCAGGCAGTGAAGAAAGCGAATGGTATGTTAGCTTTCATAGCAAAAGGATTTGAGTATAGGAGCAGGGAGGTTCTACTGCAGTTGTACAGGGTCTTGGTGAGACCACACCTGGAGTATTGCGTACAGTTTTGGTCTCCAAATCTGAGGAAGGACATTATTGCCATAGAGGGAGTGCAGAGAAGGTTCACCAGACTGATTCCTGGGATGTCAGGACTGTCTTATGAAGAAAGACTGGATAGACTTGGTTTATACTCTCTAGAATTTAGGAGATTGAGAGGGGATCTTATAGAAACTTACAAAATTCTTAAGGGGTTGGACAGGCTAGATGCAGGAAGATTGCTCCCGATGTTGGGGAAGTCCAGGACAAGGGGTCACAGCTTAAGGATAAGGGGGAAATCCTTTAAAACCGAGATGAGAAGAACTTTTTTCACACAGAGAGTGGTGAATCTCTGGAACTCCCTGCCACAGAGGGTAGTCGAGGCCAGTTCATTGGCTATATTTAAGAGGGAGTTAGATGTGGCCCTTGTGGCTAAGGGGATCAGAGGGTATGGAGAGAAGGCAGGTACGGGATACTGAGTTGGATGATCAGCCATGATCATATTGAATGGTGGTGCAGGCTCGAAGGGCCGAATGGCCTACTCCTGCACCTAATTTCTATGTTTCTATGTTACAGGTGTGCAGTCGTAGGTGAAGAGGGAGTAGAGGAGGGGGCTCAGCACACAGCCCTGTGGTACACCGGTGTTCAGGGTGAGGGTTGAAGAGGTGTGGTTGTCTGACCTAACAGACTGGGGTCTGTTAGTTAGAAAGTCCAGTATCCAGTTGCAGAGGGAGGGGTCGATGCCCAGGTCGCTGAGTTTGGTGATCAGTTTTGAGGGGATAATGGTGTTAAATGCTGAGCTATAATCGATGAACAGCATTCTCACGTAGGTGTCTCTGTTGTCGAGGTAGGAGAGGGCGGAGTGAAGTGCCGTTGAGATGGCATCCTCCGTACTCCTGTTCTTGCAGTAGGCGAACTGATAGGGGTCCAGTGTGGGAGGTAGGCAGCCTTTGAGGTGTTTAAGAAGGAACTGCAGATGCTGGAAAATCAAAGGTACACAAAAAAGCTGGAGAAACTCAGCGGGTGCAGCAGCATCTATGGAGCGAAGGAAATAGGCAACGTTTCGGGCCGAAACCCTTCTTCAGATTGATGGGGGGTGGGGGGGGGCGGGGAGAAGAAAGGAAAAAGGAGGAGGAGCCCGAAGGCTGGGGAATGGGAGGAGACAGCAGGAGGGCTGAGGAAGGGGAGAGACACCAATTGGAGGAACAGCACCTCATATTCCGCTTGGAGAGTCTGCATTCTGGGGGCATGAACATTGAATTCTCCCAATTTTGTTAGACCTTGCAGTCTCCTCCCCTTCCTCAGCCCTCCTGCTGTCTCCTCCCATCCCCCAGCCTTTGGGCTCCTCCTCCTCCTTTTTCCTTTCTTCTCCCCGCCCCCCCCCCCCCCCACCATCAGCCTTTGAGGTGTGCCAGGACCAGCCTCTCGAAGCACTTGGTGATGATGGGAGTAAGTGCAACTGGGCGGAAGTCGTTGAGGCTCGCCGCAGTGGAGTGTTTTGGCACCGGCACGATGGAGGTGGTTTTAAGGCACGTGGGGACAACTGCTTGGGCAAGTGACAGGTTGAAGATGTCAGCCCAGACGTCTGTCAGCTGCGCAGCACAGGCCCTGAGGACGCGCCCGGGGATGCCGTCAGGGCCAGCAGCCTTACATGCATTAATCCTATCATTAAGATGGAAAGAGTGCAGAGAAGATTCACGTTTAAGAAGGAACTGTAGATGCTGGAAAATCGAAGATAGACAAAAATGCTGGAGAAACTCAGCGGGTGAGGCAGCATCTATGGAGCGAAGGAAATAGGCAACGTTTCGGGTCGAGACCCTATTGCTGATATTGAAGATTCACAAGTATGTTGCCAGGATGTTAGAGCCTGAGCTATAGGGAAAGGTTTAGCAGGCTAGGACTTTATTGCTTGGAACGTACAAGGATGAGGGGTGATCTTAGAGGTGTACAAGATGAACAGAGGGATACTGTAAATGCACAGAGCCTTTTACCCAGAATAGGAGAATTACAACCACAGAACTTAGGTTTAAGGTGAGGAGAAGTATGAGGGGCGGGGTGGTGGAAAGAAATATTCAATAAAACCCTGATGCACATCTTTTGTTTTACACAAAAGGTTGTAGGTATAATATATGGAACAAACAGCCAGAGGTGGTAGTTGCGGCAGGTACTATCACAATATTCAAGAAACATTTGGGCAGGCACTTCGATTGGATAACTGTGCACTAGTTCACAAGTTATAGGAGTAGAATTAGGCTAGTCAGCCCATCGAGTATACTCCTCCAAGGACATTAAATTGAAAGATCACTTTAGAGGAATACGAGCCAAATGCAGGCAGGTCGGATTAGAACAGATGTGATATGTTGGTCGGTGTGGCGTTGGGCCTAAGGGCCTATTTCCACACTGTATGACGCTATGACTTACGAATTGTGCAAGGGGGAACCTCCATAAACCAAACAGCTGGAACACTTGGGTCACCTGCAATACATTTAAAGTATTTTACAGCATGTTTACAAACATCCTGTTTTCAGTAATTCACCCAATTTTTCCCATATTGCAGCTGAAATTTCTTCAGACTGCAGAGGACCAAATCACTGGCTCTTACATACAAATTAGAAATAGAAAAAATGCAATCAGTTCCATTAAAGAAAATGGCATGTTTTGTGATATCAAGACCATGATGATTTGTTTTCAGATATCATGTATTTATCACTACTATATGTATACTGTTTACACCGAGTTAAGTGCTCAAGGAATTTCATTGTACCCTGGTGTACACTCATTTGAATCTGTCATGATATTGCAATTTTTGGTTTGTAGACGTTAAATAGCACGAGAATTGGAACAGTAATAAGCGACATGAAGGTTTAGTATGCTGATCTATTACATTACTGTGTACACTTTATAGTAAAAAGTCATTAATATTCAATATTCTTGCAGCAATTATGTATCACCAGATGGATCATTCTATAATTAAACTACCCTCCAAAAAGCTCAAAAATTAGTATTATTGACACAAGATACTCCTTTGAAACATGATACAACACCCACATATAGAGTTAAAATCATAATTCCCTTTAACACATTTGTGTGGCATATCCAATTTCTCATGTCGTCTCATGTGCTAGACACGTGTCATCCTGCACAACTGGGAGAAAATGCACAGCCTTGTTGAAAGTACGCAGCAAACAGTATCTATCTGCTGGATAACAGACTGTGTGAAAGATGGATAATGCCACATTATGTAACACCCACCCTGCTACTCTGACGGTAGATAGGAGACTTTCGGTGTGACCCTGAATGAACATAGTACAACGCAGGTAAACACAAAATGCTGGAGTAACTCAGCGGGACAGGCAGCAGTACAATGCAGAAGATAATACAACAGCAGGACAGGCAGCAGTACAATGCAGAACAGGCCCTTCAGCCAAATGCATGTATTGAACTATTCTAAATGAAACCAACTCCTTCTGTCTGCACATGCTCCATATCTCTCCATTCTCTGCTTATTCATGTGCCAATCTGAAAGCCTGCTAGACAGTACTTAATCTGATTCTACCAACACCCATGACATTGCATCCCAGACACCTACAATTTTATTAAAACTTGCCCCACACATCTCCATTAAACATTATGCCCTTTAGTTATTTACTTTTCCACCCTCAGAAAAAATGATCCTATTATCTAACCGACCTATGCTTCTCTTTGTTTTATATTCTTCTATCAGGTCTTCCCTCAGCCTCTGATGCTCCAGAGAAAACAATTCAAGTTTGTCCAACCTCTCCTTCAGACCAGCAGTCTGAAGAGTCCCATCTCAAAACTCAAGCACTTTGTGTCTATCTGTGGTATAAACCAGCATCGGTAGTTCTTGGTTTCTATTCACCTTATAGCTAACGTCCTCTAATTCAGGCAGCATCCTGATAACCTCTTCCACACCCTTTCCAACGCTTACACATCTTTCTGTAATGTGGCACCGCTGAACTGTACACAATACTCAAAATAGACACACAAAGCTGGAATATCTCAGCAGAGGAGATACTGGAGTAAGGAGAATAAGGAGTAAGCCATTTAGAACGGAGACGAGGAAACACTTCTTCTCACAGAGAGTGGCGAGTCTGTGGAATTCTCTGCCTCAGAGGGCGGTGGAGGCAGGTTCTCTGGATGCTTTCAAGAGAGAGCTAGATAGGGCTCTTAAAAATAGCGGAGTCAGGGGCTATGGGGAGAAGGCAGGAACGGGGTACTGATTGGGGATGATCAGCCATGATCACATTGAATGGCGGTGCTGGCTCGAAGGGCTGAATGGCCTACTCCTGCACCTATTGTCTATTGTCAGATCAGACAGCACCTCTGGAGAAAAAGAATAGGTGACATTTCAGCTCAAGACCCTTCTTCACCTATTCCTTTTCTCCAGAGATACTGTCTGACCTGCTGAGTTACTCCAACTTTGTGTGTCTATCTTCAGTTTAAACCAGCATCTGCAGTTCTGTCCTACACAATACTCAAATGCAAACTAATCAAAATTCTATAAAGCTTCAACTTAGTTTAATTCTTATACTCAATTCTCCAACCGATGAAGGCAGGCCTCTCATGCGCATTCTTGATCACTATCTACTTGTGTTGCCACAGAAATGTCCATTTCAGCTACAGACATATTCTGTTATGTGTCCTGTCATTAACTGTCACATTCCCCTTGCAACACCTCACACTTGCCCAGATAAACCTCAAACACTGTTACAAGAACAAACAGGTTGGGCTCAAAGTCCCATCATAGAAAAGTACCAACCATTAATTCCTCAAAAAGACTTGAGATGGAACTGCAAACAAACCCAGTGTTTCTCCATCAATTGTGTACTATCAAAAGATAGTGCACAATTGTAGGCTAATTTTACTTGTAACCTTGGATATTTGCACTATGGAGTGCCACATTGTGTAAAAAGGAACTGCAGATGCAGGCTTACACTGAAGATAGACACAAAATGTTGGAACTCAGCGTGTCAGCAAGCATCTCTGGAGAATAGGAATATGTGATGTTTCGAGTCGAGACCCTTCATCAGAACATTAACATTGTAGGAAGCCTGTGTAGGAAAAATCGCTGGAAATTTGAAAAGCACAAAAAGCCGGAAATATTTATTCTGAAGAGGACGTAGAACTGAAACACAACGTCCCTCTTCTTCACCCCAGCATCCACAGCCCTCACACCTACCCACGGGCTATCCGACCTGCTGAGAATTTCCAGCATTGACTGTATTTATTTCAACTTGCCGGTGACACTGTGCGAGTGGATAAGCCGGTCCTATTGTGTGGTGATGTAGTGTCAGCCTACATTAATGGGTATAGCGCAGTGTCTGTCATCCTGTTAGAGGCAGGCTTGTGTGACAGTCACCTTGCGAGTCGATGTTTACACTCACTCACTACGAGTGCAAGTGGCCACCGAGCGTCCTTCAAACGCTGAAATATTGGAGAATGTAGAGCGGTGTCTGGGCGCAGAGTCGGTGCCGGCAACAGGGGCCGGGGCCTGGTGTGTGTGTGTGTGTGGGCCGCTACTCTGGCCCCACCCGCCCGCCACCGGCACCGCTGTCACTTGCCTGAGTGTGGGCCCCACACAGGCCGCGTCCGTGCTCTCGATCTCCTGCAGGATCCGCTCGTGTTCCGTGGTCGTCTCCGGCCCCTCGCCCTCTGCCATCTTGCAGCTGGGCTGGGGCTGGAGCTGGGCGGGGAACCGCACCTAACGGCTCACGCCGGCCCTGCCTGCCTGCCCTGCCCCGCCCTACCTCCCCGCCTTCCCCGGCGGCCGTCACCGAGGAGACGCCCCCTCTGGTTACGGGACCTCGGGCGCGTTCACTCTCCTGCCCAAAGCCCGCGCCCACCCCGCGCAGCGCGTGCACGTCCGCCGCTCGCTCCCCGACAATGCGCGTGCACCCCCCCGCCGCTCGCTCCCCGACAATGCGCGTGCACCCCCCGCCGCTCGCTCCCCGACAATGCGCGTGCACCCCCCCGCCGCTCGCTCCCCGACAATGCGCGTGCACCCCCGCCGCTCGCTCCCCGACAATGCGCGTGCACCCCCCCGCCGCTCGCTCCCCGACAATGCGCGTGCACCCCCGCCGCTTGCTCCCCGACAATGCGCGTGCACCCCCCCCCGCCGCTCGCTCCCCGACAATGCGCGTGCACCCCCCCGCCGCTCGCTCCCCGACAATGCGCGTGCACCCCCCGCCGCTCGCTCCCCGACAATGCGCGTAACCCCCCCCGCCGCTCGCTCCCCGACAATGCGCGTGCACCCCCCGCCGCTCGCTCCCCGACAATGCGCGTGCACCCCCCGCCGCTCGCTCCCCGACAATGCGCGTAACTCCCCCGCCGCTCGCTCCCCGACAATGCGCGTGCACCCCCCCGCCGCTCGCTCCCCGACAATGCGCGTGCACCCCCCGCCGCTCACCCCCCGACAATGCGCGTGCACCCCCCCGCCGCGCGCTCCCCGACAATGCACGTGCACCCCCCGCCGCTCGCTCCCCGACAATGCACGTGCACCCCCCCGCCGCTCGCTGCCCGACAATGCACGTGCACCCCCCCGCCGCTCGCTCCCCGACAATGCGCGTGCACCCCCCCGCCGCTCGCTCCCCGACAATGCGCGTGCACCCCCCCGCCGCTCACCCCCCGACAATGCACGTGCACCCCCCCGCCGCTCGCTCCCCGACAATGCGCGTGCACCCCCCCACCGCTCGCTCCCGACAATGGCGTGCACCCCCCCGCCGCTCACCCCCCGACAATGCACGTGCACCCCCCCGCCGCTCGCTCCCCGACAATGCACGTGCACCCCCCCGCCGCTCGCTCCCCGACAATGCGCGTGCACCCCCCCGCCGCTCACCCCCCGACAATGCACGTGCACCCCCCGCCGCTCGCTCCCGACAATGCGCGTAACCCCCCCGCCGCTCGCTCCCCGACAATGCGCGTGCACGCCCCACCACCGCTCGCTCCCCGACCATGCGCGTGCACGCCCCACAACCGCTCGCTCCCCGACCGTGCGCGTGCATGCCCACCACCGCTCGCTCCCGACCATGCGCGTGCACGCCCCCATCGCTCGCTCCCGACAATGCGCGTAACCCCCCGCCCCGCCCCGCCCCCCCCAACCGCTCGCACTTCCCTCATTGCTGCAACCCGCAGCAACATCAAATATCTCGGAGGGGTTTCCTCTTTGGTCTAGTTTGTTTTTGTTCCTCTGTCGCCGCTCGGTGGCGCGATGGTCATCCTCCACGTTGCATCCAAATCCTCACATGCACGGAATAAAAATAATACTCAACATGCGTGTCACCTGGTGGAAAGAGACACTGACCTTCCTGTCCTGGGCCTCGTCCACTGTCAGAGTGTGAGGCCCAACATAAATTGGAGGAACAGAGCCTCACATTTCGCTTGGGAAGCTTGCACCCCAGCGGAATGAATATTGAATACTCTAGCATCATGTAACCCTTACTTTCCCTCTCTCTCCATCCCTCCCCACCAACCATAGTTCTCTGACTATTTTCACTGTCCTCCCGGTTAATTTTACTGATTGTATGCCTCCTTGTCACCATCCCCTCAGCTTCCAATGAACCATTCTACATTTCCTTGAACAACCTCTGCTTTGATCAGACGTTTTCACACCTTGCATTTCTCTAGTCTCTCTCTCCCCGACTCTCAGTCTGAAGAAGGCTCTCGACCCGAAACATTACCCATTCTTTCTCTCCAGAAATGCTGCCTGTCCCGCTGAGTTACTCCAGCATTTTGTGTCTATCACATGGTGGAAAGGCAGCTTGGTTACATACAAACATAGAAACACAGAAAATAGGTGCAGGAGTAGGCTATTCGAGCCTGCACCGCCATTCAATATGTTACCTTTGGACTGATCATCTAAATCAATATTCATATCGCTGGGGTGTAAGTTGCCCAAGTGGAATATGTGGTGCTGTTCCTCCAATTTGGTTTGGGCCTCACACTCTCTCAGTAGAGGAGGCAATCCAGATGTAACCCAACGTCTTGACATCATATGGTGAATCAGGCATACACAGTGCATACAACTTAAATTACTAACATGTTTATTGCCTTTAAATTTGAAACAAATAATTATCCGTCAATTCTGCTTCAGTTTTTCTTATAACCATTGCAGTGAATTGCAGCAGTTATAATATTATGAAAATTTATTCAGATTTAAAGACATAGAAACATAGAAACATAGAAAATAGGTGCAGGAGTAGGCTATTCGGCCCTTCGAGCCTGCACCGCCATTCGATATGATCATGGCTGATCATCCAACTCAGTATCCCATCCCTGCCTTCTCTCCATACCCCCTTATCCCTTTAGCCACAAGGGCCACATCTAACTCCCTCTTAAATATAGCCAATGAATTGGCCTCAACTACCTACTGTGGCAGAGATTTCCACAGATTCACCACTCTCTGTGTAAAAAATGATTTTCTCATCTCGGTCCTAAAAGACTTCCCTCTTATCCTTAAACTGTGACCCCTAGTTCTGGACTTCCCCAACATCAGGAATAATCTTCCTGCATCTAGCCTGTCCAACCCCTAAAGAATTTTGTCGAAGAGGTAGCAGCCCTTGAAAACAGAGCTGAGGTGTGCCAGGAGTTTCTCCAAAAGACACATTTGATAGTCACTGTAACTATCTTCACAAGAGGAAGGCCGAGAATCCACGAGCCTGTCCTCGTCAACAAGTCGGTGATGGAGAGAGTCAACAACTTCAAGTTCCTGTGCGTTCACATCTCTAAAGATCAGTCTTGGGCCTGCATAATGATCCAATCACAAAGAAAGTCAACTTTCGAAAGCGAACTTCTCTACAGGTGCATGTTAGAGAGCTTATTGACTGGCTGCATCATGGCCTGTTTGGCAACTCGAGCACCCAGGAACTAAGGAGATTACAAAAAGTGGAGGACACCATTTGGTCCATCACAGATTCTGATCTCCCCGCAATCAAAGGGTTCTTTTGGAAGCTCTGCCTACAAAAGGCAGCCAGCATCATCATGGACCCACACTACTCCAGCCATGCTCTATTTCACTCCTGCCATCAGGAAAATGATATACTGTAGGTGTCTGAAACCATGACCTCCAGGTTCAGGAACAGCATCTTCCCAACAACCATCAGGTTCTTAAAAACTACAAACACCAACTCAACTATAGAAACAAAGAACTGCAGGTGCTGGTTTATACCACAGATAGACACAAAGTGCTGGAGTAACTCAACGGGACAGGCAGCACCTCTGGAGAAAAATGATGTGCGACGTTTTGGGTTGGGACCCAACTCTAAATGTCACCCATTCTTTTTCTTCAGAGATGCTGCCTGTCCCGTTGAGTTACTCCAGCACTTTGTGTCTATCTGTGGTGTAAATCAGCACCTGCAGTTCTTTGTTTCTATGGTTGAGTTGATGGTCTGGTTGATGTGGCTAGTGTTGCGGCTCACGTTGTAGCCACTGACCAACAGCGCTATCTTCAGGCCGCCGCCACCGACAGGACACACTCGGTGCTTCTGCCTGTCAGCTGTTGCTTTGTCCGCTCCCTGCTCGACCATAGCAGCCACCACCTCCTCTCATAGCTCTGTCCTCTGGGCCCCTCCCCTCCACCTTCTCCCCTGGAGTCGCCAACATAATCCATCTTGGAAGTGGCAGCTGGTTCGAGGGGCTGGCGCCACATGGTGACCAAGCACGTCTTATCATTGGCAGTGGCCTGAAGAAAGCACTGTCAGGAGCTACAACAACAGCCGCAAAGTGCTGGAGTAACACATTAGGCTGAATCAGTCTGAAGAAGGGTCCTGATGTCACCTATCCGTGTTCGCCAGTGCTAATATGATGAATCAGATATTAGCACCGTATAAGCCTAACTGCAGACGTAGTTAAATCATGAACATTCTCATTCTTCTCGATGAAACCGCATTTCAGTATTTTTGTTAATATGGCATCAATTCTATTGAATAAGCAGTGATGCATTCAAGTGGGCCCAGATAATCCTCTTCAAAGGATTCCTCCCTGAAAAGTAAAACCCTGGCATCTGATTAGCACTTTTCTCAATAACTGTCAAGATCATAAATTAGCTTGTGGTGTAATGAAAGAATGGTCCCATACTTCACACATAGCCTCACCTTTTTAACAGTAAACCCTTGTTATAATGGACCACAGGGAGTGGACTGGTGACATCTAGCATTCATGTCATGGTACGCCCCTTTCAAATTGCTTGTGCTCTACAAAACGTGTTTATTTCTCTATTGACTATTCTACTACACATCCAATACCCTCTACTTCTAATGGTTTCCTGTTCCCAGCTGGCTTATCTTCACAGTGGATGTCTATTCCCTCTATATCTGCATGCCATATCAAGATAATCCAAAAGCCTTTAACTTTTCTTGAACACACCCTGTTGAGTTTATTCTTCTATTGAGATACTTCAACTCCATTCACCTTCTACAAATCAGGGATGTAACTTTGGGAACTCATAAGGGTAAAGCTACAAGTGTCTCTTCATCAGAGAGGTCTTGTTTCAGTCTTTAAGCCCCCTACTAAACTTTCACCATTACATTCGTAGTCCTTGCTTCATTCATACAAAACTCAAATGTAACTCAATTGGCTGACAATTCCAACCATTCTCACATTTAGCTGGTATATATCGGACTCTTCCTTATTCTGTAACAAAACATAGAAAGTATGGCACAGGAACAGGCCCTTCTGAACACGATGCCAAGATGAATCTCATCTGTGTAGGAAGGAACTGCAGATGCTGGTTTAAACCGAAGATAGACACAAAATGCTGGAGTAACTCAGGACAGCAGCATCACAGCAGAGAAAGAGTGGGAGCAGAGACAGAATGGGTGACGTTTTGGGTCGAGATCCTTCTTCAGAAGAAGGCCCGTGATGCAAAACATTACCCATTCCTTCTATCTAGAGATGCTGCCTGCCCCGCTGAGTTACTCTGGTATTTTGTGTAAATCTCATCTGCTTGCCTATGATCCCTCCATATCCATGTGCCTACCCAAAAGCCTCAAACACCATTATTGTATCTCAAGGGATAGATTAGCACCAATACCCACTATAAGGAATCAAATCTCAACTATTTTAACCACATCTCCTCCCATCACACTTCAAGCAAGGACTCAAATTCCAATCCCCCAATCTCTCCATCAAATCTACTTCAATGACAAGACCTCTCATGCCAGAACCAGACGTGGCATGGAAGTACAAAAGGACTAGGCATCCATTTGGAAAACAAACCAGTCGGATGCAGGAAATAGTCAAGATGGCGGAGCTCCTCAGGTGTACGGATGCATGCGAGAAGGGACTGAACAAAGAAAGAATAGTCAAAGCAGGAAGAAATAAAGTCCCCTGAGGAAATGGTCAGTGACATTCAGAATAATAGCAAACCTCCTTTATTGTAGCTTCCCTCTACCACGGTTGACAAGGCTCATTTTCTCACCCTCTATTCCCAGTCAGAACAAGGATCGTCACCTCTACACCACTAGCTTCCATAATGAAAATATCATTATCCATCGATGTTTCCACCTGTAATGAGATTTCAAACACATCCTCTCATCTCCTTTCAAAATTCCAAAGAGACCATTCTCTCTGCATACCTCTAGTCCACTTGCCTCCAAGAACCACATTCCCATGGCACTCTCCCATGCAACTGCAGGAGATTCAATAACTGCCCTTTTACCTATTCTCTTTGTATCGTTTGGCCATCTAAACTGTCCATTGAGACAATGCAACAATTCACCCACAGTTCATCCAATTTATGTATTCCATTCTGTATTCACAATGTTATCTCCTCCACATTGCAGACAAAAAATGCAAAGTGGATGCCCACTTTTCAGAACACCCCATTCAGCCCACAAGGACAACCCTATGCTTCCAACTGTCATCAATTCTCCATCCCTTTCCTATCATGGACCCTCTACTATTGGCGTCCGGCATTTCTCCAGCACCCAAGGAAAGTGGTCTCCATTTACAATGTATGATCTTCATACATTGTAACCCTCTGGACTTAATATTGAGATTGACCATGTCACCCAACTACTAGCCTTTGTTACCCTTCTTCCATCTTTCAACGCCTCTGCCTTTTTATAAAAGTAATTGCTACCCACTATCTTTGATCAGCATCATCTCACAAACTCTATCCTCTCCCTCTTTTGCGACTTTAAAACACACACGTGGTTCTCTGCCACTTGACCTGTTGTGTGCTTCCAGCGGTTTATTTTTTTTAATGAAAATGGGTCCTATTTGCTAAACGGGATACTGAATAAGTGGAAACTTATATTTTCCACCTTTAAGTTTAAACGTGATCCTGGGAGATAACATCGGAGAACGAATACTGCAAGAGCCTATCTTTTCGCGTCTGCAATTTGGTTGAAATCCAAACCGGATTGTTATTTTTTAATCAAATATAGCTGTAAAATATCTAATATACAATGAAACAGAGGAGCTTTTATTTAATTTCGCATACAGATAAATATCTATGAAACTAAACATTTTAAATCCAAGAGGATTGTAGCAAAACTGTTAGACAAATGACCAAATTTCCTCTATTGGTCATCATATTGGTCGTCATATTGAAATCAACAACTTGAACTTCTCGTGGGGACTTGGGCTCATACGGGGATATCGTTGAATTAATATATTAACTTATTTATTGTCCAAGTCTTGAAGGTACTCTCCTACTGGATATCGCATATAGTGACGTGAGTGAAACACATCGGTACAATCAGTATAAACTCAAAACTCAACAAATAAACTAGATAAATATCACAAAGGGGGAATGTGAAGGAAAACTTTGAAATGAGAATTGTTCTCCAGATGTTGAGACATCAGATGGTTATCTTGGAACAGTTCGATCAAATTTGGCCACCGTTAGATCACGGGATCCACAACCAACACATATGTACAATCATTATCCACTTAAAAGATATATCGATTCGCAAACGATTTTGGAACCACGATGTTGTTTAATAAACACTTTCCTACTTCTTATTGTGTAAGTGAGAATTTAATTTAGATGTCAGGCGACTGCTAAACTGGACAAATTTAGACTTCCACATTTGGAATAACATTGCAGTGTAATACAAGTCTAGTGTTAGAGTGGGTCGACATACTTTGCATGCCTTTACCCAATACCAAAAACTGCCAAACGGTTTTAACAATAATAATCACGTTACCTACCGCAAACTTGTGCCAAGAGGCAATTCCAGTGTTTCGATCTCCGAAAACACATTTTCATAAATTTGATTTTCGTCCTTCGGAGAGTTGGAGAGAACTGATCTAGTTGGCTGGGTCATCGTTCTAAACGGCTGCGGTCCCGGATTGCTGAAGTGATTTTTACTCTGATCCAACAGAAACCATCAACAAAAAAAGGTGGTGCACGAAACAGCGAAACAAATCGTCATGGTTCTTCTATGCGGGAGAGAGAGAGACAGAGGAGCAATTGCTGCCACTTGGTGCAATCGATCATCTCATCAGCAAGAGGTGGCTGTGGATTACTTATTTTTAGCGTAGTTATTTAAAGACTATCATATTTCACACTCCATCTGATTAACCTTTTACAATGCAACCAAACAACTTACACTTTCTTCCGAAAATAAATATTGTTAATTGTTTTCTTGAACAGCGAAGTATCAATAAATTATATCGAAAGCTCCCGAATACTGTCCAAAATAGCGATTAAGAGAATTTCTCCGAAAAAAAAAAACACTTTTGGCGTAGAAAACAGCCAGCGATTTAACTTTCACCATCACTATCGAGTGTTGTAACACTATTATTTTCACGTATTAGGTTTGTGGGAAATTCCAAGCGATGTGTTGGAGAATAGAAGACCAGAGCCAAAGTTGAAATTGTGCCAAATGGAAAGCACGACGTCTCAATTATTGTGGGCTGTGTGTCAAACTAAAAAATATTTGCTGTGAAATAGAGCGTCAGGAAGTTCAAACCTCTTCAGAAAAATTAAGTACTTTTGTAGTGTAAGAACTGCTGCAGCCAATTTGCGCTTAAGATCCCACAAATAACAACGTCGTAATGGACTTTTAATCTGTGGCATTTTCCGCAGCTGACAGAATAGCAGAGTCAAGTTTGGTTTCACATTTCATCTGGAAGGTGGCCTTTTTGACAGCACAGTTCTGTATTAGTAGCTGTTAACAGTCCAGACTTAGGGCTCGAGTACTTGAAGTAGGTCTTGATCATAACAATTAAAGCAAGTGAGACCATGCATCCATTTAGCCAGTTCCATATTTCATTAAAACAATTGACAATTACGTTTTCCTAACACAAATTATAACATTCAACAAATGCACATCAGTTTAATCAACCATGCAAAGACCATCTCACAAGTATCTGCGGACATGCCGAAACAGGGAGAGCTATCCTGCAGACTAGTCACGCAGCTGTCTTGAATGATCATAGTCACATCATTATACCCTTCAGTCAATGTTCTCATTCACAATCCCGGGTATATTCGGCATAGTATGATTGGCACCGGTTATGGTTGGGACAGAGTGTCTCCCAGAAGTTCTCCATACAGACTCGATGAAACATCAAGGCAAGAAAATCTCCTGCGGACTCTGCCTTCCTTCCCCTCCTCCCAGCTGATGAATGCTCTCCTCAATGCTGCTGCACGCCATTTGCAAGAAACATTAAGGGTATCAAAGCCGCAGAACATACTGTGGGTGGGAAAGTTCAATGGTCACTGAAATTAGCACGCTAGCACCATCACTGAGCAAAGAGGGCAATCCCGAAAGACAATTTTAGGGTAGCAAATGACGCAGCCAGTAGAGTTGGTGCCTTGGGTTCAAACCTGTTCATGGATGCAGAGTGTGTGGAATTTGCATATTCGTTCTGTGACCGCGTGGGTTTTCTACCACATCCCAGAGATCTGCGGCATTACAATGTAATTTAAATAAAAGCTAGGGATAATGTTGGATTCGTGTAAAATGGGCGATTGATGACTGGCTCATAAATGGTGGGTCAAGAATGGTGGGTCATCTCTCTCTGACTATAACATTTCTCTTGGACTGGGTTGAAGAAATAAAAAAAAGCCAAAATCTACTTAACCTCATCTCACAAATCTACCTGTTACAGGTTTGTTTGTCCATTAGTTGGAACTGCCATCTTTGTGAAGGAGAAGTCCCACTTCAGCACTGGAGCACCATTCATCATGATCTACTTACCAATAATCAACTCAAAGAAACTAATTGTTAAAGAAGGAACTGCAGATGCTGGAAAATCGAAGGTACACAGAAATGCTGGGGAAACTCAGCGGGTGCAGCAGCATCTATGGAGCGAAGGAAATAGGCAACGTTTCGGGCCGAAACCCTTCTTCAGACTGGTAGAGGGAGGCGGGGAGAAGAAAGGAAAAAGGAGGAGGAGGAGGGCTGAGGGAGAGGTGGGAAGGGGAGGAGACAGCAAGGGTTAACTGAATTGTGAGAATTCAATGTTCATGCCACCAGGATGCAGATTACCCAAGTGGAATATGAGGTGCTGTTGCCACCTCCAATGTGACCCCACCACTCGCCACATCTTCCCATCT
Source organism: Amblyraja radiata (assembly GCF_010909765.2). NCBI lineage: Eukaryota > Metazoa > Chordata > Chondrichthyes > Rajiformes > Rajidae > Amblyraja > Amblyraja radiata. The sequence continues at coordinate 8,041,322 of NC_045970.1, forward strand.
TCCCCCCTGTCTGCCTTCCACAAAGACCGCTCCCTCCGTAACTCCCTTGTCAATTCTTCCCTTCCCTTCCCTCCCGCTCCACCCCTTCCCCGGGCACTTTCCGTTGCAACTGCAAGAGATGCTACACTTGTCGCTTTATCTCCCCCCTCGACTCCATTCAAGGACCCAAGCAGTCGTTCCAGGTGTGACAGAGGTTCACCTGCACCTCCTCCAACCTCATCTATTGCATCCGCTGCTCTAGATGTCTGCTGATCTATATCGGTGAGACCAAGCGCAGGCTTGGCGATCGTTTCGCCGAACATCTCCGCTCGGTCCGCACTAACCATCCTGACCTCCCGGTGGCTCAGCACTTCAACTCCCTTTCCCATTCCGTATTCGACCTCTCTGTCCTGGGCCTTCTCCATGGCCAGAGTGAGCAACGCCGTAAATTGGAGTAACAGCACCTCATATTCCGCTTGGGTAGTTTGCATCCTGGTGGCATGAACATTGAATTCTCACAAATCAGTTTACCCTTGCTGTCTCCTCCCCTTCCCACCTCCCCCTCAGCCCTCGGGCTCCTCCTCCTTCTTTTTCCTTTCTTCTCCCCGCCTCCCCCTACCCCCTATCAGTCTGAAGAAGGGTTTCGGCCCGAAATATTGCCTATCTCCTTCGCTCCATAGATGCTGCTGCACCCGTTGAGTTTCTCCAGCAGTGTACCTTCAACAAAACTAATTCCAGATTGCATCAGAAGGTAGACACAAAAAGCTGGTGTAACTCAGCGGGACAGGCAGCATCTCTGGAGAGAAGGAACGGGTGACTTTTCAGGTTGAGACCCTTCTTCAGACTGGTTAGGGATAAGGGAAACGAGAGATAAAGACTGTGATGTGGAGAGATAAAGTACTATGAATGAAAGATATGCAAAAAAGTAATGATGATAAAGCAAACAGGCCATTGTTAGCTGTTTGTAGGGTGAAAATGAGAAACTAATGCAACTTGGGTGGGGGAGGGATAGAGAGAGGGAATGATGGGCTACCTGAACTGAGAGAAATCAATATTCATACCACTGGGCTGTAAGCTGCCCAAGGGTAATATGAGATGCTGTTCCTCCAATTTGCATTTAGCCTCACTCTGACAATGGAGGAGACCGAGGACAGAAAGGTCTGTGTAAGAATGGGAAGGAGAATTAAAGTGTCCAGCAACTGGGAGATCAGGTTGGTTCATGCGGGCTGAGTGAAGGTGTTCCACGAAATGATCGGCCAGTCTATGTTTGGTCTGGCCGATGTATGAGTCCACATCTTGAACAACGGATACAGTAGATGAGGTTGGAGGAGGTGCAAGTGAACCTCTGCCTCACCTGAAAGGACTGTTGGGGTCCCTGGACAGAGTCGAGGGAGGAGGTATAGCGACAGGTATTGCAACTTTTGTGGTTGCAGGGGAAGGTACCTGGGGAGGGAGTGGTTTGGGTGGGAAGGGATGAGTTAACCAGGGAGTTGCAGAGGGAATGGTCTCTGCAAAAAGCGGAAAGGGGTGCAGATGGGAAAATGTGGTTAGTAGTGGGATCCCGTTGGAGATGGTGGAAATTTTGGAGGATTATGTGTTGCATGCGATGGCTGATGGGGTGGAAGGTAAGGACTACGGGAATTCTGTCTGGTGCGACTAGGGGGAGGGGGAGCAAGGGCGGACTGCGGATACCAAGGAGCCATGAGTGAAGGCCTCATCTATGATGGGAGAGGGGAACCCCTGTTCCCTAAAGTATGAGGACATCTCGGATGTCCTGGTATGGAACACCTCATCTTAGGGGCAGATGCGGTGGTGACGGAGGAATTAGGAGTCGAGGATAGAATCTGTGCAGGAAGCAGGGTGGGAAGAAGTGTAGTCGAGATATTGTGGGAGTCAGTGGGTTTGTAATAGATGCTAGTCCTTAGTCTCTTTCCTGTGATGGAGACTGTGAGATCAAGAAAGAGGAGGGAGGTGTCGGAGATGGTCCAAGTAAATTTGAGTGCAAGATAATAATTGGTGGTGAAGTTGATGAAGTCAGTGAGTTCTGCATGGGTGCAGAAAGTAGCACCGATGCAGTCATCAATGTAACGGAGATAGAGTTCGGGGATAGGGCCAGTGTAGGCCTGGAACAAGAATTGTTCAATGTACCCTACAAAGAGGCAGGCATAGCTGCGGCCCATGCGGGTGCCCATAGCTAAGCCTTGGACTTGGGGGCAGTGGGAGGAGTCAAAGGAGAAGTTGTTGAGGGTGAGGACCAGCTCCACTAGGCGGAGTAGAGTGTTAGTAGAGGAAAATTGGATCGTTCTGTGGTCGAGGAAAAAAAAGAGGGCTTTAAGGCGGGAAAAGGAAATGTAGAGTGACTGAACATCCATTATAAAGATGAGGGAATGGAGGCTCGGAAAGCGGAAGTCATTAAAGAGACGAAGGGCATGTGAGGTATCTTGGACATAGGTCGGGAGAGATTGGACCAGGGGGGATAGGATGGAGTCGAAATACGTGGAAATCATTTCCATGGGACGGGACCACCTGGCAATATGTAAAGTTTTGTCCAAAACTTTGACCGAGTTTGAGAGCTGGGTGAGAGGAATATTTATTTACTAGACTAAGTCGGACCCGTTGGGTCCCATGTTCACCTGGGAGGGCTGGTCCCCCATCGCAATATTCCACCTCTCCATCAATTCCAATATTGGTGGCCAATGGGGGGGGGGGGGCTTTCTGGAGCGCTGGTTTGGATGTTGTGGGTCGAAGGGAATGGTTTCCAGAGGGATAGTATGGACATTGGGGGCTGATGGATTCTTGGGCTGGCAGCTCAGTCACTCAGGCCTGGTGGGTTGGCAGCTCAGTCACTCGGGCCTGTTAGGCTGGCAGCTCAGTCACTCAGGCCTGTTGGGCTGGCAGCTCAGTCACTCAGGCCTGTTGGGCTGGCAGCTCAGTCACTCAGGGCTGGTGGGCTGGCAGTTGACTCACGGCTAGTCCTTGAAATTCGATTTCAAGCAGAGTACATGCCACCACATTCAATTTCATATCATTTCAAGCATACTGCAGGCCACCGCATTCAGTTTCGTAGCATTTCAGGCAGAGTGCAGGCCATCGCATTCAGTTTCGTAGCATTTCTGGCAGAGTGCAGGCCACCACATTCAGTTTCGTAGCGTTTCAGACAGCGTGCAGGCCAGCACATTCAGTTTCGTAGCGTTTCAGGCAGCGTGCAGGCCACCACATTCAGTTTCGTAGCATTTCAGGCAGAGTGCAGGCCACCACATTCGGTTTTGTAGCGTTTCAGACAGAGTGCAGGCCATCACATTCAGTTTCATAGCGTTTCAGGCAGAGTGCAGGCCACCACATTCAGTTTCATAGCGTTTCAGGCAGAGTGCAGACCACCACATTCAGTTTCATACCATTTCAGGCAGAGTGCAGGCCACCGCATTCACTTTCGTAGCGTTTCAGGCATAGTGCAGGCCACCACATTCACTTTCATAGCATTTCAGGCAGTGCTGGCCACCACATTCAGTTTCATAGTGTTTCACGAAGAGTGTAGGCCACCACATTCAATTTCATAGTGTTTCAAGAAGAGTGCTGGCCACCACATTCAATTTCATAGCGTTTCAAGCAGAGTGCTGGCCACCACATTCAATTTCATAGCATTTCAAGCAGAGTGCAGGCCACCAAATTGCCAAACAACTCATTGCATTGTCATTAAGGGCTAACAAATCATTTATTGCAAGTAGATTGCAGACTCGCATTTCAGTTGATTCATAGCTTAGAATCACAGTTGTGGACTCTCCCTCGCGATCTTTCAGAGTGACTGACTCACATCCAGGCATCCGGGGTTTTCTAGTCCTGCCCTCCCCCCCCCCCCCCCCCCCCCGGAAAGGGCGTTACCTTCATGATGGTGATTGACAGGCGAGAGGACCAATCAGCTGATCTCAAGATTTTTTAAACACTCATAACTTTTTTATTTTTCATCGATTGGAAAACTCCTCGGGGCTGCCTCAGAGGAGGACAAGGCCAAAAATCATAGCGATATATGGTAGCGTTTTTAAAAAAAAATCTATATACAGTACAGACAGGAAGTAGTCAATATGAGACCTTTAGTTATATAGATATGGATAAACTAATTTGATCAGTTTGACATCTAGGAGTATGAGTAAAGTAGTCATATTTCCTAGGACATAGAAATATGTCATTTATCACATCAATTTACTAGCAGCTCTCTGACCATCCCACCATTTATTACCCTATATCCTTTCTCTCATATCCCCTTTTATTGCTCTCTACTTCTCCTGCCACAAACCTACACTAGGATGTTTTACAGCAGCCAATTATCCCAACAACCAGCATATGTTTGAAACCGGAGCACATTGTGGAAACCCAGCGGTTCTAGGGAGACATGCAAATTCCACACAGACAGCACCAGAGTCATAATTGAATCGCAGTTAGTGGAAGTGTGGGACAGCAGCACTACCTGTTGTGCCACCAAGCTGCGCTATGGGATCAAGTGGAGAAAGTTGCATTGCCTGGAGTCATATCTTGTAAAAAGGTAAATGATTGCTAGAATCCAATCACCATTGCAGTTCCTCAGGATAGTGTTCTAAATCCATATATCCTCAGCAGCTTCATTAAAAGCCTTCTCTATACCATGAGTCTAAACGTATGGCAATGAGAACAATTCATGGGTGGATATTCTGTGGTAAGCATCTCACCTGATTCCACAAAGCTTCAAACTCCAAACACATTCGGAGTTTGTGGAATATATCCAGTTACCTGGATAAGTTCAATTTCAACAGAATCAAGGACTTCAACCATCCAAACAGCTATCTACCATCATCCATTATTGGGAACATTTTTTCCAACCTCCACCAGCATAGCCTGAACAGAAAGGTCCAGGACAAAAAGGACAGGATAGGCATGGGCACTCACATGGGGCCCAGCAATGTCTGTTTTTTTTTGTTGGTTACGTCTAACAATCCTTGTTGGCATCATCTCCCAACTCGTTCTCCGATACATTAATGACTGCATTGGGGCTGCCTGCTGCACCTGTGCAGAACGCATAGATTTCATGAACTTTACCATTAACTTTAACCCTGCCCTCGAGTTCACTTGGACTATCCATGACACCTATCTACCTTTTCTTGATCACTCTGTGTCCATCACAGAGGACAGACTATTAACTGACACCTATACACCCACAAACTCCCACAGTTACCTAGACTACACCTCCTCCCACCCTGCCTCTTGCAAGGACGCTATCCCCTACTCTCAAATCTTCCTTCTCCACCGCACCCACACCCAAGACAAGGCTTTCCATTCTAGGACATGAGATGTCCTCTTTATTCAGTAAACATGGTTTCCCCCATTGCCGTCATAGATGGATCCCTCACCCGTGACTCCTCTGGGTCCCGTAGTTCTGCTCTCACTCCCCCCTACCCTAAGACAGGACAAGGATCATGTTCCCCTTGTCCTTACCTTTCACCCCACCAATCTCCACATCTAGTACATTGTGATCTGACATTTCCGTGACATTCAATGTGATCCCACCAGCAGTCACATCCTCCCATGGCCACCCCTTTCTGCCTCCCAAAGAGACCGCTCCCTCCGAAACTCCTTAGTTCACTCATCAATTCCCACTAAATCCCCAGGTATATTCCACTGCAATCTCAGGAAATGTAGCACCTATCCCTTTATGTACTCCCTTGCATCCATCCAGGCTTCAGCTGTCCTTCCAGGTGAGACGGACATTCATGTGCACCTCTTCTAACCTCCTCTACTGCTTCCAGTGCCTCTTCTACATATTGGAAACCAAATGTAGATTAGATAGATAGATAGATAGATAGATAGATGGATGGATGGATGGATGGATGGATGGATGGATGGATGGATGGATGGATGGATGGATGGATGGATGGATGGATGGATGGATGGATGGATGGATGGGTGGGTGGGTGGGTGGGTGGGTGGGTGGGTGGGTGGGTGGGTGGATGGATGGATGGATGGATGGATGGATGGATGGATGGATGGATGGATGGATGGATGGATGGATGGATGGATGGATGGATGGATGGATGGATGGATGGATAGATAGATACCTTTATTGTCATTCAGACCTTTCGGTCTGAACAAAATTTCATTGCCTGCAGTCATACACAATAATAATAAATAACAAAACATACAATAAACACAAATTAACATCCACCACAGTGAGCTCACCAAGCACCTCCTCACTATGATGGAGGCAAATGTCTTAGTCTCTGTCTCTTCCCTCCTTGTTCTCCCTCTGCGCTGAGGCGATCCGGGCCGAAGATGCCGCCCTCCAGTCCAGCGGACGCAGCTGTAGTTGCGGGAGCTCCGGAAACAGGTCACCAACCTGTAACCTGCGAGCTCCCGGTCGTCCACTGGGCCCGCGGCCGAACCTCCGAAGTGATGTTGACGCCGCCGCTGCTCCGATTCGGGCCGCTGCCGAAAGCCCGATCCCCACCTCAGCAAGTCGGGCCGCCGCCGGAACGCAGCCTCAGCTCCAAGTCGGGCCGCTGCCGAAAGCTGGAACGCCGCATCAGCGAGTCAGGCAGCCGCCGCCTCAGCTCCGAGTCCCGCCGGATCAGCTCCGAGTCGGGCCGCCGCCGCCTCAGCCCCGAAGTCGGCCAGCCAAGTCCTGGCTGGTACTGCCTCCGGAACCTCGAGGTCGGACGCAGTTGGAGGACACCAGCTCCGCCATTAGGCCTCAGCGCAGACGGAGGCAGAGAAGGGGGAAACGACAAGAAAAAGTTGCATTCCCCCGAAGGAAGAGACAGAAAACATGTCCCCCCCCACACCCAACCTAATAAACCAAAATTAACTAAAACAGGACAAAGAAAACAACAAACAAAAGTAAAAACAGACGGACAGCAGGCGAGCCGCAGCTGTTAACAGCGCCGCCACTTCCGGATGACTGTTTCGCTGAACATTGCACTTGGTCCACAAAGGCCCTCCGGATGTCAAGGTTGCTAGCCAATTTAATTCCTCTTCTCATTCCCATACTGACCTTTCAGTCCTGGGCCTTGACCAATGTCAGAACAAGGCCACACGCAAACTGGAAAAACAGCACCTCACATTCCACTTGCGTACAACCTAACGAACAATGAATTCTCAAATTTTAGGTAACTAACCCACAAACAACCCCCCTTTTTATTTTAGCTATTTATCTATCCATCCATCTATTTATTTATCTATTTGTTTGTTTCTTTGTCAGTTTGGTTATTTATTTAGTTTCCTACATCCTCTCTTCCCTAGTTTATTTATTCAGTTTATTTATTCATGTGTTTTGTAGTCAATGCCTTCTATGTTCTGTTGTGCTGAAGCAAAGCAAGAATTTCATTGTCCGATCAGGGACACATTATTATTATTATTATTATTGCTTTATTTATATAGCACATTTTAAGTCAACTTGCATTGACACCAAAGTGCTTTACATAAATTAAATAATAAATTTACATACAAACCATAGAAAAAGGTTAAAAATAAATAAAGAAAGAAAATGGACACAACACATTATAGAATTCAACACAAACATCCCCCCACAACAGAATCAAAAATGTCCACTGTGGGGAAAGGCAGCAGAAAGTTAAGTCCTCTTCCTCTGAAACACCCGAGGTCGGGGCCCATTTGTGGCCTTGCAGCCAGTCCGATGATTTTCAGGGCCCTCTTGCCGTGAAGATGGAGCACTGGCGTCGGGTGAAACAATTCCTCAAGCGGCTTGGAAATTCTGGAGCGGCTGCCTCCTCCCCGGAGACCGGAGACCGGGGCACTCGTAGACTTCAGGCCGCGCCGGTTGGAGCTCCGACCCCGGCGAACTCGATCCCTGGCTCCGCGGCGCTCCAAATCCAGCGCCGCCTGCGGCCGGACGCCCGCAGCCCCAGCTCCGCGATGTTTGGATCGACGGCCACAGCGCTCCGGAGCCCACCGCACGGCGACCCGGCAAGGCATCGCCCGCTCCGTGGCTCTGCTCCGTGATGGTGTCCTTGCGCTGCGCCGCCGCCGAAGCTGTAGTCCCGGCCGGTCCCGACAGGAAACGCCGCTCCATTCTCGATGGTAGGCCGTGAGGACGGGGCGAAGAAGCAGCTCGGAGGGATGCTGCCTCTCCGACCAGGTAGGGGACTAAGAATTAAAGTTTCCCCCTTCCCCACCCCCACCCACCACATAAAAGACCTCCACTAACATTTTGGACAGGACTTAAAATTTAAAAAAGTGAAGAGACGGACTGCGGGCAGGCTGCCATACACAGACGGCGCCCACTCCCGCACATCCGCCATTACCGTGTTGGGGTACATGACAATAAACTCACTTGAACATGAACCTATGCACCAACTGGATTTACACCAATTGCTCCCTTCTCCCTGCCCTGTCTCCTTTCACCTATATTCCTTCCTCCAGCATCACAATTTGTAAATCTTCTATCCTTATCTTACACATTGTGTCTTTTCACCTCAGGCCTTTGTCCAACCATCTATCTATCTATATTTATCTAACTATAACTATCATCTTGTCTTCTTCCGGTTTGTGTTGTTTTTATATTGCGCAAAAATGGTAGCGCAAATTCAGTTTCATAGCATTTCAAGCAGGGTGCAGGCCAGCAAATTTAATTTCATAACATTTCAAGCAGAGTGCATGCCAGCAAATTCAATTTCATAGCATTTCAAGCAGAGTGCAGGCCACCAAATTCAATTTCATAGCATTTCAAGCAGAGTGCAGGTCACCAAATTGCCAAACAACTCATTGCATTGTCATTAAGGGCTAACAAATCATTTATTGCAAGTACATTGCAGACTCACAGTTCAGTTGATTCACAGCTTAGAATCACAGTTGTGGAGTCTCCCTCGCGATCTTCCAGAGTGACTGACTCACATACAGGCATCTGGGGTATTATAGTCCTGCCCCCCCGGAAGGGGCGCTCCTTTTATTGTGGTGATTGACAGGCAAGAGGACCAATCAGCCGATCCCAAGATTTTTTAAACACTCATAACTTTTTTATTTTTCATCGATCTGAAAAATTCTCGGGGTTGCCTCAGAGGAGGAGGACTGTGTGTAAGATGGCCAAAAATCATAGTGATATATGGTAGCGTTTTTTCTAAAATCAATATACAGCGCATACAGGAAGTGGTCAAGATGAGACTTTTAGTTGTATAGATATGCAGGACAGGTTTCTGCATGCAGTGTGTTGTGGGTGAAGGACATGGTTTTAAGATGAGGGAAGCAAAGTTTAAAGGAGATGCATGGGGTATTTGTTTTTACACACAAAGTGGTGGTTGCCTGGATTGCACTGCCAGCAGTGTGTGTATGTGGGGGGTCAGATACAATAGTGGCATTTAAAATGCTTTTAGCTAGGCACATGAATATGCAGGGAATTAAAGAATATGGATCATGTGCAAGCAGAGAAGATTAGTTTCACTTTGCACCATGTTGGGCACGGACATTGTGGGCTGAAGGGCCTGTTCTTGTGCTGTTCTATGTTCTATGATTCCACAGAAAGAAGAAGATAAGTATTTGGGATGGCTTTGAGAACATTGTGTCTGTACATTAGCACAGAAGGTCAGTTTAAATGGCGAAATAAGGTCTCCACCTCACAAACTTCCTACTTGCCCATTTCACCATTCACCCCCTGCATCTGTGAAATAGACTCAGTTTCTCAACACAGGATTCATCTGCTCCTTCAGAGTCTACAGATGCAGAACAGAAACTTGTCTTCCTTGGTCCAAGGGAACACATAAAAAGAAAACAATGAATTACACCCTACACCTTGTAATCTTTTTTGACAGCTTTTTAAAATAAATAAATAAATAAATAAAAATTATTTGGATACGACACTTAGCTCTTCTTGTCCATTTGGCACCCTGCTATCTGGATTTTGTTGAAAACCAATACCACTTTAATCAACAATCTAGCAGCCTATACTTAACAAACTCAACAATTTATCTGAAAACCCCGATAATGCAATGCAAATTCAATGACAACCCATTTCATAAAAACTCATACAGGAACTGTCAAAGTTAACACTATTAACAATAGGCCATGTAAAGGAAGCACTTAGTTCTTTTGATTTATTCTTCAGAATAAGGAACACACTGATATCTGTTAGTTGCAGTCGTATATTGTGTTAATGCTGTTCCCGTTTGCAGAGTTTTGCTGACCTTTTCCCCAGCTTACACTTATCTACAGACACACAGCAGCCAAAGAATTGGAAAACAGCTTAAAGAGTATCCGTTAACAGAATCACAATGATGAACTCCACCCCTCCACCACCTCATTTTGCAACACTGGGACCTAAGATTGTTGCAACATATTTATTGGCAATCACGCAAAGCAATAATCTTCTAAATTCCAAAATCCACCGTGTAAAATGCAAACTTTTCTAAACTAGTGTACTTCCTTCAGGAAGTAGGACAAAGTGCTACATGTGTTAATTATATATTTAGCATTCACTACATTCTTTCTGATGGAGAAACAAATCTGCCACTGCCACTGCCACACATATAGCGTATTGAAGGGTTCGACATTTGCTAAATGTTTATCAACCAGAAAATAATTTTCTAATATTAAAGAATCAGAGCATCTAACTTACAACACTGCACCAGTTGGAGGTGGGCAGGGAAATTGTTAAGTGTTGACCAAACAAAGTCAGTTCACTCAGAAAGTTTATTTAACAGATGGAGAAAACAAAACCACATAACTTTTTGGAAAAATCTGGTGCTAGGAGGATTTTTCTTCTTATCGTATGGAAACAATATTCAGCTTTTGTAACCAAGTGACTCACATTAAAACGCAGCAGAAACTCAGTGGGTTGGTCTACTTTAGTTTAGTTTAGAGATACAGCGCGGAAACAGGCCCTTAACACTATCCTACACAAACTAGAGACAATTTTACATTTATATCGTCAAGTTACCTAAAAGCCTATATGTCTTTGGAGTGTGAGAGGAAACTGGAGCACCCGGAGAAAACCCAAGCAGGTCATGGGGAGAACGTACAAACTCCGTACAGACAGCACCCATAGTCAGGATCGAACCAAGGTCTCTGATGCTAAACGGCAGCAATGCTACCGCTGCCCAATCTTTGGTCATTGATACTGTAATGATTCTTGGTACTCAGCATGGTGCAATCTCTGCACATTATTCTAAGGTGCAGACGATAAAATAGATTCATAAAAAGCTTGAACCATTTTTTAACTTTGTTCAAAGACTTTTCTATTCCTACAGAAGAATGTGGCAGCATTAGATTCAAAATTAGCTTGGCCATAGAAATCAGAGGGTAGTGGTGGAGAAGAGTGTTTTTTGACTGGAGATTTGTGACCAGTGGTATTCCGGAGGGATCAGTGCTGTAACCAATGTTGTTTGCAACATTCATAAGTAATTTGAAGGATTATATAGGTAGATTGTTCCTAAGTTTCCAAATAAATCAGAAATTGATGGAGTTATGGATAGCGAGGAAGGTTGTCAAAAGATACAGCAGGGTGTAGATCAGTTGGAAATATGGGAGAAAAAATGGTAGATAGAGGTTAAACAGGACATGTGAGGTGTTGTACTTTGGGAGGTCAAATGTAAGGGGAAAGCATGCAACAAAAGATAAGACCCATGTGAGTATCGAGGTGCAAATTGGTATCATTTTCGGTGGAGACATTGTGTTCCAAAGGGCCTGTTCCAGTGCTGTACTTTTGTGTGTTCTATGACAAGTGAAAGACATTGATTATAACTGAGGAACCACAATGAAAAATGAAGGAGATGTTTGGAATCATGTCGGAACCAGGAAAACAGGTTAACAGGAGCTGAGCAAAATTGTCCTGCATCCTTATGTGATGTTCTACTTAGAGCATAATGAATTCTCTCATCTAGTCTTGTTTATACTAACTATTGTAAAAAAGAGTCCTTAGACCAACTGCTGACCAACGGCCATCCACACTTCATCACCTTACACACCATTGTAAGGCACCGCCCTTTGACAGGTCTTGTTTTCAATAATGATGATGATAATGGTGTATATTTGTGAGTGTAACAGATACCAATATTAGGATCACCATTACTTTGTCCAGCTCCTGCTTAATTGTTTTCCAGTCTTTTGAGGACACCCAAAGCCAAGGACAGTGCCGATGAAAGATGAGATTGTCTTAAAATTGCTGGCATCTTCACTACACATCAAATATAGGAAATGTTGTATAATAGGATTATACCTCTTTTTCACCTAATTGTGTCAACTTGCTGCATCCTGACCTCTCATATCTTAGGACTCTCACAGGTTCTTCACCAATCCACCTTGTTTGTCATAGGGTTTAACAGCATTGAAACAGGCCCTTCAGCCCAACTCATCCATGTTAGAAAACATAGAAAACATAGAAAAATAGGTGCTGGAGAAGGCTATTCCACCCTTCGAGCCAGCACCGCCATTCAATATGATCATGGATAATCATCTAAAATTAGTACCCTGTTTCTGCTTTTCTCCCCCATATCCCTTGATTCCTTTAGCTCTAAGAGCTAAATCTAACTCTCTCTTAAAAACATCCAGTGAATTGGCCTCCACTGCCTTCTGATGCAGAGAATTCCACAGATTCACAGCTCTCTAGGTGAAAAAGTTTTTCCTCATCTCAGTCCTAAATGGCCTACCCCTTATTCTTACACTGTAACCCCTGGTTCTGGACTCCCCCAACATCGTGAACATTGTTGACCAAGTTGCCTAAATGAGCTAACCTCATTTGCCTGTGCCTGGCCCATCTTCCTCCAAACCTTTCCTATTCATTTACTTGTCCAAGTGAATTTGCCTGTACCACTTTCTCTGGCAATTTATTCCATCTATGCAACACCCTCTGTGTGAAAAAGTTCCTCCAAGGCCCTTTTAAATTACTTCCCCTTTCATTTTAAACCTTACTCCTCCAGTTTTATTGATTTAAGATTGTGGCTATTCCCCTTATCTATGCCCCTTATGTTTATGTGGCAAGACGCCTACCATCAACTCTTGAACTGTGAAGACAGCATGATTTCCAACATCCAGTTGTGCCGGGAAAAGAACCGATCTTGGATTCGGGGTAATAGTACATCATCTGCCACTGCTTGATTGCATGTCAGAATGGGGGAGAGATCAGCACCCCTGATACAAGTCTTCCACATCATGCAGATCATTCACGCAAAGAGAGAGAAAATAGGGATGAGAAAAGTTACATATTCTGTGTGCATTAGTTGGGGACAATGGACATTCTTATTTCTGACTTTGACCTGAAACATACAATTATCTTTCTCTTTCTACATGTGCTGCCTGACCTGTTGAGGGATTCCAACATTATCTGTTAATATTTCAGATTTCTACCATCTACAGTTTTATGACTTGCACTTTATTGTGGCCTCCTCATGTTGCAAAGATCTCTGGTTTTATACAAATACATGTGGTCCTTAATTTATATGTGGGACTGAATTCTTGGTAACTTCCTGCACCTTTCCCATTGCTTCTATCATGTGTCTGGTCCTTGACTCCAACTGAATTGAAAGAACAAATGAAATACCCATACTGCAAAATTGAAAAATATTTACATAATACGCTTTTTTTCCCCCTGTAAGGTGATATTAAAGATATGAAAAACAGTCTGCTGACATCATTAAAAAAAGAAGCTGAGCTATACGATACGATATGATACAATAAAACTTTATTTATCCCAGGAGGGAAATTGTTCTCACAGTCATAAAACATGAAACATGAAATTGAAGTGACAAGTGGAAAAGATTGGGGATGTGCAAAGATTGGAGACGGATGGGGAGGGGAGTCAGTCTACCCAATGACCGAAGGGGGAGGAGTTGTACAGTTTGATAACCACAGGGAAGAAGGATCTCCTGTGGTGTTCGATACTGCTTCTTGGTGGAACGTGCATCATATGTTTATCATATGTCAGGAAGGAAAATTAAGTGTTATAGAAATATTAAATGCAATGTCTGATTTCCTTTCAAGGAAAGTCATGCAACGCACCTAACTGGGAACAATCAAGAGATTAGATAAGTCAAAGATTCTTCTTTGATTCTTCAGCAGTTGATTCTTCACTAAAACTACCAACATCTGCAGAATTGCCTTGCTCCAAAGTATGCTCTTCTGCAGAATTGACCCATATTGGCAGCGATGTTATTATATTTCAACTTCTTTTCAAAATAAGTAAGAAAATATTGAATTGACTATGGGATTGGGTTCCTTCTGATAGGCATATAACTCAGAATCCATATTCAGCACTGATCAAAAGGTTCATGCTAAATGGAAATGTAATTTGACTAATTATAGCCAATCCAACATTTCTTTGTATACAGTCTACTGCAACCCATATTGAACTGAGAAAATCAAGAATTAGGGGATGCTTTTTGAAAATAAGCAGTCACCCATTTAAGACAGATATGAAACCAATTTTTATGTCCGAAGAGCTTTTGAATCTTTGAACTCTCTTTCTCAAAAAGTAGAGAAAGCAGGTTAATTGAATAGGGTACACAAAATTGCTGGAGAAACTCAGCGGGTGCAGCAGCATCTATGGAGCGAAGGAAATAGGCGATGTTTCGGGCCAAAACCCTTCTTCAGACTGATGGGGGGTGGGGGGGAGAAGGAAGGAAGGAACTATTAATTGAATAGTTGTAAGGCTACATTAGGCATTCTTGATAAGCAAAAGGGCAAAAGGTTCCCTGAAGTAGGCAGGAATGCAACGTTGAGATGACAATAAGTCCCACTTATTGAATAGTGGAGCAGGCTCAACAGGCCAAATGGTTAACCCTGCTCCTAATTCAAATGTTGCAAAAGTTTGTAAGTTTGCAGCCAACACCAAAATTGGTGGAGTTGCGGACAGCGAGGAAGGACATCAACCTGTACAGTTGGATATAATTAAGGGATAGGCTACAGAAATGGATGGAGGAATGTTAATGTGAGCAGTTGTGAGATATTGAACTTTGGGTGGTCGAATGTAATGTGACAGTTAATGGCAAGACCCTTCACAGCATTGATGTACAGAGGGATCTTGGGCTCCAAGTCCATACGTCCTTCAAAGTGGCAACACAAGTGAATAGAATGATAAAGAAGGAATATGGTATGCTTGCATTCACTGGCCGGGGCATTGTGTATAAGAGTCAGGAAAATAATACTGCAGCTTTAGAGGACTTGGACCACATTTGGAGTATTACATGCAGTTCTGGTTGCCCATTAATAAAGGGTAAATAAAGGGTTTACTAGAATCTTGCCTGGGTTAAAGGGTATAGGCTATAGGGAGAAGTTGGACAAATATTGATTATTTCACTAGAACATTGCAGGTTGAGAGGAGACTTAATAGAACTATATGAATATATGAGCGAAATTAATAGGGTCGACAGCCAGAACCTATTTCCCAGTGTGGAAATGTCAATGACTAGAGGCCATAGTTTTAAGGTGAGAGGGGCAAAGTTTAATGGAGATGTGCTGGACAAGTTTCTGTACACAGTGCGTGTGGTGTGTAACACACTTCCAGTGGGGTGATAATGAAACAGATATGACAGTGGCATTTCAGAGGCTTTTAGATAGACCAATGGATATGCAGATAATGAACGGATATAGATCAAATGCAATAGAATAGAATACATTTATTGTCATTGCACAACAACTGTACAACGAAATTCCATTGCATCTCCTTCGGTGTGTACATAGAAGACACAGGATAAAAGATTTAAAAAGAACAAAACACGACAGCCATTGACTCACATATACACAAGATCAGTAAAGAAAATAATAAATATGTATTAAAAATATTTTAAAGGAATATTGTGCATTATCTTGCACCCCAAATTATATTGTGCTTCCCCCAGTGTTCTCTGTTAGAGTTAAGTTCTTTTATCGCACATGGGTAGAAACTATTTTTTAGTCTACCGGTGCGAGCCTTCAGAGACCTGTATCGCCTCCCAGAGGGTTTAGAGTGAAAAGGTGGTTGGCAGGGTGGGATGTGTCCTGCTTGATGTTTGTGGCCCGGCGCAAGCATCGGGCCCTGTATATGTCATCCAGGGAGGGCAGTTGAGCGTTTGTGATGCTCTGTGCAGTTTTAATAACTCTCTGCAGCGCCCTCCTCTCAGCCACAGTGCAGCTAGCAAACCACACCAGGATGCCATAGGAGAGGATACTTTCCACGGCGCACCGGTAGAAGGACAGCAGCAGCGGCTGTGAGAAGTTTGCTCTCCGCAGAGACCTCAGGAAATACAGCCGCTGCTGTGACTTCTTCACGAGAGTGACGGTGTTCATTGTCCATTTGAGGGCCTGGGAGATGTATATTCACAGGAACTTAAAGTCAGTGACTCTCCACCATGTCTCCTTTGATGTAGAGAGGAGCAGGTTCCTCTCTCCTCCTCCTGAAGTCAGTAACCAGTTCTTTTGTTTTGGTTGGGTTGAGTACCAGGTTATTTTTAGTGCACCAGCCAGTCAGTTTTTGGACTTCATCTCTGTAGGCAGACTCGTCGTTGTGGTTTATCAGCCCCACCACAATCGTGTCATCTGCAAACTTGATGATACGGTTTGTGCTGTGTATTGGTGTGCAGTCATGGGTGTATATTGTGTATAAGGTAGGACTCAGCACACAACCTTGTGGCCCTCCTGTGCTGAGCGTCAGGACTGGGGAGTAATTGGACCCCATCCTGACAGTCTGTGGGCGATCTGTTAAGAAGTCCTTGATCCGTCTGCATGTGTTGGCATTAACACCCAGGTCAGACAGTTTGTCCACCATTCTGCTGGGGATGATGGTATTGAATGCAGAACTAAAATCTACAAACAACATCCTCACCCGCAGAGGAGATTAGATTAACTTGCCGTTATGTTCAGCATGCACATTGTGGGCCAAAGTGCCTGTTCCTGTGCAATGCTGTTCTATGCTCTATGCTACATGACTCATTACTTTTTTATGACTTTTCACTGAGGATTGAAAAATAACACGAGCTATCAGTCGTGGAGTGAAAAATAGCACGAGCAATGGATTGCAGAGCAAAAGAGAGCTACTTTTTTTGTTTTTTTAATTCTGCAACATTTTCTTCACCTTTGACATTAATTGTTGTCAGCGACAAAATGAAAATCTAGTGAACCAAATGCAAGAGCTGTGCGTGTTTAGCCTCTTACGTGACTTCCACGGCAGCAAACATTCTCTAAGAAAGCTGCTGAGCTGGGAGCAGAACAATGTATGTATGTTGACTTCCTGAACCTTCTGCTGATTCATCAGACAGGATGTGAACTGAACTGATTGACTAACCCTCAGTTGGAATATTGTTCATATTTGTTGGTGATTGCCATTTTCCTGTTTTGTTGGAAGCACAGTTTAAATTTGGTTTAGAGTTCTTCAGCTGCCAGAACCATTAAGCGAGTGATTCTTCTGTTATTTTCTCAGTTAACAGTGGCAGGTTTGAACTGAACTACAATTTCACCTAAGCCGTCTGACCCAATCTGTTCTTTATTCCCCAAAGTCCCCTGTTATTCCCCTGTTATTTCCCAAAGTCCTTACAGCAGCAGTTTAGCCTTGCCCATTCCCATACACTTTACAACCTATCTGCCTTGCTCTACCCTTATGAAGAACTTTTGAATTTTTCAGCCATTATTTCATCACTACAACCACCTCCCAACCATACAGACCTCTTCCCAGTCTAGAATATGCATATTATTACTGAGTTTCAACCCAGACCCTTTCTCAGTTCTTGGTATCCTCAACTATCATGATGTCCAACATACTTGTTGTGCTTATGTGTGAGTTCTCCAGTACGCTAGAGAACATGTACCTAGTAAGTCTTGGCCATCTGCTTATATTCCAACTCATCTAACATTTAGAATTCCTGCTCCTCTTGCAATCTTTGCTTAGCACTGGTCTGGTCAAGAAGACCACACCATCACACAAACCGATCTCCCTTCCATTGACTCCATTTATACGTCACGCTGCCTCGGCAAGGCCAGCAGCATAATCAAGGACGAGTCGCACCCTGGGCACTCCCTCTTCTTCCCTCCCCAATCAAGCAAAAGGTATAGAAGTGTTAAAACACACACCTGACAGTTCCTTCCCAGCTGTTACCAGGCAACTGAACCATCCTACCACAAGTAGAGAGCCGTTCTGAACTACTATCTACCTCATTGGTGACCCTCGGACTATCTTTGATCAGACATTGCTATCTTTACCTTGCACTAAACGTTATTCCCTTATCATGTATCTGTACACTATGAATGGCTCGATTGTAATCATGCATTGGGTAGCATGCAACAAAAGCTTTTCACTGTACTTCGGTACAAGTGGCAATAAACTAAACTGAACTGAACTGATTTTCTCTATCCAGTCTTAGTGCTTTCCCCTTGCCATTTGCATGCCTCCTTGATTCTGCTCTTGGTCATCTTTTCACTCAGAGTTATGGTCTTAGAGCTCTCCAGACCTGTAGGCCCAACCCATCCATCCTAACCAAGTTGCCTAACTGAGCTAGTTCCACTTGCCCGCACCCAACCTATATCCTTCCTAAACTTAACTGCCGGTATGCTCCTCTGCCTAGCTGTTAGACTGAACTGCCCGCAAATACCTCCAAGGTCATTTGGCCAACACCTGCCTACCACAATGAGTACCTTTTAGTCCTTTGTGACTTGTGTTGCTGCATGCTCAGCCAGGCTCTAAGGATTTTATAGCTTAGTTTGCTCATTATGCATCCCAAATGCTCTCTGGTCTGCCCACTTGCTCACAGAGAGTAAATCAATATTTGTCCAACTTCATGTCTGGAGCATAGGCCACCTCACCCCTTACCACAGTTGCCTGTTGAATGGGTTCACAGCTTGCATACTCTTTCCATTGCATTGAAGTACATCCTTGGATGCCCACACTTTCCACTTCAGCTCCCTGGAATGACAATGTGACACATGAAATATAAAAGCTCATGAGGGCGAGCATGAGAAGTGAAGAGTCAGTGGGAAAAAGAGTGAGAAATATATGGATGAAGGGGCAGAGATGGGAATGAGGACAACAGCAAACAAATGAGAAGTGAATGTAGGGCAGAGTAAGTCAGCAGTGAGGCAGTGGACTGGGGGTAAAAAGTGAAGCAGGGAAGCTAAATTATAAGACAATAGGTAATGATGGCATGAAACAGAATTGCTCGATCAACGTAAGACATACTCTAATTCAATTCAAAACATTACATAGACTATACTATTCAAAAACCAAAATAAATAAACTTTTCCGTAACGTCTCACCCATTTGTGATAAATGTCAGTCTCAAGAAGCTACCATAGCGCACTCTTTTGTTTTTTGTATAAAAACCCAAAAATTCTGGAACAAAATATTTGAAATTTTCACAAAATTATTTAAAATAAAACTGATACCAAAAGCAGAATGGATTATTTTTGGAATAACGGAAGGTAGCCCTGAACTAAACATGTTTCAAAAGAATTTATTTAATTACGGGCTAATAACGGGAAAAAAGCTTATACTCAAATTCTGGAAAAACGCTCCAATACCAACAATAAAAATGTGGATTTCAAACATGTTCGAAACATTACACCTGGAAGATATGAGACTCCTCCTCGCAGGCAAAGCAGACCACTTCCAAAAGACGTGGTCTGCATTTATGAGCTTACTAGAAGCATAAGGTGCAACAGTAATTTAAAAAACAAATGGTGCCAGGATCTGGTAACGGGGGATGAAAAATATGGTTGGAATATCCCTTTTTGCAGAGTTTTTTATAATAGAGCGATTGTTTCTCTTTCTGTCTTTCTTTTCTAGGGTTTATTTCTTAACTTTCTTCTCTAACTCTCTCTCTAATGGGTTTTCTTTTTCCAACACTTTCCTGCACTTTCACGACTCTTTCTCACTTTCCTTACTTCTTTTATTTCTCTTTCTTAAAGCTAAAAAAATGAAGGGGTACAACAAATGTAATAAGATATATGTGGTGTGTATTACTGTAAATTATTGTACTTCTAATAAAAATAAAAAAAATAAAAATAAACAGGAGAATTAAAGATCTTATCTTTACACAGCACATTATTTGTGTCATAGAATCATAGAGTAATACAGTATGGAAACAGGCCCAACTTGCCCACACTGGCTAACATGTCCCAGCTACACTGGTCCCATCTGCCCAAGTTTGGCCCATATCCCTCCAAACCTGCCCAATCCATGTATCTGTCAAACTGTTTGTTAAACATTGGGTTAGTCCCTCCCTTAACTACTTCCTCTAGAAACTTGCTCTATACACTCACCACCCTTTTTGTGAAAAGGTTACCTCTCAGATTCCTATTAAAGTTACCTCTCAGATTGTTATTGAATCTTTTCCTCTGCACCTTAAACCTATCACTTCAATTCACCTACTCTGGGCAAGAGACTCTGTGCATTTACCCAATCTATTCCCCTCATGATTTTATACACCTCTATAAGATCACCTCTCATCCTCCTGTGCTCAAAGGAATAGGTGTCCACAATATATCCCAAGGCACTTTATTACAAATTAAGAATCTTGGAGGATGTATAGCAAAATATGACCACAGGAGGCTACAGAGATTCATGCAAAACAAATTCCAAATCAACTGTTGTAGCACAGAGGGATTGCTGGTGACAGTCATCACGGGTGTCTTCACAAAACTGCTCCTCAGAGTTGTTCTCCGAAACACAAAGTGGATTCCATCTATCTAGAGGCACTGTGGACATGATCTTCACAGTGCAACAACTCCAAGAGAAATGCAAGGAGCACCATGATGCGCAAGGAGCGCCAGGAACTAAGCATGATGTTACAAACATCTTTGATTTCATCAACTGGATTGGTGAAGGAGCACACACCTTTAATTCAACAACTTCAAATGTTCCCCAGCAATGGTATGTTTATGTTTATCATTGTCACATGCACCAAGGTACAGTGAAAAACTTTGTTTTGCATGGTATCCCAACTGATCCGATCAGCCATCCAGGAGTACATTACTATCTAAATGGCGTTAAGTTGGGAAAAGGGGAAGTAAAACGGGATCTGGGCATCCTTGTACATCAGTCTATGAAAGTAAGCATGCAGGTACAGCAGGCAGTGAAGAAAGCGAATGGCATGTTGGCCTTTATAACAAGAGGAGTAGAATATAGGAGCAAAGAGGTCCTTCTGCAGTTGTACAGAGCCCTAGTGAGACAACACCTGGAATATTGTGTACAGTTTTGGTCCCCTAATTTGAGGAAGGACATTCTTGCTATTGAGGGAGTGCAGCGTAGGTTTACAAGGTTAATTCCCAGGATGGCGGGACTGTCATTTGCTGAGAGAATGCAGCAGCTGGGCTTGTACACTCTGGAGTTTAGGATGAGAGGGAATCTCATTGAAACATATAAGATTGTTAAGGGTTTGGACACGCTAGAGGCAGGAAACATGTTCCCGATGTTGGGGGAGTCCAGAACCTGGGGCACCAGTTTAAGAATAAGGAGTAAGCCATTTGGAACGGAGACAAGGAAACACTTTTTCTCACAGAGAGTGGTGAGTCTGTGGAATTCTCTGCCTCCGAGGGCAGTGGAGGCGGGTTCTCTGGATGCTTTCAAGAGAGAGCTAGATAGGGCTCTTAAAAATAGCGGAGTCAGGGGATGTGGGGAGAAGGCAGGAACAGGGTACTGATTGTGGATGATCAGCCATGATCACTTTAAATGGCGGTGCTGGCTCGAAGGGCTGAATGACCTACTCCTGCACACATTGTCTATTGTCTATTGTCTACATGGATTATTTGTTCATTCATTGTGGTAGAATCATCAAACTTCTGATGGTAAAGACCGAGAGATGTTTGGCTAATAATAGAATGTCTTGAAGAGATGTATAAGTATTCCACAACATCATCACAATAAAGTGGAGGGCAATTACCCCTAGCAATCTCAACTTCACTAAAATAGACCTTCAACTCATCATCACATTGCTGTCGGTGGGCTGATGGACTATGTAATGTATCTGCTGTTTATTCTACATGACTACATTTGGGCACCACAGTGGCGCAGTGGTAGAGTTGCTGCCTAATGGGCCTGTCCCACTTAGGCTATTTTTAGGCGACTGCCGGCGACTGTCATAGTCGTAGCAGGTCGCCGAAAAACTGGCGACTGGACCCCCCTTAGACATAAAATTTGAAATAGAATCATTTCTTTACCAACAAAAAAAAATGAAGTCAGCACCTGGCGACAACCTACGTTAACTTGGCGACAACTACGACAGCACCTACGTCAGGAGAAATCAAGCTACGATCATTGGCGTCAAACCCACTGCCACTTACTGTCTCCGAAAATGTTTCAACATGTTGAAAATCCAGCGGCAACCAGAAACGCTACGACTCTTTGGGCGACTGAGGAGACTACTCACGAGGCAGCCGCTCCAGACTTTTCCAAGCCGCTGAGGAATGTTTCATTCGACGCCGAAGTTCCATCTTCACGGCAAGAGGGCCCTGAAAATCATCGGACTGGCTGCAAGGCCACAAATGGGCCCCGACCTCGGGTGTTTCACAGAGGAAGAGGACTTAACTTTCTGGTGCCTTTCCCCACAGTAGAAATTTTTTATTCTGCTGTGGGGGGACGTTTGTGTTGAACTCTATAATGTGTCCATTTTATTCATTTTTTTTTAAAAACCTTTTTCTATGGTTTGTATGGAATATTATTATTTAATTTATGTAAAGCACTTTGGTGCCAATGCGAGTTGACTTAAAACGTGCTATATAAATAAAACTTACTTACTTACTTACTTACTTACGACCATACAGGCGACACCCCGGCGACCATGTGGTGACAGCCTAGTCGCCTGTAGTCGCCTAAAAAAATCACCTAAGTGGGACAGGCCCATTACTGTGCCCGTGCCCTGGGTTTGATCCTGACTACAGCTGCTGTCTGTATGGAGTTTTCACATTCTCCCTGTGACCGAATGGGTTTTCTAGTGGGTTTGTTTTGTACTATACTGCCTCTTATTTGCAACTATTCCAATTGTTGTCGTAATTGGATAATCTATACCAAATTCAAATACTTACCTGTTTAGTTATTTTACCAGAGTAATAGCGAGGAAGTGCAAACAGACCTTTATAGTTGTAATCACAATCCCCTACAGCATTTGATACTGTCTCCTTAAATTCACTTTGTTCCCTTGATCCCTTACATTAATAAGGCAACAGTTTATCATTGAAAATCACTCAGTCTGCATTCAAATAGTATTTCATTAATATCATGAAAGAAGTACCAACCACAAGAATTGCCATATGATAGCACATATCACAATAGTTTATGCCATAAAGAAGTCCAAGTTTTGTCTGGCTTTTAACCAAGCAGATTGTATCTGGTATTATAAAGTGCTATCATTCAAAGGATTGGCAGCCAGCCCTACTTTAATTAAGTGAAATGTAAGAAAAATGCTTTGGTCAATGGGGACGATCAAGAAAGTAAAATGACAAGGATCCCAGCTTTGTACCCTACTATTGAAACGTACAGGTCATTGGCTCACCACAGGCACCAGTCTTAAATTAGCTTTGAATGTTATAAATCTAAACTTACCATTTATGTCCAATGCAGATGAGACCCTTAGTACCTGTGCTGGAAGAAACTGCAGATGCTGGTTTAATCCGAAGATAGGCACAACATGCTGGAGTAACTCAGCGGGACAGGCAGCATCTCTGGAGAGAAGGAATGTGTGATGTTTCGGGTCGAGACCCATCTTCATACTGAAAGTCACGGGAAAGGGAAACAAGAGATATGAAGGCGATGTAGAACAAATGAATGAAAGATATGCAAAAAAGTAACAATGATAAAGGGAACAGGCTTTTAGGTTGGTGAGAGCGAAAAGCTGGTGGGGGAGGGATGGAGAGAGTGGGAATGCAGGAGTTACTTGAAGTTAGAGAAATCAAAAGTGGGTTGTAAGCTGCCCAAGCGAAATATGAGATGCTGTTCCTCAAATTTGTCTTAAGCCTCTCACTGACAATGGAGGAGGCCTAGGACAGAAAAGTCAGTGTGGGAATGGGAAAGAAGTGTTTAGCAACCGGGAGAACAAGTAAGTCCAGGCGGACTGAGCGAAAGTGTTCAGTGAAATGATCGGCCAGTCTACGCTTGGTCTCACCGATGTATAAGAGTCCACATCTTGAACAACGGATACAGTAGATGAGGTTGGAGGAGGTTCAAGTGAACCTCTGCCTCACGTTGACTCGGGCTCCCGGGATAGATTCGAGGGAGGAGGTACCTGGGGAGGAGGTACCTGGGGAGGGGGTAGTTTGGATGGGAAGGGATGAGTTGACAGTGAGTTGCTGAGGGGAATGGTCTCACCCTCTTCCATCACAGATGAGGCCCTCACACGTGTCTCCTTGGTACTTTGCAGCTCCGCCCTTGCTCCATCTCCCCCTAGTCACCACAGGGACAGTCCCCTAGTCCTTCCCTTCCACCCCTTCAGCCGTCACATACAACATATTATCCTCTGACACTTTTCGCCACTTCCAACGGGATCCCACCACTAGTCACAGTTTTCCATCTCCACCCCTCTCAGCCTTCTGCAGAGATCATCTAATCTAGGCACACAAAATTGCTGGAGGAACTCAGCGGGTGCAGCAGCATCTATGGAGCGAAGGAAATAGGCGACGTTTCGGGCCGAAACCCTTCTTCAGACTGATGGGGGGTGGGGAAAGAAAGAAGGAAAAAGGGGAAGAGGAGGAGCCCGAGGGCGGGCGGATGGGAGGGTGGGAGGAGACAGCTAGAGGGTGAAGGAAGGGGAGGGGACAGCACAGGCTAGCAAAACCACCCCCAATTTGGCTAGCCTGTGCTGTCCCCTCCCCTTCCTTCACCCTCTAGCTGTCTCCTCCCACCCTCCCATCCGCCCGCCCTCGGGCTCCTCCTCTTCCCCTTTTTCCTTCTTTCTTTCCCCACCCCCCATCAGTCTGAAGAAGGGTTTCGGCCCGAAACGTCGCCTATTTCCTTCGCTCCATAGATGCTGCTGCACCCGCTGAGTTCCTCCAGCAATTTTGTGTACCTTCGATATTCCAGCATCTGCAGTTCCCTTTTGAACATCTAATCTAGGCAGTATCCTGGTAAACCTCTCACCATCCTCAAAGCCTCCACATCCTTGCTGTAATATGGTAACCAGAACGCCATACAATGCTCCAAATGAGGCCAAACCAAAATGTTATAAAGCTGCAACACAACTTCCTGTCTTTAATACTTCATGCGCTGACTGATGAAGGCATGCATAACTTACGGCTTCTCTATCACTCTATCTACATCATTGATGGCAAAGAGAAAGAGGGCGGCAACAGGGCCAGAGTTGCAGCCTTACAGTGCCACAGACCCAGGTTCGATCCTGACTACAGGTGCTATTTGTACGGAGTTTGTACGTTCTCCCCGTGACTGTATGAGTTTTCCCCGGGATCTCCGGTTTTCTCCCGCACTTCAAAGACGTACAGGTTTGTAGGTTAATTGGCTTTGGTAAAAATTGTAAATTGTCTCTGTTGTGTGGCATAGTGCTAGTGTACAGGGATCGCTGGTCAGCATGGACTCGATGGGCCGAATTCCACTGATCTTTAAACCACTTAGGCGGTTTTTCAGGCGACTGCTGGTGACGGTCAGAGACACACACACACACACACACACACACACACACACACACACACACACACACACACACACACACACACACACACACACACACACACACACACATCGCTTCCTTCACCAGCCCGTTATGCAGGCAGGGGACAGGGCAAGTGGGGGGAGCGCTGTCTGAGTGAAATTCACACGGTGTAAACCCAATGTGATACAGACACACACCGCGATGAACAGGAATGTTGGCGCTGTAATTAAGACGGTGAAAGCACAATGTACGGGAAGGGTTACGTAAGCCCTATAAAAGAGGGGGAGGGCGAGGAGGGGGGAGGGGGGGAGAAGGAGTGGAGACAACGTTTAAGAAGTCAAAGATACACGGCTGTGTATCTCATTCTCATTAACAATACCGGTCGGTTATCCTTGGTTCTGAAAACTACTGCTTACGCTTTATTTTCCCAATGAGCCAATGAAGTTCACCGGTCAGCACCGGCTACAACCTACGAGAACCTTCGACCTCCTGGCGACCCACCTACTGTAAAGAGGAGTCATCAACACTCTGTGTCTTTACTTCAGTTTATTCATATTGTACTTACATGACTGCACTAGCTGTACGTGGTCTGTCACGGGTACTAGAGAGAGATCAGTGGGTGGGGAGGTTGTAATTATACTTGTGATATGGGGAGTGGTTAGTGGTGGTGAGGTCACTATGTTAAAGGTGCATGCACATATCATCTACATCCTTCCCCTTAGAAACAAAAGGCAACAAGGTAGTGACAGGGCGACCACGTCTCATGCGCTACGAACAGTTACGCAAAGTTGCCATAGCGGACGGGCGGCTTGACAACACGTCCCGACCGGGTTCGCATCTCGCCATCTCCCCTCCCTGCAGGAGAAAGAGGAGGAGACCGAACCGGGACGGGGGACCCGGGAGAAGACGGAGAAGGAGGAGGGGAAACGGGTGCAGCAGCGGGCAGACGGGCAGGCGAGGGAGGATGAGCCGGAGGAGACTTAGGCTGATAGAGCTGAGACGGCAGGGTCCGAGGCATGCGGGGAGCAGCGGGCGGTGTGGAAGACTGCAGCGGAGGAGCATAAGGGTCAGCGGGCGGTGGTGGAGGCTCGTTGACGAGCCGCAGGTGCTGGCGGGACTGGCGGTAAACGGTGCCGTCATAGTCGACCAGATAGGAACGCGGCGAGCCCGCGGTGCCGACGACGGTGGCGAGCCTGGAGTGGCCGGAGGGGGACTGCATCCGGACGACTTGACCGGGGAATAGACGTGGGAGGGGGCGGCAGGACCTATCATGGGAGCGCTTCTGGATCTCGTGCTTAAGGGCAATGCGCAATTTGGACAGCAGCGGGCTTGAGGACGGAGGGCACGAGGGAGCGCTGGGTCACCGGGATCGGTGGCCTTGTGGTGCGAGACATTAGCCGCTGTGCCGGGGAGCCCATGGCAGGGTCGCGGGAGATATTGCAAAGGTTAAGGAGGACCAGATAAAAGTCAGAGTGAGACAATCGACAATGTTCCAGCAGGTCCTTAGCACTGCGGGCTGCGCGCTCTGCCAGGCCGTTGCTCTGCGGGTACTCCGGGCTGCTGGTGAAGTGACGGAAATTCCAGCTGGCAGCGAAATCCCGAAACTCGGCGCTCGTGAACTGGCTGCCATTGTCCGACTGCAGGCTTGCCGGGGAGCCGAAGGTAGCAAAGTGGCGGCGCAGCTTCCCGATAACGGCCGAAGACGTGAGGGAGCGCAGCTGGTCAACCTCGAACCAGCTGGAGTAAGAGTCGACAAGGACCAGGAAGTGCTTGCCACGCCACTCGAAAATGTCAGTGGCAACCGCCATCCAGGGCAGTTCGGGAGCAGGCTGCTGCAGAAGCGGCTGTCGTTGCTGGTGGGGAGCGAGGCTGTTGCAGGTGGAGCAGGCGGAGACCCTCTCCCGGATGTACTGAGCCATGCCGGGCCAGTAGAACTGGCTCTGAGCGTGAGACAGAGTGGCCTCGGCCCCAGGATGACCGCGGTGGGTGGCCTGAAAGTAGTGGTCGTGCAGCGCAGCAGGCACAACCACCTTGTGTCCTTTCACAACCACGCCGTCGTGCAGCACGAGCTCATCACGGACCAGGAAGTAGGGCACGGCACCTGCCGGCAAAGCGGAGCGACGGTCTGGCCAGCCCTGCTGGATGACGGCAGCAAGCTGCTGTAGAGCAGGATCCTTGGCAGTGTGCTGGACCAGGGATTGCATTTGCTGTGAAGGCACAATATTTACATTGAGCACCATCAAGTCAGACATTTCGTACGGGTGGCGATCGGTGGACGTTAGCGGTGCGCGGGACAGCGTGTCGGCCACGAACATGTCCTTGTCTTTGCAATAGACAATCTCGAACGTAAAACGTTGGAGCTGCAGCATCATGCGCTGCAACCGGGACGAGGCAACATGGATCGGCTTGTTGAGAATGGTGACCAGCGGCTGGTGGTCGGTCTCGATGGTGAAAGTGTTGCCTAAGATGTAGTCCTTGAACTTGGAGCAGGCAAATACCACAGCCAGCAGCTCCTTCTCTATCTGAGCATAGTGCTGCTCGGCAGTGGTCATGGTGCGGGACGCGTAGGAAACGCAGCTGCAGGCCATCATGGAGCTGTAGGCAAGCGGCACCAAGACCGAATTTGGAGGCGTCGCAGGTGATGACAATGGGACGCTCCAGGTCGAAAAATGTGAGCGTGGGGGTACTGACCAGTTTGATTTCAGGACGTCAAAAGCTTTCTGGTGTTGCGGGAACCAGGCCCAGGCAGTGTTCTTCTTAATCAATTCCCTCAGGGGCGCGCTCAGCTCGCTGAGGTCGGGGATGAACTTCCCCAGGTAATTAACCATGCCCAGGAAACGCTGCAGGCTGGGCACGTCAGTAGGGGAGGACATTCCGGAGACCGCAGACGTTTTCTGTGGGTCGGGCTTCAGCCCCGAGGCTGTAAAAACGTGGCCCACGTAAGTGACCTCCGGGACGCGGAAATGGCACTTCTTGGGGTTTAATTTGAGGTTGATCTTCCGGGCCCGGTCCAGGACTTGGCGGAGGTTGAAGTCGTGCTCAGCAACATCCTTACCGTAGACCAGGATGTCGTCAACGATGATGGCACACGGTAGACCGGCAAACAGTTGCTCCATCGTCCGCTGGAACACCTCGCTGGCACAGTTGATCCCGAATGGCATTCGGAGGAACCGGAACCTGCCGAAAGGGGTGCTGAAAGTTGTCAGGTAAGAGGACCGCTCGTCAAGCAGTATCTACCAGAAGGAACTCTTGGCATCGAGAACCGCCAAGACAGTGGCCGGGCCAACCTGTGCAGCGACGTCCTCCACTGTTCGCATGGGGTAGTGCGGGCGTTTGATGGCAAGGTTCAGATCCTTGGGGTTGATGCAAATGCATATTTCGCTTTTATCCTTTTTCGCGGCAACAACCATGGTGGAGACCCTTTCAGGATGCCCATGGTAACCATGTTGTGGAGCGTTGACTCGACTTTGTCCTTCATGGCGAAGGAGACCCGGTGTGGCGGACGGATCACAGGCTCGACATTGAGGTCGACCACAATCTTGTAGCTGCAGGGCAGCTTGCCTAGCTCGTCGTCAAAACAGTCAGGATATTCGATCAGGGGGTCCATAAGGGTCTGCACCTGGTGGATGTCACGGTGGAAAGAGACCAGTGGGTGGGAAGGTTGTAATTATACTTGTGATATGGGGAGTGGTTAGTAGTGGTGAGGTCACTATGTTAAAGGTGCATGCACATATCATCTACACCTACGGTACGAGAATTCTCGCTACTCTCCACGGCGGCATCATTCTGGTCGCCGCTAATTTCACAACATGTTGAAAAATTTGTGGTGACCATAATGAGGCCGCGACTAGTTCCCAGAATGCGGGAACTCCTCACGACCATGAAGGCAACTCCCCGGCAACCACCCGCGAACAAGTGGCGACCATGGGGCCTACGTGGGGCAAGCCCATAAGGATTGAATTTAAAAAGTAGTTAATTAGACTCTCTTGCTGGATCTTGGCATTTAGATACAAATTTACTTGTCACTGTTGGGTCCGTGGCTGAACATTGTTTACCTCTTGCTGCTGGGACACTGGGGACAGTGCTGGATTCGGCTGTGTGCACACCGGCACTCTCAGTGGGGTGAACTCATAGAATTAAAAACACGGAAAATATGTGCAGGAGTAAGCCATTCAGCCTTTGAGCCATTCAATTTGATCATGGCTGATCATCCAAAATCAGTACACCATCTATGCTTTCTCCCCATATCCCTTGAGTGCCGTTTGCCTTAAAGGCTATATCTAACTCTCATTTGAAAACATCCAGTGAATCGGCCTCCACTGCCTTCTGTGGCAGAGAATTCCACGGATTCACACTCTCTGGGTGGAAAAGTCCTAAATCTCACCCCTTATTCTTAAACTGTGACACCTGGTTCTGGACTCCCCCAACATCGGGAACATTTTCCCTGCATCTACCCTGTCCAACCCCTTAAGAATCCTATATGTTTCTATACGACTTCCTCTCATCCTTTTAAATTCCAGTGAATATATAAGCCCAGTCAGGTTCAACTCAGGTGGTACGTTATATTTGCAGAGAGAAGAAAGCCCTGGACCACATGGGGGCGCTGTGCCTCATCATCAGGGTGCATGTGTGGTGATGCTGCTGGTCTTGGGCTTGACCCCACAGCTCAGTCCTAGTCTTAAAGGAGGACGTGTGGTGATCTCAGGATTCTCCCTGTAGTCCACCCTTGCCTCAAGAGGAGGCGCTGGCAGCGCAGGCTTAGCCTGACGAAACTCCCTTGGGCTTGAAGAAAAGGTGCCTGGCAGTCTCTGCGTTATACTGTGTTATCTCTGCGGTAAGTTCTTTCCTCTGTGTTGTAAGTGTTGTCCTCGTTGTCTGTGGGCAAGAAAGGTGCGGGTATCTCAGGCTTGCAAAGGCCACTCGGGTCAAGGCCCTCATAAAGGTGCTGGCCTGTCTGGGGCTTCTTCCCGTCAGCCTAGTCTTGGTTAACTCTTCAAGTCTCGTCTGCCTTGAAACTCCGACTGGGCCGACACAGCTGCAGGTATGTCTTTCTCTCCCCCCTCCATCTCCTCTCCGGCCCTCTCACCTCTCAAAGTGAATCCGAGCACCTGCCGCCCCAACCCTCAACGCAACTCTAGCCGCAAGACCGACCTCTCCCTCTCCCTCTCCCCTCTCCCCCTCTCTCCCTCTCTCCCCCTCTCCCTCTCTCTCCCTTCCCCCGTTCCTGCCTTCTCCCCATATCCCCTGGCTCCGCTATCTTTAAGAGCTAATTCTATCTCTCTATTGAAAGCATCCAAAGAATCGGCCTCCACCGCCCTCTGTAGCAGAGAATTCCACAGACTCACCACTCTCTGTAAGAATAAGTGTTTCCTCGACTCCGTTCTAAATGGCTTACCCCTTATTCTTAAACTGTGGCCCCTGGTTCTGGACTCCCCCAACATCGGGAACAAGTTTCCAGCCTCTAGCGTGTCCAAACCCTAAAAAATCTTATACGTTTCAATAAGATATCCTCTCATCCTTCTAAACTCCAGAGTATACAAGCCCAGCCACTCCGAGGTTTTGCACTTTGGTATGTGCTGCACAGTGAATGGTAGAGCCCTGGAGAGTGTTGAAGAGCAGAGAGATCTGGGAGTATAGGTACATGCTCCCTAAATGTTGGAAGTCAGGGCGGTAGTGCGGTGAAGAAGGCATTTGGTATGCTTGCCTTCCATTGGGAAAGGTCGTGAATACAAAAATTGGGACATCATGATGCAGCTGTACCGTTCACTGGTGAAACCACATTTGGTACCACTGTGTGCAGTTCTGGCCGCCTGTCCGTAGGAAGGACGTTAATAAGTCGGGAAGGGTACAAAAGAAATTCACCAGTTTGTTATCTGGGCTTGCAGGCTAGACTTAAAGGGAAAAGTTGGATGGGCTGAGACCTTTTTTTTTTGGAGAATAGGAGGCTGAGTGAGGTGTACAAGATATTGATGGTAGATGCTCACAGTCCTCTTGACACATGGTTAAGGATTCAACCAGGTGCTCCAGTTTCCTTCCATATCCCAAAGACATGCAGGTTAATTGGCCTGTCTAATTTGCCCCTAGTTTGTAAGGAGTGGATGTGAAAGTGGGATAACATTGAATTAGAATGAACGGGTGATCGATGGCCTCATAGGCCGAAGGGCCTGTTTCCATGCTGTGTAACTAAACTCTAAACTAAACTAAACTAAACTAAACTAAACTAATCTAATCTAAACTATACTAATCTAAATAAAACTAAACTAAGCCAAACTAAATACAGTTTAAGAACACTAAAATAGGTGGTATTACAGACAGTGAAGAAAGCTGTGAAGAATTACAACGGGATCTTGATCAGCTCGGTATGGCAAATGGAGTAACATTTGCAGAAAGGTGATGTATTGCACTTTTAGAAGTCAAATTACTATCGGAGTTTCACAGTGAACAGCAGGAAGGCACACCATCACCTCTACTTCCTTAGAAGGATTCGGAAGTTTGGCATGTCCCCAACAACTCTCACCAACTTCTACAGATGCATCATTTAATCGGGATGCATCATTGGTTTGGGAACAGTTCCACCCAAGCCCACAATAAATTGCAGAGAATTGTGGACGCAGCCCAGACCATCACACAAACCTCCCTTGCATTAACATCCTTTACACCTCACACTGCCTCGGCAAGGCCAGCAAGTGTGAAAACGTACACCTCCAGATTTAGGGACAGTTTCTTCCCAGCTTTTATCAGGCAATTGAACCATCCTACCAACAACTAGAGAGCAGTCCAGAGCTACTATATACCTCATTGGAGATCCTCAGACTCTACTTGGCTTAACAGAACTTTATCTTGTACTAAATGTTATTCATGTTATTCCCTTTATCATCTATCTGTACACTGTGGATTGCTCGATTGTAATCATGTTTTGTGTTTCCGCTGACTGCTTAGCACGCAACAAACGTTTTCACCGTACCTCATTTCACTGTACATGACAATAAACTAAGCTCAGCTCAAACTCAAACTCAAACTCAAACTCAATTAGAGCACGGAGAGGTGTTGTAGAACAGAGGCACTTAGGGCAACAGCTACATGCTATTGTTCCTTGAATGTGGCATCATAGGTGGATAGGGAGGTAAAGAAGGCCTTTGGCAAGCTGGCCTTTATAGCTGGTCAGGGCACTATCAGTGTAGGAGTTTCACAGTGAACAGTAGGAAGGCACACCATCGCCTCTATCGGCCCCTCGGACTCAATCAAAATGATAGCAGGCAGCCTTGGAAGCCTTACCCCATTATTCAAACCTCACGTCAAAAATCTTGGCGTGATATTTGACTCAGCATTGAAATTGACAAACAAGTCAATGCCGTGGTAAAAGCTAGCTTCTTTCAGCTTCAGATGATAGCTAAAATAAAACAATTCCTCCACTTTGATGACCTCGAAAAGATCATCCACACATTTATCTCCTCCCGCCTAGATTACTGCGACTCTCTTTACACTGGCATCAGCCAATCTTCCCTGTCCCGCCTGCAACTGGTCCAAAACGCCGCAGCGAGACTCCTGACGGGCACCCGAAAAAGGGACCACATCACCCCGATCCTGGCCTCTCTCCACTGGCTCCCTGTGCGGTTCCGTATACATTTCAAGACCCTCCTCTATGTCTACAAAGCCCTCAATGGGCTTGCCCCCTCCTACATTCAAAGTCTTCTCACCCACCACTCCACCTCCAGGTCCCTCAGATCGGTCGACTTGGGGCTGCTGAATATCCCGCGGTCTAGGCATAAGCTTAGGGGCGACCGCGCCTTTGTGGTTGCAGCTCCTAGACTGTGGAACAGCATCCCTCTTCCCATCAGAACTGCCCCCTCCATCGACTCCTTTAAGTCAAGACTAAAAACTTATCTATAATAATAATAATAATAATGGATGGGATTTATATAGCGCCTTTCTAATACTCAAGGCGCTTTACATCACATTATTCATTCACTCCTCAGTCACACTCGGTGGTGGTAAGCTACTTCTGTAGCCACAGCTGCCCTGGGGCAGACTGACGGAAGCGTGGCTGCCAATCTGTGCCAACGGCCCCTCCGACCACCACCAATCACTCACACACATTCACACACATTCACACACAGGCAAAGGTGGGTGAAGTGTCTTGCCCAAGGACACAACGACAGTATGCACTCCAAGCGGGATTCGAACCGGCTACCTTCCGGTTGCCAGCCGAACACTTAGCCCATTGTGCCATCCCAAGCCTTTCCTGACATCCACTGAGCGAGGGCTATATGTATATATGTATGTAGTTTGTTTGTTTATACTATTCTTATAACAAATGTAAAGCACTTTGGCCAACGAGAGTTGTGCTATATAAATAAATGTGACTTGACTTGACTTGACTATAGATGGGACGTTATGTTATGTTGCTGAGGCTGCAATTGGGGATTGTGTTCAGTTTTGGTCATCCTGCTATAGGAAAGATGACATTAAGCTGAAAAGAGTGCAGGGAAGATTTACAGGGATGTGGCCAGGAATATCACCCATCCTCTCTTCACAAAACTAAATACATTCTGTTGCACATCAATATAACTAAAAGTCTCATCTTGACCACTTCCTGTCTGCGCTGTATATTGATTTTAGAAAAAAAGCTACCTTGTATCGCTGTGATTTTTGGCCATCTTACTCACAGTTCTCCTCCGCTGAGGCAGCCCCGAGAATTTTTCCGATCGATGAATAATAAAAAAAGTTATGAGTGTTTAAAAAATCTTGAGATCAGCGGATTATAAAACCCCGGATGCCTGGACGTGAGTCGGTCACTCTGGAAGATCGCGAGGGAGACTACACAACTGTGATTCTAAGCTGTGAATCAACTGAACTGTGAGTCTGCAATGTACTTGCAATAAATGATTTGTTATCCCTTAATGACAATGCAATTAGTTGTTTGGCAATTTGGTGGCCTGCACTCTGCTTGAAATGCTATGAAATTGAAGTTGCTGGCCTGCACTCTGCTTGAAATGCTATGAAATTGAATTTGCTGGCCTGAATTCTGTTTGAAATGCTATGAAATGGAATTTGGTGGCCTGCACCTTGCTTGAAATGCTATGAAATTGAATTTGGTGGCCTGCATTCTGCTTGAAATGGAATTCCAAGGAATAGCCGTGAGTGAACTGCCAGCCCACCAGCCCTGAGCGACTGATCTGCATGCCCACCAGCCCTGAGTGACTGAGCTGCCAGCCCACCAGCCCTGAGTGACTGAGCAGCCAGCCCACCAGCCCTAAGTGACTGAGCTGCCAGCCCACCAGCCCTGAGTGACTGATCTGCCAGCCTACCAGGCCTGAGGGACTGATCTGCCAGCCTACCAGGCCTGAGTGACTGAGCTGCCATTATTATATTATAGGTGACTGTTATGTGGCACCAAAATATGACTTTGTTTATTCAAAAGCATCATCTGTTGCAATGTGAGGAAGTCTGGTTTCATAAATATGAAGATCAATACAAAATTCTGGAGTAACTCAACGGGACAGGCAGCATCTCTGAATAGAAGGAACGGGAGATGTTTCAGGTCGAGACCCTTCTTCAGACCGCAGAATGACTCCAGCATTTTGTGTCTATCTTCATGTGTCCACCAGCATCTACAGTTCCTTCCTACACTGGTTTCATAAATGGTGCAGTGAGACAAAGCCACAATGTTTTGATCATTTTTGCGTCTGTTACAGTTCAATGCTAAAAGTGTTTATTATTTATACCAGTTAATTTTTCAATAGTACAGAATGATTATTAATATGTCATAATTGCTAAAGTTTTGTCTTTTCTGGTATCAAAACTGCAACAAAGTCATGATCAGCTGACCTTTAATTGGCAGTTAAAAGTCTACTTAACACAGCATAAAGCACTATTACTTACCAAACAAAGAAAGAACAGCCACAGTGTTTATTTGCTGTCTCTGACAGGTTTTACTTGTCTAACAAAATCCTTGGACTAACCATACATTGGTGTGCGAGTTATGTAAACATAGGTATGTTGGAGCCACTCTGTGCTTGCTAAAAGCCTCTGCTGGACAAATCTTGGGCTATGATCAAAAGTGAATGAAAGACATTTGATTATCAGAATAGTATTGAGCGGCTCCTGTCGTACTTGAATGGGTTTAGAGCAGAGCTCATTGTGTTCCTTGTCACTGAAAGATTAGGAAGTTTGATCTGGCTCCCCCCTCGTGATGTAGCAAATCCTGTATATTTATTTACGTCTGCAGTCATTATCAAACACACAAACTAATTGGCATCTTGCAAACAAGGAACTCAATATTTTTTGTGTTCCAATAAGTCTTACAACCTTTGCGACAATTTGTAATTCCATGAACTGGCAACACTTCTGAGATGCTCTGCCCGTTGCAGCAGATGGCGCTGTAATTAAATATTAGTTTAGGAGGATATCTAAACCTAACCTGAATTCATTGGTAGTATTTTCTTTACTAATATTTTTAAAGAACATGATGGAAGTAACTAGCCACTTTCACAATCTCAGGATTACCAAGAATTTGTTTTTTCACTGACTAATGTAGGAAGAAATGTAATGTAATCAATTTGTGCAGACCACGTTTCTAAATATAAATTTGCAACATTGAACAATTGATTTATTGATGCTGGTAAAGGTCACTTTTGAAAGGGAAAATGTTTAATACTTCCAGGTGCTCATTTCTCCAGCTCTGGCACAGACAGTAATCATAGTCTCAGACATGAACTTTGGAAAACATAGTATCAAAATACATGTGTAGAAAGGAATTGCAGATGCTGGTGTAAACCGAAGATAGACAAAAACTCAACGGGACAGGCAGCATTTCTGGAGAGAAGGAATATGTGACGTTTCGGGTCGAGACCCTTTTTCAGACTTAGATATGAATTGAACTTAAAAATGATCAGCCCGCTATTGCTCAATATCTCAGACATCTGCTATGAATTGCTTACAGTATCTGTTTTACTGTTTCCGTATGTAAATCATCACATGTATTCCTCACTCTCTGCGCAGAATCATTCATGAGTCAAGAGTGTTTTATTGTCATACTAGACCAAGTGGGACCCGTTAGGCCGCGTTCACCCAACGCAACATTCCACCACTCACCCATTCCCCAACACAACCCGTTCCCCCAACGCAATATTCCACCACTCACCCATAGCCCCCAACTGCGCAGGCGCGGCTCATTTCCCCTCACCCCCCAACACTCCCTCCCCTTCCTCTTCACCCTCCCTCTTCTCTCCCCTCTCCTCCTCCACTCCCTCCCTCACCTCTCCCTCCATCTCCTATCCCCTACCCTCAGTCACTCCCTAACCTCTCTGGAGAGAAGGAATTGGTGATGTTTCGGGTCGAGACCCTTCTCCAGACCCTTCTTTCCTTCCCACTTAATATTCATACCATTAGGATGTAAGCGGGATATGAGGTGTTGTTCTTCCAGTTTGTGTGTGACATCACTCTGGCAATGGAGGAGGCCTAGACAGAAAAGTCAGTATGGGAATGGGAAGGGGAATTAAAATGGTTGACAACCCCGAGATCCAGCAGGCCTTGGCAGACCAGGGACGTGCGGTCAGGGGAGGCAGAGCCTCATCTGTCATACCCCCAATGAAAATAGCTGAGAAAAGTCAAGAAAAATAATAATAAAATAAAATAAATATTAAGATTTTTCCACTGATCTGTGTTATAAACGTAATTTCTATATGAATCTAATCATTTTTTATAGTCAAAATCGCCAAATTTGGGCAGCTCCGCTGCAAATACAGGGAGAGATAAGAGGTGAGGCAATGACGAGCTGAGCCTCCCCTCTGATTGCACAACCCCTCAGAAACTGCATAAAGCGCGGGCAATAAGTGTGTGCCTGTTACTATCTCTATGTATGTCACCAATGTAAACCCCTTCATTACATGTCCTCACCTTCCATAGTCCAGGTAACTTATTTCACATATAAATATATTAGATTTAGGCTCGCTGGTCTCACATAAAACTGCAATGAAAAGCACCAGGGGAGGCAGCGATCACATCTGCCTCACAAGGGGGCGTGTCTTGAGCCCAGTGGAGGAAGAGCGAGCATCAATTACGTAGGCTCAGCCCACGTCATTGATGCTACCTCACTCTCCCTCACGTTAGCCAGCTTCAGCAGTGGCGGCGCAGCACTGCATTCCAACGCTGGCAGCGCTGACCAAAGATCATAACAAGATACGCCATCGGCAATTAAACGGTCATTTGGAAGGTAGGCTTTATCGGTACATTAGAAAGTTATTAGATTTTTTTAAAATAGATCTATACTTATCACAATAATAAAGTCATCATAGATCGGTGGGAGGCGCTGCAAGCCCTGCTAGCAGCGTGTCAGTTTTTTTCTACTTTTTTAATTTTTTCAGTGTTCAAATGTATGTTTTTAATGTTTCCCTGTGTGTTTTATGTGGGGGGTGGTGTGGGGGGGTAAGGGGGAAACCGCTTCGGTCGCCTCCTCAATGGAGAGGCAACTTTTTCCATGTCGCCTCACCCGTGGACTAACAGCAAGGATCGGAGCGGCCTTTCCCGGAGACGCGCCCGGGGCTTCAGCGGCGGGCGCAGCGTGGACTCTCGGCATGGAGCGGGCGTGCCCTCGCCGGGGCTTGCCGGAGGGGAGCGCTCCGTTCTCTGGCCCATGGCAGCCTGAAGCCGCGGTCTGCAGAGCTCCAGCTGGCGTGGCGTCCGCAGCCTGGGATCCCTCGTTGGGGACCCGGGAGAAGAAGAAGCTCCAACCGCCGGCACGCAGCCAACTTCTACTGCGGGCGCGGCGGGGACTTACAACGGTGGGGATCCCTGGAGGGGAGCTTTGACCGCCGGCCCTGCGGCCTGCGGCACTGCGGAAACTTTAAATCTTCGACTGCCGGCCTGCGGCCTACACCAACCTGAAGCCGCGGTCTCCGGTGGGGAAGAGCCGATTCTGGACTTACCTGGACTTTTTACCTTGTCTACTCATCTGGACGCCCTCAGCGACGGCTGCGGAGGGTTGAGGTCCTGACCACGAGGGAAAATGGAGGAGGACTGGCCAAATTTTGTGCCTTCCACCACAGTGATGAATGTTTGTGTTAAATTTTTATTGTGTTTTTGTGTGTTCTTTTTTCATTGTACCGCTGCTGACAAATTCATTTCACTTTCACATAAAGTGATTGATTGATGGATTGATTGATTTTTGATTGATTGATTGATTGATTGATTGATTGATTGATTGATTGATTGATTGATTGCTTGATTGATTGATTGATTGATTGATTGATTGATTGATTGATTGATTGATTGATTGATTGATTGATTGATTGATTGATTGATTGATTGATTGATTGATTTTTGTACATTCTGTACATTTTTGTTTTTGTTCTTGTAAGGCAGGAGTTTCCAAAATATGGCCCGTGGGACACGTCAGGCCCATCACGAGATTTTTCAAGCTCAGATTCAAGTCAGGGAACGTGGCGACCAGGGGCTGCTCTTAGTGTTGTTACTGGTTAGATCCCTCGAATTGTCAGAGCTGAGACATCACTGGGCCACCGTGAAGGAGGGTGCAATGGTGCGGTGGGGGGTTCGGCGGCGGACAGAATGGGACGGCTGCGGGTTATAACGTGCCATCGTTCCTCTCTCCCTCCTCTCTCTCTCTTCTCTCTCTCTCCCCATTCTCTCTCTCTCTCCTCTCTCTTCTCTCTCCCACCCACCCAGCCATGGCTCCACCCCTCCCTCTCCTCGGGGAGACGCGGTGATCAATACAGGGAGGGCCGGGCCACTGATACTAGCCAATGCATCCCCAGCCATCGACCTCACCGCACGTCACTGTGGCAGACTGAGCGCAAGTGTCCGACAAAATGTTCACTGAGATGAGACTTGGTTTCACCGATGTAAAGGAGGCCACATCGGGAGCACCGGATGCAGTAGATGAGGTTTGAGGATGTGTACATGGATGCTGTCTCACCTGGAAGGACTGCTGGGGTCCATGAATGGATGTGAGGGAGGATGTATAGGCACAGGTGGTACATCTCCTGCAGCTGCAGAGGAAAGTACCCGAGGAGTGGGTGCTTTTGGTGGGAAGTGATGAGTGCACCCCCTATTCTATCCTTCTTTCTTCTTTCAATCATGTTCCATGACTCTAGATTTTGGGGTCGGCTCAAGTATATTTTTCGCAAGCAATTTATCAATTTAAAGCTACTAAATACTTTAATAATATCTCTCTTGCTGATGATTCTTTTTCATATTAAGTCCTGAAATCTCTCTTCATTGCTTGAATGTGTTAAATCTGCATTAGTTTCATCAATTGCCTTAAATATTTTGTCTTATGCTTCTAAGTTAGCAGGTTCTTGGGTCACGACTCAGCCTTACACTTATTGTGTTACCTACATTGGCACTTAAGTGTGACAATGATGCAGAGCATTTTGCTGGAAGTAAGATTTTGTAGACATATTAGGAGATAATTTGCTAAAGGAAGTTCTCACATAAGAATGAGATTAACGGCTAGTTTTTCTGGTATTGGTAATCAAAGAATTGCTCATAAGGAAGTACATTGGAATTTTTAATTGTCAGTTGAAAGGAAAAAATGATCCAAGTTAAACATCTCAGAAACAGCAGAACCTATAGAAGAGCATTACCTCAGTATTGGACTAAGGAATGGGATTTGAGCCTGAGTCCATAAACCTCCGATACAGAGGCCAGGCTGTGCCCAACTAAACCCAGCTGACAATTGTGAGGTGTTTTCTTCTCGTAAATGAAAGGTGTGTTCAGTAGAATCAAGTGTGACACTGATATGTTTGACTGTGCATCCCGTCACTAATATCCGAGGTTTCGTCCATGCATTAAAGCTGGGTGTAATATGATGGCATAGTTGATGATATGCTGCAGGATACATTACGTGAACGGATGGCGTCGTACGATGGCAGCCTCGCCAACAGTCTGTCTCGTCCTTTTCTTCTTTAGTTGTTTTGAGTCTGCTGTTAAATGTATGTTTTAGTGTATCGTTATGCGAGGGGTGGGTGGTGGATGTTTATGTTGATTTTTATGTAGTTGTGTGTGGTCATGTTGCTTTTTTGGTATGACTGTATGCCAAATCAAATTCCTTGTATGTTTTTACATATTTGGCTAATAGATTAATTACAATTGCGACAGTCCAAGAAAATGCAAAGGAAAATGGTGCATGATTTAAATAAACACAGATGGTTGCATGAATGTCCCTGTGATATACATCATTGTAGGCAAAGTGTTATATTTGGACCTTCTTATGCACTTTTATGTTGTAAGCTGCCTGCCATTTGTCACATTATGTTATACATCCTCTTCAACTGCAGAGAATGACTTAAAGCAAACCACAGCTTTCCGTAAAGCTGATGTCAAAGATATATATCTGGCTGCACAGGGACTGCCAATGCTGGACTCTGGAGCAAAAAAATAATATTTTGTGTCAATCCAAAGGTAGGGTGTCAACCTGAAATGTTGACTGTGCATTTCCATCTACAGATACTGCATAATCCACCAAATTTCTCCAATTTTGTGTTATGGTATATATTTAGCTAGCAAGGGTGTGATTCATACTTGTCAGTTGAATTTATGTCAGAGCTTCTTCCTCTTGCTGCCAACCTTTGTTTCTGCATTAAATGAGGAACTGATATGAGATTCACCCCAAAGTGAACAATTTCCTTGAGTGATTAACACCCTTCAAGATTCAAACAGTGACTTTCTGCTTTTGAATTGACTAATCAGACAGCCTTGTAAGTATATATATATATTTGCAAAAACTGAGACCTGCTTCAAAAAATGTTTCTGAACCAATCTTCAGATTCTAACACAATGAAGAAACCAACGCGGGTTTTAAATTAACATTAGTTGCATCATGTGTAGGAAGGAACTGCAGATACTGGTTTAAACTGAAGATGGACACAAAATGCTGGAGTAACTCAGTGGGACAGGCAGCATCTCTGGAGAGAAGGAATGAGTGACGTTTTGGGTCGAGACCCTTCTTCAGACTAGAGTCAGAGGAAAGGGAAATGAGAGATAGAGACGGTGATGTGGAGAGATATAGAACCTTATATTTGCCATATATATATATAGAACCATAATTGCCTCATGGCCTGGAACAGCAATGCCAATAAACAGGAATCTGAGAGGAAGCAGAGAGTGGTGACTTAGACTGGTTCCTTACATGCACAGTTATTAAATGATCTACATGAGGCACTGCCTAAAGAAAGTGGTATTTGACATGAATGATACTCACCACCTGGGGCAAGGCAGGAGATACAGGAGCTTGAAGTTCAGGAACAGTGTGGTTCTTGAATTGACCTGCACTACCCTAATCCTACCCAAGCAACAGAACTCTGCAGATGTCACCCATTCCTTCTCTCCAGAGATGCTGCCTGTCTCACTGAGTTACTCCAGCATTTTGTGTCTACCTTGTTACCCATGTGTTCTGATTCTTTCATTGTCTTTTTCTTCTCACTGCCGTGTGGCATTTACGTATGATTTATGTTTTTATGTATTGTCTGAGTCTATGTGCTTGTGATTCTGGACATGTGCCTCATCTAGAGTTGCCAACTGCCCCGTATTAGCCGGGACATCCCGTACATTGGGCTTAATTGGGTTGCCCCGTATGGGACCGCCCTTGTCCTGTATTTGATTGCTACTACTTGGGTCGAGGGGACTGTCGGGTCGGAACGCCGCATCCGGCCCCGCCTCACCCGGCCCGACATAGTGCAGCCCATGGAGTGCAGCAACAGAGCCTCGCCCGTGGCTCCGTTGGTGGGCAGCCCAGCCAGCTGGCCGATCTTCGGATCTTTGCTTACCGCCGTCACCACCACCCCTCCTTCTCATGACCAATCATCGGTTCATGATTTGGAAGGGGTGCTTGACTTTGCACGCGACGCTGGACTTTGTAGCGCGCAAAGTCCGGTGCCCGGGTCAAGACTCCTCCCCGTCGGCTGGGCTTTGTGTGCAGTCCAGCATCCAGGCCAACTCATCATTCACCCAGCAACCGCCGAGTTGGTCAACGAATTGCTGTCGGGAATTTGTCCCTGATTTTGACCTTTTGTCCCTTATTTGGGAGTGAGAAAGTTGGCCACCCTAACCTCATTTTACGTGTGCATATGACAATAAACTCCAGTTTACCTGAGCAGTTCCAGTAACATTGCCTCTTTCTTATAGAAATTAAGTACGGGGTAAAAAGTTGCATTCTTTAGAATCCAAAGCATTTAAAAGTGTATCAATCCAATTTCAAAAACAATTTGACATTCAAAGACCACTTGATGCATTTAAAGCAAACTCTAAATTGATTAGGTCTATAGTGAAATTGAGAGGTTTCATATAAATCTCAAAGGGCTTTCCTTCACTATGTTTAAAAGCTTCTAATTGTCTCTGCAGTTTACTGCATCACTGTGAACTGTCAAATCCATTCAAAAGAAACAAGGAAGATAGTTTTGTTTCAAATTATAGATGGCATCTGCAAAAAGGAAAACACTAAGTCTGAAAGAGGAGTTGGACAGGAATCAGAGAATTCAATCATTTTAATTGCCTTGTGATACTAGGAAGCGCCTAACAAATATTTAACCATAAAATCATTCAAAGTGCTAATGCGATCCAGACAATATTTATGGGCCCTTACGGATAGTTATACAATACTTCTCCTGCTTTAGTGAGTTCTCAAACATCTGTTTGTT
Source organism: Amblyraja radiata (assembly GCF_010909765.2). Taxonomy (NCBI): domain Eukaryota; kingdom Metazoa; phylum Chordata; class Chondrichthyes; order Rajiformes; family Rajidae; genus Amblyraja; species Amblyraja radiata. The sequence continues at coordinate 8,084,478 of NC_045970.1, forward strand.
GGCAATAGAATTGTATTAAGTAAGGAATAGGTTCCACTGGATTAGGGGTTGGTTCCGAGCTAAAATGTTTAACTTTACTTTGAGTTATGGTAATTGAGGGATTTTCTGCTACAATGCATTGATTGCTTAAAGGACTCATTTTATAGCTGGGCTATGTCAAAAATAAGCTGTTAAACAAGGAGAAGGAAAGCCTTCTGAGATTTATATGAGACTTCTCTATCTCACATGGAGCTAAATGTGCAGCAATCTATTCCATATACCTGCCCCCAAAACAAAGACATCAGTTATTAGCAAGTTAAAAGTGGCTGGTGCTTTCCCCCTGTGTCTAGAGTGAGTGTTTTATCAGCGACTCATAAAATGCATTAGAACAAAATTAACCTTCAGACACAGCTTGGTGACAAGTTAGTGGCAAGTGGGAACATCAGTCTTTGTCCAAGACTTTACATTTCATTTGGACGCACTTTGTTTTTAATATTTATGTTGTAATATGGTTGTGAATTAAAAAATAATAGGGAATTATGTCATTCTCAAACTTTTATTGGGCAGCTTTTCTGACCTGGTTTTTCGTGGGGTGGTGGAATTATCAGCTGTTTCAGTGCAGTTTCAGCAGCAAGCAGGCAGGGTTGATGCAGATTCCTATTAATGAGGGTCATGGGGGATTATAGGGGAAGCAAGAGTTAGTGTCCAAGGTCATTCCTGGGGCTCAGCATCTTTTGCAAAGTACGATGAGTTATTTCTCGCAGTTTAAGTATTGCTAATTGCAAAAACGCCATTAATTATGTACGGAATTTGTGACAGGCATTATTGGGTAATAGATTGTTTGACAGGCAACAAGAAATAATATCTTCAATCAAGTTTAAAATCTTGTTTCTAATGATTAAATGTTATGACTTAGTTCAGATCAGATGATAGAAACTTGTATTTGTATATTCGCTTATTCTTATTCAACATATAACTCACAGAAATTTGCCAAATTCTGCCATTTCATTAAATCTAATATTCAGTAATTCCACCTATGGGACAGTTTTCACTCAGAGACTCCATGCATGCTGACCTAAGGCCTGCATTCAAAATAAAAGTACTAGGTTCAGAGGTTTTCAACAGCATGTGGGAGACATAAGGGTGGCACGGTGGCGCAGTGGTCGAGTTTCCACCTGACAGCGCCAGAGACCCGGGTTCGATCCTAACTACGGGTGCTTGTCTGTACGGAGTTTGTACGTTCTCCCCGTGACCTGCGTTGGTTTTCTCCGGGATCTCCGGTTTCCTCCCACACTCCAAAGACGTACAGGTTTTTAAGCTAGTTGGCTTGGTATAAATGTAAATTGTAAATTGTTCCTATTGTGTGTAGGACAGTGTTAGTGTGCGGGGAATGTTCTTTGAAATGGACACAGTGGGCCAAATGGCCTGTTTCCACGCTGTATCTCATAAAATAAACTAAACTAAAATAAATGTGCCAAATATTCATTCTTGGTGAATTTTGAAATACACAGAGAACTAGTTAATGGGATATTCATCCCTTAATTGGAGAAGTGGACAATTTATCTTGCTGCCTGCGTTTTCAATCAGTAGACTAACCTTGTATTTGGATTCCTTGGAGCAAATAATATCATTGATGTGTTAATGATGCGATAATGACATTTTCTTATCATTATTTGTGTTATATTTGTAAATTGTTTCAGTTTGTGATCGTACATTGTTGTCAGGTCTTTCACCAGTTGAATTGGCCTCCACTCAGAATGTGAAAGGAGGTGTCTCTTTCAAATCTAATAACGTTGTTACTCAACAAACCTTCACACCTTGTAGTAGGATGATCACCTTAACGGAGTGTGAGGACAAGGATCTTCGAGGAGTTGTAATTGTGTTGCAATGTCTCATGTTTCTAGGCACAGATAACATGACCCCAATCTCATGGGATGAAACAAAAGCCGTCACAGGGGTACTTGGGAATCCTGTGTGGGTGAATGTTGTTGAACATGTTGGAAATGGAACGTATGAGCTCATTGGTAAGTTTTGTGGTAATGTGTTGAATTGTGAAGATAGACACACAATGCTGGAGTAACTCAGCGGGACAGGCAGCATCTCTGGAGAGAAGGAATGGTTGTTGGCTTGGGTCGAGACCCTTCTTCAGACTCTGAAGAAATCTGAAGTGTCTGAAGAAGGGTCTTGACCCAAAACATTGCTCATTCCTTCTATCCAGAGATGCCTGTCCCGCTGAGTTACCCCAGCATTTTGTGTCTATCTTTGGTGTAAACCAGCATCTGCAGTTCCTTCCTACACATTGGTATTTTTATCATATTACAACTTTTGTTCTTTGGATTATTTGCTGAGTTATGTCTAAGATAAAGCAAGCTTAGTTGTAACTCATGTGAAGCTTGTTGATGTGTAGAAAGGAACTTTAGATGCTGGTTTATACCGAAGATAGACACAAAGTGCTGGAATAACTCAGCAGGCCAGGCAGCACCTCTGGAGGGAAAGGGGGGATGATATTTTGGGTTGGGACCCTTCTTCAAACTGTTTGCTGCTTTAGTTGCACTTTAGAAGGTGGAATTTTTAACATGGATTTTTTTCATATGGACCACTCGTTTTGGTCAGATGATTTAGCCAATGGGAAATTTGAACCACTGGCCATGGTCATGGGCCATTATCAAAGGATATTTCTCATATTTTAACGTAGTTAGCTGACTAACGTTTGAATAGTAGAAACAAAGAACTGCAGATGCCGATTTACCAACAAAGTGCTGGAGTAACTCAGAAGGTCAGGCAGCATCTCTGGAGAACATGGATAGGTGATGTTTCTGGTTGGGACCCATCTTCAGGGACAGAACGGATGCCGAGCTATACTGTTATTTGTTGGTTTGTTTAATATTCTTTGGTGTAGGGCGGGAGAATAAGCGAGCCACGTGTGGGGAATCAAAGAGGTCTTTATTGTCGAAGTGAAGAGAACAACACACACACGAATGGGGGAAGACTGACCCAGGGCTCTATACTTATACTAGGGCACACCCCTAAACCTCGTGACAACTCCTTCCCGCAATTACCCGGTCACGTGACCCTACCCCCGACTGCCGAGGGTCCACATAGTAAGTGGCCTACCCACCAGGTGGCGCCACATGTGTATCATTTTGTAGGCCACAGTAATAACAGTGGAAAGAACGAGTCTCCTTCCATTTAGTCTTTTTCTGATCGTAAATATAATGACATGGTTGCAATCCCATATTCTGGTTCTACTAGAAGCAAGGAGCTTTGATGAGCTGACTGCACAGAGGTATGTTTTCAGATAATAATCTAATGGTGCTTCTTTGTGTCCCAAAGAAAATGCAACTGGGAGGAAATGATAAACAGAGTTTCCTGCACAGGCTGCCTGTGATAACACATCCTAAAATTGTGATTGCAGCAACACTTGAAAGGAACAAGTCTGTTCTATTAAACACACCATTCACCCATTATTATTATCACTGCATTTTCTCACTAAAAAGATTTAAAACCCAAAACTCCTGATGGGCTAAACGTTCGAGTATCCCTTTATTTAATGATTTTGTTGATAATTTATTTTATATATAAAACAACTTGAAAAACAACTTGAAATCATCTACTATCACTGCAAACGTTGAGAGTAGATTTCAAACATCTGTGCTCCAAGTAAGAATGAAACCATTGAGCTTGAACAAGATCACTTTTATTCCTTATTTGGCATTTCCTATACTTTTCAGTTTTATTGCTTGTCTGAAGCATGTTTTTTTTAATTCCTGGACTTAATAGGGTGATACGGCATCATATGCAGAGATTCAGCAATAAGTTGGGAGATCAAAGAGTACTCAACATTGTCATAATTAGTCAGTAGAACACAGTCTTTTGCTCAGAAGATCTATTTTGTTTTTAAAACATTCCTGTAGCACAGCCTAGAACTATAAATATCACTAACTTCTCCACCAATGTCCTTGATTATCTACAACCGTGCACTGTGTGCCTGTTTAAACAGGCAATCCTGCGGCTATTAATGTGAAGATAGGCACAAAATGCTGGAGTAATTCAGCGGGTCAGGTAGGATCACTGGAGAAAAAAAATAGGGGACATTTTGGGTCGGAACTCTTCGGAATAGTTAAAAGAAAAGGTCTATAGGGGTGGGAGATTGCAACCTTCACGTGGTCCGCCCTGTTTCGACGAATGCAATCAACCTGACGTGCACAATCAAATAAGATCAAATAGAACAAGTTGTCCTACAACTTTATGGGGCTGTCCCACTGTACGAGGTAATTCAAGAGCTCCCCCGAGTTAAAAAATAAATAAAACTCGTGGAAGCACGTAGAATGTATGTAGTGGGTACGTCGGAGCTCGGGACGTTTCTTAGCGGCTCGTAACGCTAACGGCAGGTACTCGGGAAACGTGGTAAGCTCAGGAAGACTCGTGAAGAATACCTACGAGCGGCTATTACCGTAATTCTCCGAGTTCGAATTAGGGGAAACTCAGGAGAACTCTTGAATTAGCTTGTACAGTGGGACAGCCCTATTAGGTTGTGCACAACATACGCAAGAAGAAGAAGAAGAAGAAGAAAAGGTCTAAAGAGGGTAGAAAGCCATCTGGGAAGTCCAAGAGGAGGAGGACCAGAGGAGATGGGAGAAGGGGTTATCACTGGGTGGTGAGGACTCCTTCCCAGAGAAAAAGGCACAGAGGCGGAGGTGACAGAAGAAAAGCTCTATGCCACGGCTAGTCCACATCTCCTTGAGGTGGAGGCGGAGGGGAAGAAAGGTGAGGCCTCTGTTGAGGACAGACCATTCTAAGTTGGAGAAAGTGAGGTTGAGGGATGGCTAAAACAAGACAAGGGTGAGCGTTGGGGTCAGAGGGGTGGACGGAGGTCTAGGCAAGGTATTGTGGGGCGATGATGGGAATTCAGAGAGGGGGGGCTGAGGAGGAGTATATTAGTGAGGAGTAGAAGGGATAATAGAGTTAAACGTGGGGGAAGGGCAAGACCCAGTGGAATTATTACTGAGGTTTCCTGTAGGAGGTGGGGGGAGCAGTAGGACCCAGGAGAGTCAGACCACATGGTGATGGAGTCTGCAGCGTGGAGGCTGTGGGCCTGGTGCTGAGCCTGGAACTCGGGTGAGGTGACGGCTCTGGCCCGCCGGTGCATGTTGGTTTGTGAAACAGCAACAATCATGTGTATCATTCTCAATGGCATCACCCGTAAACAAGACATGCTTATACAATAGCCTTGCCCTTTCCTGTGGAACTCATTGTGTCAAAGTACATTTATGTCACATGATCCTCACAAGCCACCACGTGTGTTTATAGAATTCGGTCGAATGACGAATGAAGCAATCTTTAGTTGGAAGGGAGCAGCAATTTTGGTAAGGAGGCATGTCATTAAAGACAACGTGTACTGAAGATACAATTGCAAGACAGAGGAAGCTTGAATGAGTAATTTCATGACTAATCAAGCCTGTTGAACACACGTAATCTGGATGGAAATGATCCTCAACATTTAGATGCAGCAATTCTCAAACCCCAGTTTTACAGACAAAACTTATCTGGTTACATTGGTGGATGTTTCTGCCATTTCTTTTATCAGGTCACAAGACAGAAGTGTTTATTTGTCGAATGCATCGGGTATGTATCAGAGCCATGATATTCATACTTGCTGAAGCTTTATGGGCACATGAGATGACAACAGCAACAAATCAATGTACAATGGATTATCAGTTATTCTAAGTAAACAAGATCACCAAGGTGCAGAAACCAACTATAGGGGCTAGGGTTGCCAACTGTCCCGTATTAGCCGGGACATCCCGTATATTGGACTAAAGTGGGCTAACATAGAGGATCGGTGCGGCCTTTCCCAGAGACGCGCCCGGGGTTTCAGCAGCAGGCGCAGCGCGGACTCTGTCGTTGTGGAGCGGGTGAGCCTGAAGCCGCGGTCTGCGGAGCTCCAGCTGGCACGGCTTCCGGAGCCTGGGATCCCTTGTTGGGGACCCCGGAGGAGAAGAGCTCCGACCGCCGGCCTGCGGCCTATTTCTAACCACGGGTGCGGCGGAGACTTACCATCCGGAGCGGGATCCCTCGCTGGGGATCCCTGGAGAAGAGCTCCGACCGCCGGCCCTGCCGTCTGCAGTGCCTCTAGCTGCGGCGCGGGGGGGACTTTAGATCTTCGACCACCGGCCTGCAGCCTACACCATCTTGGAGCCGTGGTCTCCGGTGGAGAGGCACTGATTCAGGGCTTACCTTGTCTGCACATCAGGATGCCTGCAGCGGCGACTGCGGAGGGTTGTGGTCCCGACCACGTGGGAAAATGGAGGAGGACTGACCAAACTTTGTGCCTTCCACCACAGTGATGAATGCTGTGGTGGATGTTTATGTTAAATTTTTATTGTGTGTTCTTTTTCTTATTGTACCGCTGCTGGCAAATTCATATCACTGCACTTTATGTGCAATGTGACGAATAAAACTTGACTTGACTTGAAATTGGTTTGTCCCATACATGACCGCCCTTGTCCCATATTTGACTGCTACTACTCGGGTCGAGGGGACAGTCGGGTCGCAGCATCGCGTCCGGCCCCTCCTCCCCCGTCCCGACGTTGTGCAGCCCATGGAGTGCAGCAGCAGCACCTCGCCCGTGGCCCCGTTGGCCGGCAGCCCAGCCAGCTGTCCGACCTTCGGACCTTCGCTTACCACCGACACCACCACCCCTCCTTCTCATGGCCGATCATCGGTTCATGAGTTGGACGGGGCGCCAGACTTTGCACATGACGTCGCACGGCCCAAGGTCAGGCTCTGGTTGCAGTTGTGTGGAGTGTACATGATACCTGATGCTGGATGGGAATAAGCTGTTCTTGAACCTGGAGGGAAACGTTCTCTGTCACCTTCTTGGTGGTAGCAAGGAGTAGACAGCATGGCCAGGGTGGTGTGGGTCTTTGTTGCTATTAGCTGTCTTCTTGAAGCAGCGCTGCCTGTAGATCACTTCAATGAAGGGGAAGTCAATACCTGTGATGGACTGGGCAATGTCCACCGCACTTTGCAGCCGCCTTTGTCCTTGAGTATTTAAGTTTCTGGATGGGGCAGCGATGCAACGAGTCGCAATGCTCTTCATTGTACACTTATAGAAGTTTAATAGTATTCAGTAAGATGCCGAATCTCCTCCAATGTCTGAGGAAGTAGAGGTGTCATAAGGTCATAAGGGGTAGGAGTAGAATTAGGCCATTCGGCCCATCAAGTCTACTCTGTGTCGGTGAGCTATCTTTGTGATTGTATCATTGTGCTGGGTCCGGAACAGATTGGTGGAGATGCGTATGCCAGCAACCTGTAGCTATTGACTCTCGCCAAAGAGGATAGATGCATGATCCCTCAGCATTTGGAGTCGCTGGAGTCAACAATCAACTCCTTGATCTCATTAGCGTTGAAAGCAAGATTATTGTTCTGATGTTAGTCAAGAAGATCAGCATCAGAATCAGAATCAGATTTTATTTGCCAAGTATGTTTTGCAACATACGAGGAATTGTATTGGCCAGGTCAGTCATACAATTAAAAGCAACAAGACTCAAAAACACATTTTAACATGAACATCCACCACAGTGACTCCTACACATTCCTCACTGTGATGGAAGGCGAAATAAAGTTCAAGTCCTTCCTTTTGTTCTCCCTCGGTCGTGGACCTCGAGCCCTCCGTTGACGGGACGGTCTTAACTCCCGTGGCCGGTGGCGTTCGGGCCCTCGGCGTCAAGGCGTTCAGCTCCCGCATCAGGGGGTTGTCAGCTCCCCCGCGCCGGGCGATTGAACCTCGCGTCAGCGCTGGTTGAACCTTCTGCGGCATTGGAGCTCCCGACTAACCTCTCCCGTGTACGAGCCCTTGATGGTAAGTCCGCAGGCCGCGGTGGGAGCAATCCCAGGCAAGGGATCCGCTCCGATGTTAAGTCAGTGATGGTAGGCCGCAGAGCCCGGAGAATGTGATCCGAAAATCAATCACATCTCCGGGAAGGTAAGAACTTGAAAAAAAAAGTTTCCCCCGATTCCCCGTCCCCCTCCCCCCACATAAAACAAACCAAAGTGCATTATTGATGTTCCTCCCTTCAACGACAGTGGCATCATCCAAAGTGCAAACAGTACTTGGCATGAATGCAACGATGGCATTGGAGTTGTGAATTCTGATACAGTCGTGTGTACAGAGCGAGTAGAGAAGGGACAGAGCACACAGGCCGCGTTCACTTGATGCCCATATGCTAATGGTCAGCGAAGACGAGGTGTTGTGGCCATTATGTACTGATTGACTTCTGCAATAACAAAGCCAAGGGTCCAGATCACAGGGAGGAAGTTTACAAAGTTGGACGATGAGTTTGGAGAGGTTGATTGTGTTGAATGCCGAGATGGAGTCAAAGAACAACAGCCTGGATGAAGAGCCAGCTAATGCAAGTACACTGTTGACCCATTGTGACGGGTCCAGGTCAGTACTGAGGGAGAGGTTGATGATAATTATAGCCGGTCTCTCCAAGCACTGCTTCTTATTGCACGTGAGTGCCACCAACAGCAGTCATTGGGGCGGGCATGTCACCTTGCTCCTCTTGGGCACTGGTTTTATGGATGTCCTTTCAAAACAGGTGGGCACTTCAGACCGCCTTCGTGAGAGGTTGAAGATATCTATGGAAACACCAGCCAGTTGGTCTGAGCTGATTCTGAGAACGCAGTGAGATGCACCATCAGGGCCGCACGCTTTCCAAGGGTTCACTCTCAAGAAGGATTTTCTGATGTTGGTGATTGAGATTACAGGTTCATCATTGGCTGTGGAGGTTAGTGAAGGTACATCGGTGAACGTAGAAAGCATTGAGTTCCTCTGGGAGTGATGTGTCACTGTCGCATAAGCCACTCAATTTCACCTTGTAGGAAATTATGGTGTACATCATTTAACCCCTGCCAGAGAGCAACAGTGCAACAGTGCAACAGTGCAACAGTACCACAGTGCAACAGTGCAACAGTGCAACAGTGCAACAGTACCACAGTACCACAGTGCAACAGTACCACAGTGCAACAGTGCAACAGTGCCACAGTGCAACAGTGCAACAGTACCACAGTGCAACAGTGCAACAGTACCACAATGCAACAGTACCACAGTGCAACAGTGCAACAGTGCAACAGTGCAACAGTACCACAGTGCAACAGTACCACAGTGCAACAGTGCAACAGTGCAACAGTACCACAATGCAACAGTGCAACAGTACCACAGTGCCACAGTACCACAGTGCCACAGTGCCACAGTACCACAGTGCCACAGTGCCACAGTACCACAGTACCACAGTGCAACAGTGCAACAGTACCACAGTGCCACCGTGCCACAGTGCCACAGTACCACAGTACCACAGTGCCACAGTGCCACAGTGCCACAGTGCCACAGTACCACAGTGCCACAGTACAACAGTGCAACAGTGCCACAGTGCCACAGTGCCACAGTGCCACAGTGCCACAGTGCCACAGTGCCACAGTGCCACAGTACCACAGTGCAACAGTACCACAGTGCCACAGTGCCACAGTGCCACAGTACCACAGTGCCACAGTGCCACAGTGCCACAGTGCCACAGTGCCACAGTGCCACAGTGCCACAGTGCCACAGTACCACAGTGAAACAGTACCACAGTGCCACAGTGCCACAGTGCAACAGTGCAACAGTGCAACAGTACCACAGTGAAACAGTACCACAGTGCCACAGTGCCACAGTGCAACAGTACCACAGTGCAACAGTACCACAGTGCAACAGTGCAACAGTACCACAGTGCAACAGTACCACAGTGCCACAGTGCAACAGTACCACAGTGCAACAGTACCACAGTGCAACAGTACCACAGTGCCACAGTGCAACAGTACCACAGTGCCACAGTGCCACAGTGCAACAGTACCACAGTTGTACTTCCGGTGGCGCTGGTGCCAGCAGCCTCCACCTACAGTCCGGTATCTTTTTGTTTTTTTGTTTATTTAGTTATGTAAAAGTGTGTTTTTTTTGTGGTTTTTTTGTGTTTTTATGTGGGGGAAGAGGGTACGGTGCGGGGGATACCGTCCTTCAGCCGCTTCCTGGTGAAGACGCGACTATTATTCGAGTCGCGTCCTCGTCCCCCCCCCCCCCCCCAGCGGCCTACCTACTGGATTGGCGTGGCCTTTCCTGCCGGGATCGACCAGAGCTCCAGCAGCGGCGGGACAGCGCTGATACATCGCGGGGCTGGCGATGCCTTACCGGGGATTGCCGTCTGGAGCCCGGAGTGCTGGACCTGCGGCACCGACATCATGGAGCTGCGGTTTGCGGAGCTCCCAACGCGGGCGGTGTTGATGGACAGCGCGGGGTCCTGCGACTCTGCCCGGCTCGGCCTGCGGACACGGGAGCTGCGGACTCCGGCTGCGGGAGGCGGCTGATCGGGAGGTCCGGGCCGCTGAGGAGGATGTTCACCGTCAGGGTTCGGCGTCGGCGTTCCACCAGCCCGGCATGAGGGCCTGAACATCGGGCCACCCAGGGCGGCGACTGCGGGTGCTAGGAAGGCCTCGACCACGAGTGAACATCTGGGAAGAACGGAGGGGAGGCTGGCTGGACTATGGTGCCTTCCTCACCTTGGTGCCACTGTGTTATGTTGTGTCGTGGACTTTCACTGTTTGTGCTTTTTTTTAAATTCTATTTTATTTTTAATATGTTTTATTATTTATTATTATTTATTTATTTTTATTTTTATGATACTGCCTGTAAGGGAAATTCATTTTGTTGTCTCTAACTGAGACAATGACAATAAATTTGAATACAATACAATACAATAAATTTGAATACAATACACAGTGCCACAGTGCCACAGTGCCACAGTGCAACAGTGCCACAGTGCAACAGTGCCACAGTGCCACAGTGCAACAGTGCAACAGTGCAACAGTGCAACAGTGCAACAGTGCCACAGTGCAACAGTGCAACAGTGCCACAGTGCAACAGTGCAACAGTGCAACAGTACAACAGTGCCACAGTGCAACAGTGCCACAGTACAACAGTGCCACAGTACCACAGTGCCACAGTGCAACAGTGCCACAGTGCAACAGTGCAACAGTGCAACAGTGCCACAGTACCACAGTGCCACAGTGCCACAGTGCAACAGTGCCACAGTGCAACAGTGCAACAGTGCAACAGTGCAGCAGTGCAACAGTGCCACAGTGCCACAGTGCAACAGTGCAACAGTGCAACAGTGCCACAGTGCCACAGTGCAACAGTGCCACAGTGCCACAGTGCCACAGTGCAACAGTGCAACAGTGCCACAGTGCCACAATGCCACAGTACCCGAGTGTTCACTTGAGCTTCTGGTTTAGACCACAAGTGTCTTTTGTTCCCGTGATGGATTCTGGAGGTCGTTCTGGACTTCTTGCATGGGTCTGGAGCACAAGACTTGAACATGCGAGATCTGGTCCTCAGTAGATTGTGGATCTCGCAGCTGATCCAAACTTTCTGGTCAGTGAACACTCAGATGGTATTGGTTGTAACACTCTTCTCCACACGTTTCCTTGTGAAGTCAGTAACAACCATGGCATTTTTGTTCAGGTCTGTTGCTGAGTCCTTGAACATTGTCCAGTCCACAGAGTCCAATCTGTTGCCATGTTACACCTCTGCCTCACTTGACCAGCTCTGTACAATCTCTTTTGCTGGAGCTGCACTCCTCAGTTTCTGCCCATTCACAGGAGTAAGCACAGCCAGCAGGTCTGATTCACCAAAGTGTGGGTGAGGAGTGAAGTGATAAACATCTCTCGATGGTGTAATGGCAGTAGCAGGGAATGTTTATCCTCTGGTGCTGCACAACACACATTGATGGTAGTTTGTAAGTGTCGGCTTCAAGCTAACCTTATTGAAGACCCGGGCTGACATGGTGGGCACATGGTTCCTCAAATGTTAGTCAAATGCCTGCCTGGGTGTGATGTAGACTGCCATCATGATGATGGGGGTGAATCCCCTGGGAGGTAGAAGGGACAGCACTTGACTGGGAGTCCACATCACAGAGGATCTGACATGGACATCACTCGCTGCCGCACTCGTGAGTAAGGCAAGGCAGCGCCTTTACCACCTCAGGCAGCTGAGGAAATTCAGAGTCTCTCTGAGGATCCTTCAGTGCTTCTACTCAGCGGCTGTAGAAAGCATCTTGTCCGGAAACATCACAATCTGGTTTGGGAACTGCTCTGCCCAGGACAAGAAGGCTCTGCAGAGAGTAGTGCGTTCAACTGAACGCACTATGGGAACTACACTCGCCCTCCTGCAGGAACTGTGCAACAGTCTGTGCAGATCCAGAGCCAGCAACATTATGGGGGACCCCTTCCACCCCAGCAACGGACAGTCAGGCAAACGCCTCCGCTGTCTTGCTGTGAAAACAGAGAGGATGAGACGGAGTTTCTTCCCACAGGCCATTAGGACTGTAAACTCTTATCTCACCAGAGACTAATTTACTGTACCAATTTACTGTTGTGTTGTGTCTTTTTTTAAATTGCTGTTTTATTTTTCTAACATGTAAATACTGATTCTGTTCTATTCTGTTCTGTAGTTGTTTTGCACAATCCGCAGGCATTGACACTTTCATTTCACTGCACATCTTGTATGTGTATGTGACAAATAAACTTGACTTGACTTGACTTGACTGTCCCACTTGGTGATTTTTTCGGCAACTGCCGTCATCATTGACTGACGTATCAGGTCACAGAAAAAGTCACGGCGTCACGTGTGATGCGGCGAGATGACGTGTTGACGAGCGGCGTCTCCTCAAGTGTCGCAACATTTTTTTTGTCGCCTCTGGATTTTGAAACGTTCAAAATCTTTCGGCGACCCTGATACCGTCAGTCAATGACGCCAGCAGTCGCCGAAAAAATTGGCGGTGAATCTCTGGAATTCTCTGCCACAGAAGGTAGTTGAGGCAAGTTCATTGGCTATATTTAAGAGGGAGTTAGATGTGGCCCTTGTGGCTAAAGGGATCAGGGGGTATGGAGAGAAGGCAGGTACAGGATACTGAGTTGGATGATCAGCCATGATCATATTGAATGGCGGTGCAGGCTCGAAGGGCCGAATGGCCTCCTCCTGCACCAATTTTCTATGTTTCTATGTCTATGTCCCTCGTGTCCCTTTGGTAAAGCAATCTTGCCCTTGCCCTTGAGTTCAGTTTCTTTTGCAATTTTAATAAACTGTGTTTTGAATAAACAGTCATTGTTAGGAGCATTATCAACTGTTTGCTGCAAGCCCAGCCAAATACCTTACCCTGTCTCTAACTCAAAAGCAACAAGTCTTAATTCATTTGTTATTTGTATTCATTCATACTGTGGAGAACTGACTGGCCCAGCCCTAATTCACCCAAGCTCATTCTGGTGAAGAGATTCAGAGTCACCACTAGTCACCTAGGTGCTTGTCTGTTAGGTATTTGTACGTTCTCCCCTTGAAATGCGTGTGTTTTCTCCAAGATCTTTGTCTCCTCCCATTCCACAAAGACGTACAGGTTTGTAGGTTAATTGGCTTGACATAAATGTAAATTGTCCCTGATGTGTGTAAGATAGTGTTAGTGTGTTGGGATCGCTGGTCAGTGCGGACTCGGTGGGCCGAAGAGCCTGTTTCCGCGCCGTCTCTTGAAACTAAACTGAACAGTATACTTTAAAAGTTATCATGGAACAAACAATGTAGGATAAAATACTCAGATAACACAAATAAGTTGGGATGTGGTTGCATTTTGTTTTAATAACCCAGTAGAACAATGTGAAGAGTGGTATGAAGTGGCAGCAGATTTAGGCCTTAAAATAGGGCCTAAATTTTGCGGTCATGGTGGTGCAGCGGTGGAGTTGCTGCCGAAAATCTCGGTTTTCCCCGAGATCTTCGGTTTTCTCCCACACTCCAAAGATGTCCAGGTTTGCAGGTTAATTGGCTTGGTAAATGTAAAAAATTGCCCTTAGTGGGTGTAGGATAGTGTTAAAGTACGGGGATCGCTGGACGGCACTGACGCGGTGGGCCGAAGGGCCTGTTTCTGAGCTGTATCTCTAAAACTAAAATTAAAGCGTTTATTTTTCAACTACGTATTTCAAATCATATTCTCATAGTTAGCAGGTTGTAAATGACATGGGAAAGATGCAATTCTCTTATTTTTAAGAAGGTTGTCTATGTATTTCAGATAAGTTGACCTGACCGTGGTTTAAAAAAAAACTTATTGTCAACCTATGTAGAAACTAATGTGGTAAATCAAGTTTTCTTTCAATCAGGAAACACGTTTTCAATAGTGAGTGTTAAAAACAGACAAAGTCCCTTCAGCTTGGCTCATTAACACACGTACAGTGTTCACAGAATGCCTGCCGTGTAACAATAAAGATTGCTCAAAGTTGCTCTTCTTTGAAGTTTGTTGGCCTTTACATGGCCAGAGCTTCCTGCCAAGAGTTGAATGGATTAGTAATTTGTGAAACACAACAGGTTTCTCTCAGTGTTTATCATTCACAGGAAAAGGACAGCACATTTCTTGCCAACATAAACTGTCTGCTAAGAAAGATAGTAGGTGACTAAACAATTAATAAATGGTTCTACCCCGGCCCCAACTATATATCTTTCAGTTTATATCAATTAACTCTGATATCAGATTGCAATGCTGTAAGGAAGCCATACACCTCTCCTATCTCTTGGTAGCAAACATTTATAAAATATCTTTAATGTAGTGAAATGTCCCAAGAGTTTCATGGAAGCCCAAGAGGGGAAAAATGTGAGAAAGAAACTCATTATGAAAAGTGAAACAAACTTGGTTCCAGGGAATGGTTTTACAGAAGGTCATCTGTAGAGGAGGAGGGATAGCGAAGAGAGTGAAAAGTTAAGAAAAAGTAGTTCCTATCTGTGGCGAGGGCTTTGGGGAATATGCAGAAGTACAGAAGCATACAAAGGAGTGTTTGAGCAGGGGAGAGTTTGTTCTATTGTGGAAATTTATGACCATCATGGAGATAGAGGAAACTATAGATGCTGGAATATTGAGTAAACAACGAAAAGCTGGGGGAACTCAGTAGGTCTGGCGTGATGCCTGTGGAGGATATGGACAGATGGCATTTTGGGTTGGCACCCTTCTTCAGACTGATGGTTTAAGGAACAGAAAGCTGGAAAAGAGGTGGCGTAAAGCCTGGCAAGTAATGGGTGGATATATGAGGAGAGGGGTGGATATAGGGGAGGGGAGGGATGGATATACATGAGGAGAGGTGGATATGGATGAGGAGAGGGGTGGATATAGGGGAGGGGAGGGATGGATATACATGAGGAGAGGTGGATATGGATGAGGAGAGGGTGAATATATATGAGAGGTGGATATAGATGAGGAGAGGGGTGGATATAGAGGATATAGAGGATATGCCAGAGGGAGGAATATGTGCGGAAAAGGATGGGGGAAGGGAAAGAGAGGAGGTATAAGGGAAATATGGGAGAATGGGAGATGAGCAAATGGAGGAGGGGAAAGAAGCAGATTGACTAGAGACATGGGAGAAGTGGGTGCACGCCAGGGTGCGGCGAGGGGGGGGGGAGGGGGTAAAGAGTGAGGTGTACTTACCTGACATTCTTTCATCTTCTTTTCCTCTATAGCCTTTGTCACTGCGCATCTGCCATTCAACCCTCTCCCTGCCCCCCCCCCCCCCCTTAAGGACCTGTCCCACTTACACAACCTTTACAGGCAACTGCCGGCACCCGTGATAGGTCGCCGAAATTTCCAACATGTTGAAAGTTCAGCGGCGACCAGAAAGACGCTACGACTCTTTGGAGACCTCTCACGACCATAGGAGACCTCTCACAACCATACAGGCAACCGACCCCTGGTGATATGTCGCAGGTGACCTCTCATGACCGTAGGAGACCTCTCAGAACCATACAGCCTGTACGGTTGTGAGAGGTCTCCTATGGTCATGAGAGGTCTCCAAAGTCTTTCTGGTCTCCGCTGAATTTTCAACATGTTGAAAATTTTGGCGACCTATCAAGGTGGCAAAAGTGGGACAGCCTGAAGGAGACCCATTCTCTTTATTTGGCCAAAAGGTATTTATTTTGATCACTTTCCCAGCTCTCTATCGCTCACAGTGCAATTTCCAACACATCTGGAGCTTATGCTGATATGTTTTACACAATGAAGGGTTCTGCGTTCACCACACTTACACTGAAAACTATTGTTCTCGACTCCCTTTCAACTAATTTGTTTAAATCTATATCACTTCATTATTTATCACACTACTTGTTGAAACAGATCTTCCTGATTCACTCTTCCCATGTCCAACATAAATGCATACACCACATTTAATGCACCGTATAATCTCTTTTGTTTCAAAGTACACTATCTTAACCGAGCCAAATTCTCCTAATAATGAATAGTGTTATCACATCCTTTCTGAAGCACGATTTTCTAACTGAAGATAGACACAAAAAGCTGGAGTAACTCAGCGGGTCAGACAGCATCAATGGAGAAAAGGAATGGGCAACGTTTTGGGTCAAGACCCTTCTTCAGACTGAGAGTCAGGGGAAAGGGAAACAAGAGATAGAAGGGTGGTCTAGAGAGAGATAGAACAAATGGATGAAAGATATGTAAAAAATTAACGATGATGAAGGAAAAGAGCCATTGTTAGCTGTGAGCTGGGTGAAAATGAGTTATAGACAATGAGACTCAACAAGATGGCTTTGAAGCTGGTACAATGACTTGGGTGGAGGAGGGATGGAGAGAGGGAAGGAGAGATATTCTAACTGTTTAAGTGACATTTCATACAACTCCAGCACAACCTTGTTGGCCAGTGTGGGCAGGTTGGGCCGACAGGCCTGTTTCCACACTGTATCACTCTATGACTGAGAATCAAATCTCCCTGCTCTCACATTCTATACCTCTTTATTAAAGGGGGATAATCTTCATGGCACATTAACTACATTATCCACTGAACAAAAGATTTGTGGACACCATGGTCCCTCTCTCTCATGCTCTACCCAGCTCCATATCCTACCATTCATTGTGTATTTCCTAACTTTCCACAGCCTCTACATCCTACACATAATGGGGTGACCAGAACTGCTTGCAATACGCGAAATGTGGCCTGACCAAAGTCCTATAAAGCTACTTCATGACATACTCAATGCCTTGACCTATGAGAGTAAGACATTGATTCATGAAATATTTGATACTGTATGCATCTTAAGTGGCATTACTACTTTGATTGAAAAGCAGACACATGACACATCCGTCTTGTCTAATTGGGATTACAATAGAACACCCAAAGAAGCACAGAGAAAACTGTGTCCATGGACACACTATACTGCTTGCATTTATTTTAAAGTAACCGTGAAATATAAGTAACTTACTGATTGATGATAGACAAAAATGCTGGAGAAACTCAGTGGGTGAGGCAGCATCTCTGGAGCGAAGGAATAGGTGATGTTTCGGTTCGAGACTGATTGATGAACACATTTGATGAACAACAACTGTAAACTTGCGTTTGTAACCCGTTTTCTGGCGTCTTCCTGATTTCCTTGCAGGTTTTGATGGTTAATCAGTTTCTGAACTGTTTGTGAACTTTAATTCCCAGAAGGTATGCCGGACTAGCGTGGATTTGGTTCTTTATTCCCGCAGGGGGCTTTAACATCAAGACCCGGAGCAAGGCCTTGCATCGTCCGGCGCGGGGGCTTATTTACCATCGCCCGCCGGGGGCTTTGACTTTGACATCGGGAGGAGAATGAGGAGAGCAGGGGAGAGATAAGACTTTGCCTTCCATCACAGTGAGGAGGAGATTCGCTGTGATGGATGTTTGTGTAAATTATGTTGTGTCTTGGTTCTTTTTCTTGTTTGTATGACTGCAGAAACCAAATTTTGTTTGAACCTCAATGAGGTTCAAATGACAACAAATAAATTGTATAATTGTATCATTGTATCATTCCCTAAATCTACATGGGATACAACTTAAACACAACTTCCTGATTGTGTGCTTCATCATCCAGATTGGGCAAAGCACAGTATATCTTTGTCTCTATAGTCATGTCTCTACTATTTATTTCATTCCCCTAACATGTTTTTCCTCTACCTGCTACATTTTTGTAAGGTGTCCTTGAGACTCTTGAAAGGCGCCCATAAATAAAATTTATTATTATTATTATTGTTATTATTATATCAAAACTACAGTATATTACAGTATAAACCAGATTTGGTTTTATCTCCAGGCAGATTTATTAGGTATACGTTTTACCAATCTGAACTAAAAAAAATCTTTGTTGCAGTGGAGGCAAAAGAATGGTCGACGTTTCAGGCTGAGACCCTGCATCAGGACTGCTTCTCTAGTTCATCCATTTAAATTAATTCTCTCAACTTACACGCAGATGTGATGAATCATTATAGAACATTATTATACACTCATTTCTGTGCAGCCAATCCAACTCAATTTACAAATTTGCAGACAACACCACTGTAGTGGGTCAGAGATCAAATAATTTTATTTTACAATAGGTGCAGGAGTAGGCCATTCAGCCCTTCGAGCCAGCATCGCCATTCACTGTGATCATGGCTGATCATCCACAATCAGTACCCCGTTCCTGCCTTCTCCCCATATCCCCTGACTCCGCAATCTTTAAGAGCCCTATCTAGCTCTCTCTTGAAAATAATGATGATACAGAGTACAGGAAGGAGATCGGGAAACTCGTAACCTGGTGCCAAGACACCAACCTCTTGTTCAATGTCAGAAAGACTAAGGAGACAGTGATTGACTTCAGGAAGCAAAGCAGTACTCACACATACATTGAGGGTGCCAAAGTGGAGATGGTTGAAAGCTTCAAATTCTTAAAAATAACTATCTCCAGCTATTTGTCCTGGACCAGCCATTGAAGCATGGCCAAGAAAGCAGACCAATATCTCTAATTCCTTACAAAGGTTAGGAGGTTAAGCATATCCCCAACAACTTTCTACAATTGATCAGGTAGCATCACAGCCTGGTTTGGGAACAGCCCCATCCAAGACCACAAGAAATTGTAGAGAGCTGTAGATGTAGCTGAGATCATCACACGAACTATCCTCCCTTCCGTCGATTCCATCTACATTTTATGTTGCCTCAGGAAGGCCAGCAGCATAATCAAGGACCAGTCTCTCCCTCTTCTCCCTTCTTCCTTCAGGCAAGAGGTACAGAAGTTTGCAAACACATGCCTCCAGATTCAGGGACAGTTCCTTCCCAGCTGTTATCAGGCAACTGAACCACCCTCTCACCAGTTAGAGAGCAGTCCAGACTCCCATCAACTTCATTGGGGCCCTTTGAACTATCTTTAATCAGACTGTATTGGACTATGTTGTACTAGACGTTATTCTCTTTATCCTATATCTGTACACTGTGGACGGCTTGATTGCAATCTTTTCGCTGACCGGATAGCACGCAACAATAAAGCTTTTCTCCGTACCTTGGTACATGTGACGATAATAAACTAAACTAAAGTAAACCAAATTTAACCTAATTGGAAAAAGTGTGTCCAGTTCGGGATACCATACTTTCCGAAAAATATGAAGGATTTGGAGTGAGTGGGGTAGAGATGTACCAACATCACTCTGGGATGAGCTGCTTTATTTATGTGGATGGACTAGAGAAGTAGTCCTGATTCATGGTCACAGTCCTAAACACCGACTGCCCTTCCATCCTCACAGATGCTGCCTGATGTGTTGAGTTCTTCCAGCAGTTCGTTGCTTTCTGTTTCAGATTATAGTATCTGCAATCTCCGGTGTTGCCTTACAAGGTCCATTCCTGGTTTTTGGGTTTGGGATATGAGGAGAGAGTCAACAGACTAAAGGGCCTGTCCCACTTGGGCCTCATTTGCGCGTCACGCAGATGGCGCGCGAAGATTTTGTACATCCCAAAATCCTGGGGAGCCGCGCGCGATCGCGCGTCACTGCCTATGTCACCACGCACCATGCGCACATAATGCGCATCATGCGCGCATCACGTGCGTGTCACGACACGCGTCGTGAGTCGTGACGCGTAAATGATGTCACGTAAATTACGCTCAAATGACGGCCAAGTGGGACAGGCCCTTAAGGATGCACTCTCACCTGTTCAGATGAATGAGAGATGGTATTGAAACGTATAATGTTTTTAAGGTGCTTGACTGGATAGAGGTGGTGAATCCAGATTGTAGTTTTCTTCATTCAAAACAGAGACAAATGAATGAATGAATGAATGAATGAATGAATGAATGAATGCATGAATGAATGAAGGAATACTTTATTGTAACATGTGACAAGTCACCGTGAAATTCTTTGCTTGCATTTATACCCGGGGTAAGCAAATAGTCACCACAAAAAGGGCACCCAGAGTTACAAAGTATCCTCGCGCCAGGTCCACCTTTGTTCTCAGCAGAAATGTCTTCGCCACAAGAGAGCTATGGAGGCTCAGATATATAATTATTGTTAGATATTAAGTGAGATCAAATATGAAGCTTGTGCAGGAAAATGGCACCAAGGGAAAAGATGAGCCAAGATCTTATTGAATGCCTGATCTTGCGTTTCCATTTATTATATTCAGACACACCTATATTTTACAAGATGTTTAAGAAAGAACTACTTTATATTTTACAAGAGGTGGCTACAGAGGGATGCATTAGTTTGGAATTTGCTTTTTGGAGTTATCATTGGTGACTGAAGTTTCATGGTATCTGGTCAAACATGTGTAAAGAAACTCCCTTGCAAAATAAATTCCGCATGTTTTTAAGTCCAAAGAGGAAGCAAATAATGTTGCCAGAGATGTTGCAGGACTGAGAATAGGGAGCAGTTTATAAGATTCAGCAAAAGGGTTTGATTGTGAGCAGAGTGTATGAGGGGAAACCTGTAAAGGACGTATAATTGGACTATAAAAGCTTCTACCAGTATGTAAAAAGAAAAGATATAGTGCAGTCAAACATAGAAGATAGAAAACAAAATGCTGGAGTAACTCAGTGAGACAGGCAGCATCTCTGGTGAGAAGAAATGGGTGATGTTTCAGGTCAAAATGTTTCTTCAGGCGACTCGACCCATTCCTTCTCTCCAGAGATGCTGCCTGTCCCAGCATTTTGTGTCTATCTTCAGTGTAAACCAGCATCTGCAGTTCCTTCCCACCCAATAGGTTCCTTGGAGTCAGATGCAGAATGCACAATGAGGAACAAAGAAATGACTGAGCAATTAAACAAGTACTTTTGTTCTGTGTTCACAGAAAAGAATGTAACTACATTTCCAGACGTTCCAGGAAACCAGAAACTAACGAAAGGACAAATAAAAAGGAAATTATTAATAGTAAAAGAAAAATTCCAGAGAAATTAATGATACTGAAAGCTTGTAAATCCCCAGAGCCTGATATTCTACATCTCAGATATGACAAGGAGTGGCCATAGACATATTGGATCTGTAGATATTGGAACAATTCCTGCAGATTGGAGAGTAACAAATGTAGCGTTATTATGTACAAAAGGAAGGAGATTGGAATTACAGACTGGTTAACCTAACATCAGCGGTGAGGAAAATGCTATTTTAAGGGATGTTTTTTTATAAAGGATGCAATAGCAGAAGACTTTGGAAATATACACAGGATTAGACAAAGTCAACATAGATTTATGAAAGGGAAATTGTGTTTGGAAAATCTACCTCCCACGCTCCAAAGATGTCCAGGTTTGTAGGTTAATTGGCTTGGTAAAATTGTAAATTGCCCATCGTGTGTGTAGGATAGTGTTGGTGTAGGGGGATCGCTGGTCAGCACAGACTCGGTGGGCGAAGGGCCTGATTCTGTGCTGTATCTATAAAAATTTAAAAAAAACACAAAACATAGTGAGATTGTGAGTTACGAGGTGGATGCAGAGAAGCTCCATGGCAACATAGACACGTTGAATGCGTGGGCAAGTACATGGAGGATGTTATCCATTTTGTTATCCATGGAGAGCGATGGTTACCTTGAACAAGCTGCCAAAGGAGATGATAAAAAAGGAATTTGGACAGGTACTTAAATAGCAATGGAATAGAGGAATCTATATTACTAAAAGTCTGATCTTGACCACTTTTGGCTCGCTGTGCTGCGATTTCCGAGAGAACGCTGCCACCTACGGCCGTCATTTTTGGCCACCTCGCTCAGAGCGCACCTCCGCCTTCCGAGACCGGAGGATGTTTCCCATCGATGAAAAATCAGAGAGATATTAATGTTTTTTAATAATTTGCCATTCTCTCTGCTGCCCCTGCTGGAGGGAGGGGGAGGGACTATAAAACCAGAAAGTGGTGTGCCTCACTCAGTCTCTGCAAGATGGAGGAAGCCGTCACGTCTCTCTGAGCTCTGAATAACACTGAACACATGTCTACTCGACTGTGAGTGCCCTTAATGTGGTTTGAAAATTAAAATAAGGTTGGTTTGAAGAAAAATGCACTGCTAATGAAGTAAAAATGCACTGCTAATGAAGTAAAAATGCACTGCTAATGAAGTAAAAATGCACTGCTAATGAAGTAAAAATGCACTGCTAATGAAGTAAAAATGCACTGCTAATGAAGTAAAAATGCACTGCTAATGGTTGTTAGTGTTTTAAAAATGTTGAGAATCTCTCTCCTGTCAATCACACCATGAAGGCCACACCTTTTCCAGTGGAAGGGGGAGGGATTATAAAACCCGGAAGTGTGGGTGTGGCTCAGTATGATGGGGGAGGGAGAGGTCACAACTAAGCTGTGAATCAACTGAACACACTGAATGTCTACTGAACTGTATGTGGTGTTTTGTGTGGTTTTATGGTGGTTTCACCTTGCTTGAAATGGTATGAAACTGCATTTGAATATGGTGGCCTTGCACCCTGCATGAAATGGTATGAAACCGCATTTGAATGTGGTGTTGTTGCACCCTGCATGAAATGGTATGAAACTGCATTTGAATGTGGTGGCCTTGCACCCTCCTTGAATGGTATGAAACTGCACTTGAATTTGGTGGCCTTGCACCCTGCTTGAAGTAGTATGAAACTGCAATTGAATTTTGTGGCCTTGCACCCTGCTCGAAGAGGTAAGAAACTGCACAAATTTGGTGGCCTTGCACCCTGCTTGAAATGGTAGGAAAATAGATTTGAATTTGGTGGCCTTGCACACTGCTTGAAATGGAATTTCAAGGAATAACCGTGAGTCAACTGCCAGCCCACCAGCCGTGAGTGAGCTGCCAGCACATCAGGCTTGAGGGACTGAGTTGCCACCCCAAGAATCCATTTGGCCCACAATGTCCATACCAGCCCTCTGGAGACCAGTAGTCCCTGCAGCCAACAACACCCATACCAGCTCTCCAGAAAGCCCCCCCCCCCCCCCACTGGCCACCAATATTGGAATTGGTGGAGAGGTGGAATATTGCATTGGGGGACCGGCCCTCCCGTGTGAACATGGGACCCAACGGGTCCCACTTAGTCTAGTAAGGACCTAAAGTAAGCAGATCAGATTAGTATAGGTAGGCATCATGGTCAGCGTGGATGAGATGGGTCAAAATGCCTATTTCTGTTCTGTATGATTTAATGATTACATAACAAGGCTGAACAACCATGTTTAGTAAGAAATGCCAAATAGATGATCTGCCTCAAATTCCTCCAGAGATCGTCAGGGAAGCCAGTCTCCAGCCATTCTATTTTGCTCCACGTAATATCAAGTAAAGTCTAATAGGGCTGCTTTGATTATAGTCATATATTAGCAGAGATTAACATCAGGTAATGGACAGAAAACTGTAAGTAGAAATGAATGGACCATTTCTAGGTTATGGATCAGTAACAGGTTGGATGCTCCCAATGAGGCTGGGCTGCACGGTGGCGCATCGGTAGAGTTGCTGCCTTGCAGCACCAGAGACCCTGGTTCGATCCTGACCAGGGGTGCTGTCTGTACGGAGTTTTACGTTCTCCCCGTGACCTGTGTGGGTTTTCTCTTGTTTCCTCCCACACTACAAAGACGTACAGGTTTGTAGGTTAATTGGCCTGGTATAATTGTAAATTGTCACTATTGTGTGTAGAGTGTGCGGGGATCGCTGGTTGGCCTGGACCCGGTGGGATGAAGGGCCTGTTTCCGCGCCGTATCTCTAAACTAAACTAAACTAAAATATTTGACAACTTCATTCCTGGTATGAAACTCATGGTCTACTGAGTAGAAAAGTTGCTTGCCTCCTATATGCTTCTCACAACCAGAATGCCTATCACAAGCACTAAGTATTCAAGACACTAGAGAGGTACCACTTGTGCTGTCTCGGCAAAAATAACAAATTCACTGAAGGAATAAAGCCAGAGGCCACTCCCAGGCCAAAAGCCCCACCATTGAGACCTTAATTATGCACAGGACATACCTTCTGCATGCCTGATGCAAGAATTGCAAGTCAGACAGCCTGTTTTGTGTTCATTCTGGGGAAGTGGATACCAGGCTAATAGAGGGAAATAATTCTAAGATGTGCACAATCCTCCTTGAAAAACATGACTTCCAGCTGACTCCTCAGAATCTCAGAGCGTATCAGTGCTCAAAGTGGAGAAGCAACATCCGAGATGGCATTCGGGATCTCAGGTTCATGTAAAAGGCCAATAGAGCACACCACCTCACAAACTACTCATCTCCCCGCTTATCGGGCATATTCTGCCTCATCTGTGGAAGGCTCTGTAGTTCTCACATGGGCCTCAATAGCCAGAGTGGAACCAAGTCATGCTTGATCCTGAGGGACTATTAAGAAGAAAGAGGAGGAGGAGGATACCATGAGGACGGCTGGGGTATTTCCAGACTATACCAATGGTTTAGATGAGAGCAGTGTATTCATGTTTGTTAATGTTCCAAAACTGTGAGGTTGCATGCGTGACTGAACCCATCAAACGTGTAAATATTTGAGAAATAACTTTTATTCCTCTTTAGGTAATTTGCTCATTTACACCTTATTTGTGCCTTTTATTTCCTTTTCACATCTGCTCTGCACTTTTATTAATCAGCCTGGTCGTCTACTGAATTATATACTGTACATTCAGAACAATTTCCTCTGCTGTTTTTTTTTAATCATGCAAGGAGATTCCGGTTTGAATGCACCTCGTCACCAGCCACCACACGGATTCTCCACCACCATCTCTAAACTAAACTAAACCATGGGAATGTGGTTATGATTTAATTGAGTATACCGATGCTGGCGGTTGAAGCTTACACTGAAAGATTGCACAATATCCAGAACATTTTTATTAAAGAAAATTAAATTTACAGATTACAAATATTCTTTCTTGTGAACAAATCCAAAACAAGTTATGAAACTTAATAAAAAGCACTAAATTATCCCAATCCTTTTGGAATGAAGAAAAAAAAATCATTCAAAGTGCATTTCAACTCAAAACAAAATACTAGTGGAAATTTACTGGAAGGAATACAAGGCTCTCGCATGAAGTGTAGATTGCAATGCAACATACTGTAGTTTATCAAGTTATGCCAACACCATAACCTGGCAGTTGGTATTGCTTAAATGAAAGAAATGCTCACAAGAAAATGCACCCCAGATCATAAACATTGATTGTAAAAGGTCAGTGCTGTATATTTATTTGGGAGTACATTGGGCCAGGTTTCTGTGACTCCGGCAGGGTCTAAACAGTCAGATTCTCCAACAATAGCCTCTGGGATCTCCTGACATCGACACATGGGCATTAAAGCACTGTAATGTAGACTCTGCCATTAGGGATACCAAGCACATCCACAGAGTGTAGTGTTGTACACTTTAGAAATGTGAAGAGCCTTGTGTAAATGTTTCCCCAACGATGACCCTTCCAACAATGCAGCTGCTCCCAAGTACTGCACTGAACTTAGACACAAAACGCTGGAGTAACTCAACGGGACAGGCAGCATCTCTGGATAGAAGGAATGGGTGACGTTTCGGGTCGAGACCCTTCTTCAGAACAAGGGTTTTGACCCGAAACATCACCCATTCCTTTTATCTAGAGATGCTACCTGTCCCGCTGAGTTATTCCAGCATTTTGTGTCTATCTTTGGTGTAAACCAGCATCTGCAGTTCCTTCCTACACATTTCTACCGCACTAAAGTGTCAGTCTGCACATTTGGACCAATGTTTCTGGAGTAAGAGTTGAACCTAGAATCCTCTGATTTTGAGGCGTGTGTGCTACTAACAGGAAGAGTGAGGACAGAAACTTTTAAGGACAATTTTAATGAGATCTTTGACAAAATTATTTTTGAGAAAGAGAAGGGAAGGTGGATTTATCACGAAGCGCTGGTTAAACTGTGGGAAGATTGGAGGGTAAATAAATAGTTCCGCAGATTTACAGGCTCAGCGGGAGAATCGCTTAGAATGGGAGTGGCATTGTGTTGGTTTCAGCATCATGTGCATGCACAGAAAATATATAATGGCATGGGGCCAATTAGGTGTCCACTGCCCAGTGGCTGTACATTATGCAAGCTACTGCATGAATGGACACATAAGAAGACTCACACATCAGCAAGGTCTGATCTGTTCATTTATATCATTATTGAGCATCACCTGCGATTTGGCAAATGTGTCTATACTGCTATCTAGCAGGGAAAATATATAATAGGGATCTGAGGGTGGTGGATTTATAGAACAAGCTGCCAGAGGAGGTAGTTGAGGCTGGGACTATCCCCACATTTAAGAAGCAGTTAGACAGGTACATGGATAGACAGGTTTGGAGGGATATGGACCAAATGCTGACAGGTGGGACTAGTATAGCTGGGACATTTGGCAAGTTGGGCCGAAAGGCCTGTTTCCACACTCTATAACTCCATGACTCTAAATGGCTTGTGGACCAGTTAAGTTTCCATCAGAAGGTATGGAATACTGGGTAGTGGATATGAGTAGATGCCTGTGGGAATGGCAAATAGTGAGCAAGGATTAAAAGTACTCATTTTATTTTTAAACATCACCGACTCCATTTGAGTATTTGGCCTCAATAGTACAGACGGACTGTAGGCCCTTTGAGGCAAAGCAATCACATGTTGGGAGTACAGTAACAAATTGATAATCCAGCATACTCAGGACTTTAGTGATGATGCACTGTATTATTGGTTGTTACTTTATCAAACCCCCAAACAGATTTTTAATTATTTTTTTTGTAATGTTACACAGTATTATAAAACATATTCTAGTGAATCCAATCTTTAAAGGGAGTGTGTGAAACAGGACAGGTGAGTTTCAAAGGAGCATAGTAACCAGGAGGGTCCCTGTGAAGTTTGCGGAAGCATAGGAACAGGGAGGTGGTGGTGGTGGTGGTGGTGGTGGTGGTGGTGGTGGTGGTGGTGGGGGGGGGGGGGGGGTTGTTGGGGGTTTTTGGGTTTTGGGAGTCAGAGTTTAAAAGGAGCCTGGAAAACAGCATCTCGCGAGCAAGTGTCAAACCATCAGCACTTCCAAAAACAGTGAGCCCTCGTTATAACGGGCCACGGGGGGGAACGGTGTCCGGTATTTCCATTATATCTGCTATAACCGAGTTAGGGTTTGTTCCCCCATCAGTACCCAGGCGCCGGGTCAGAATCCCGGAGCCTCGTCACTGTGAGCCCAGTGGGACCTCCCTCACCACGAGGAGCGTGGCAGCACCAGATAGTCACCCGGCAACAGCTTGTCCGGAGCACCCAGAGAACGGCAATAACCACTGCCCCTGCTGCCGATTCTTGCAGTCGGAGACTGAGAGCAAAGCAGGAGGTCTTTGAGGTTGTGGTGGTGGTGTAATGGAGTGAGGAAACCCTGTCCCACTCTAAGTGAGATTCCCACAACCAACTGCCCATACATACAACCAACATACCCGTTCAGGGTAAACGGATATCGACCTTAAACATTAACGCCGTTTCACCTTCCAAAGACACGAACCTGCAAGCTAAAAATAGTAAAGGCTGTTTATTACATTGTTTAATAATGCCGATCGAAGGAATTGCTAGTCAATTTTAATGGCCTTGTAAATTTCAAAAACTTGTCAATATCAACGCCTTGTCAATTTCAGTGCCTTGTCATTATCAACACCTTGTCAATATCAATGCCTTGTCAATTTCAATAGCCTCTGCAGTGCAAAGGGCCTGTCCCACTGTACGAGGTAATTCAAGTTTCCCCTGATTCAAACTCGGAGAATTACGGTAATAGCCGTTCGTAGGTACTCGGGTCTCTCGTGGACATTTTTCAACATGTTGAAAAAACTTCACGAGCTTACCGCGTTTCCCGAGTACCTGCCGTTAGCATTACAAGCTGCTAAGAGATGTCCCGAGCTCTGACGTACCCGCTACGTACATTCTACGTACTTACCACGAGTTTGATTTTTTTTTAAACTCGGAAGAGCTCTTGGGTAAACTTTTATAGTGGGACAGGCCCTTAACTAGCAGCCTGTGTTCTGAAAAGATTCAGTCCCTATAACCAAAAAACGGTATGAAGAGGTCTGTAATAACGAGGGTTTACTGTAATCAGGTTGTGGATTAACTGACTTTTCCCCATACCTCCTAATTAACATGTCAATCAGTGAAATAATAATCCTAATGTATGATTACTGTGCAGGATCCTGACACTGGGGGATCACTATGTGACATGGATCACCATTGCATTGCATTTCCCTGCATTTGCTGTTTGGGAAAAGCAAGTAAAAAATATTAATAGGAGCAAAGGTCATAACAATATTAATAAAACTGGAAATAATGTGAAGGAGCCAGGGTTTCAGGCAAGTAAGGAAAGGATGATGTAGCATTGTTTTCCCTTCAACAGCTGAAATAATTTCAATGTATCATATCACATCTATACACTTTTAAAACTATGTGGGTGTGTGGTTGTACGGCGTTTTGTATTTGATTCGTTACTCCGCCAAAACCACACGCAAAAACGCCGACATTTTTACCATTTCGCTAGCGATTTTATATTTACATTCGCACATCCACTCCTTGGTCAATTATTTCCCCAGATTTTGAGTGAAATTGATCACAAAACTCAAACAAAACTCAAATTTTAAGATCTGAATGGCTCTTACCAGCTCTGACGTCACAATGCCCACATGCCGACCAATCCAAGCCGCTTCTCTCTCTCTCTTCATTTGGCAGCCCAGCTCTCCTCCACTCCCCCCCCCCTCCCGCTCGAAGTACGCTCGCGCCACGCCTCCAGCAGCTCCCACGCCCGCCCACTCACGACCAAACGTGGTCGCTTGAGGCGTACGGCCGCTCGGGGCCGGTCCCACTTCGAACCGCGGAGGCGTATGGTCCCGACGTCATCATCGCACGGCGTCGGGCGGTGACGTCATCACGCAATGGCACGCTGGGCGGTGACGTCATCGCGCAACGCCGCGCGCTAGGCGTACGACATCAAGACGCTGCGTAAGCCCATCGAGACGCTGTGTACACCCTCAATGCGCATGTGCAAGATTTTTGGAGCCCCGCGCGATGTCGGGACCAGCCCCGCGAGGCCGTTCCCCCCCTCCCTGTTCCCTCCATTCCTGTCCCCCCCCTCCCTATTCCCCCCCTCCCTGTCCCCATCCCTGTCCCCCCTCCCTGTCCCCCCTCCCTGTCCCCCCTCCCTGTCCCCCCTCCCTGTCCCCCCTCCCTGTCCCCCCTCCCTGTCCCCCCCTCCCTGTCCCCCCTCCCTGTCCCCCCCTCCCTGTCCCCCCCTCCCTGTCCCCCCCTCTCTGTTCCCCCCTCTCTGTTGTCCCCCCTCCCTGTCCCCCCTCCCTGTCCCCCTCCCTGTCCCCCCTCCCTGTCCCCCCTCCCTGTCCCCCCTCCCTGTCCCCCCTCCCTGTCCCCCCTCCCTGTCCCCCCTCCCTGTCCCCCCTCCCTGTCCCCCCTCCCTCTCTCCCCTCCCTCTCTCCTCCCCCCGTCCTCCCTCCCCTCCCTCTCCCTCTCCCCTCCCCCTCCCTCTCCCTCCCTCTCCCTCCTCCCTCTCTAACCCCCTCCCCCCCTCCCTCCGTCTACCCTCCCACCCACCTCTCTCCCTCCCCCTCCCTCCCTCCCTCCCTCTCCCCCTCCCTCTCCCCCTCCCCCTCCCTCCCCCTCTCCCCCTCCCTCTCCCCCTCCCCCTAACCCCTCTCCCCCCCATCCCTCTCCCCCCCTCCCTCTCTCTCCCTCTCCCTCTCTCCCCCCTTCTCCATTTGCCCTCACTCTCTACCCCCCCCCCCTCCTCTCTAGATGCGCCTGCGAGTTGAGAGCTATGCGTCAGTAGATAGGCCGGTTATGGGGTAAAAGGAGCAAATTAATAATATTAATATATTAACAAGGGGGGTAGTTAGCATGTGTGCGGGGGGGGTAGTTAGTGTGTGTGGGGGGTGGTTAATGTGTGTGACGCCGCATGCCGCCCCCCCCCCCCCCCCAACCGCACATTGGAGGAACAGACCCAACGGGTCTGCACTTGGTCTAGTATCTATTAAAACTGTGTGTGTGTGTGTGTGTGTGTGTGTGTGTGTGTGTGTGTGTGTGTGTGTGTGTGTGTGTGTGTGTGTGTGTGTGGGGTGTGTGTGTGTGTGTGTGTGTGTGTGTGTGTGTGTGTGTGTGTGTGTGTGTGTGTGTGTGTGTGTGTGTGTGTGTGTGTCATTTTGATTTTGCCTTTGAGTCATTACTCCACGAAAACCAGACGCAAAAACGCTGAGATATTTACCATTTCGCTAGCGATTTTACTTTTACATCCGCAAATCCACTCATTAAATTTAGTCATTTTTCTGTACACATTTTCAATAAATCCTTCACAAAACTTACTGTTTTCTTTCCCTCTCTCTCTCTATCTCCCTTCTCTCTCTCTCTCCCCCTCTTTTCCTCTCCCCCTCCCCCTCTCCTCCTCCCTCTCTCTCGCTCTCTCCCCCCCTCTCTCACCCCCCTCCCTCTCTCTCCCCTTCCCTCTCTCTTCCCCTCCCTCTCTCTCTCCCCTCTCTCTCCCCCCCTCTCGCTCCCCCCTCGCTCTCCCACCCTCTCTCTCACCCTCTCTCTCACCCTCTCTTTCTCCCTCTCTCTCTCTCCCCCTCTCTCTCTCCCCCTCTCTCTCCCCCTCTCTCTCCCCCTCTCTCTCTCCCCCTCTCTCTCTCCCCCTCTCTCTCCCCCTCTCTCTCTCCCCCTCTCCCTCTCCCCTCTCCCCTCTCTCCCTCCCCCCCCTCTCTCTTCCCCTCCCCACCTTTCTATCTCCCCCCACCCCCCTGCCCTCCCTCCCCTAAACCCCCTTCTCCCCTCTACCCCTCCCCTACCCCCTTCCCTGCCCCCCCCTCTCTCCCCCTCTCTCCCCCTCTCTCTCCTCCCCCCCTCTCTCTCTCCCCCACCCTCTCTCTCTCCCCACCGTCCCTCTCCTCCTCCCCTCCACCCCTCTCCTTCTGTCTCTTGCCCTTCTGTCTATGCCCCTCTATCTCTGTCTCTCTCCATTCTCTCTCTGCCCTCACTCTCTATCTCCCCCCCCCTCCTCTCTCTCGAGACGTGCCTGCGAGTTGGGGGCTATGCGTCTGTGGATAGGGCGGTTATGCTGCAAAAGGAGCAAATTAATAATATTAATATAATATCAAGGGGGGTAGTTAGCGTGTGAAGGGGTGGTTAGTGCGTGTGATGCTGCATGCCGCCCCTCACCCCCCCCCCCCCGCAACCTTGCGTTGGAGGAACAGACCCAACGGGTCTGCACTTGGTCTAGTATTCATTAAAATCAGCAGTGGATTTCCCCAGTGCCAAGTTCTTCATTGTTTGTACAAGTTCAGTCACAAATTCATTAACTCGGAACAGGCTAGTTTAGATGTTCTCATTAAGTTGATTCATTTCCCCAAGTATTGCATAAGTTTTAATGAATACAGCAAACAATCTACAGTGCAAACATGTCATGCTGATGAATCAGGCTTGTTTGGGCTGGTGAGCAACCTGGGTCAGGTTCGATCAAATTAGCTGATCTTCGGCTCGGAGCAGGCTGGAACCACAAAGTCACAGATAAAAATTATATTCATCATTAGTGTGGGATAATGTGGACCTCTCCATCATTAAAAATCTGAAGGCAGATGAAATAAGTAAATCGTTATTTCGATGCCACTAAGCAAATGACAGTGGATTAATGAAGGGAAGCAATACTGAGGTAAAAGGTTAGGAATGGACTTGAGGAGCAGTAGATGAAGTTGGAGGAGGTGCAAGAGGACTTCTGCCTCACCTTTTCCGGGTGAGGCAGAGATTCACTTGCACCTCCTCCAACCTCATCTACTGCATCCGCTGTTCCAGGTGTCAACTTCTCTACATCGGCGAGACCAAGCGCAGGCTCGGCGATCGTTTCGCTGAACACCTCCGCTCAGTCCGTCTTAATTAAGCTGATCTCCCGGTGGCCCAGTACTTCAACCCCCCCCCCCTCCCATTCCCAATCTGACCTTTCTGTCCTGGGCCTCCTCCATTGTCAGAGTGAGGCCCAGCGCAAATTGGAGGAACAGCACCTCATATTTTGCTTGGGTAGTTTACACCCCAGCAGTTTGAACATTGACTTTTCTAACTACAGATAGCCCTTCCTCCTTCCCCTCTCCATTCCCAGTCCTCCCACTCGTCCCACTGTCTCCGCCCACTTTCTTTCTTTGTCCTACCCCCTCCCCTGACATCAGTCAGAAGAAGGTTCTCAACCAGAAACGTCGCCAATTCCTTCTCTCCATAGATGCTGCCTCACCCGCTGAGTTTCTCCAGCATTTTGTGCCTACATAAGGTCAAGTGTCTTGCTCAGGAGAGCTTTTAGGTGGCACGGTGGCACAACGGTAGAGTTGCTGCCTTACAGTGCCAGACATCTGGGTTGGATCTTGACTACGGGTGCTTGTCTGTACGGAGTTTGTACGTTCTCCCGTGACTGCGTGGGTTTTTCCTGGGTACCCCTCTTTCCTCCCACAATCCAAAGACGTACTTGTAGGTTAATTGGCTTCAGTAGAGATTATAAATTGTACCGAGAGTGTAGGACAGTGGTAGTGTGATGTGGAGAGGATGTTTCCACTTGTGGGAAATCCTGGACCAGAGGGCACAGCCTCAGAATAAAAGGACGTACCTTTAGAAAGAAGATGAGGAGGAATTTCTTCAGCCAGTGGGTGGTGAATCTGTGGAATTCATTGACACAGATGGCGGTGGAAGACAAGTCATTGGGTATTTTTTTAAACGGTTGATCACTGGTCGGTGTGGACCTGGTGGGCCGAAGGGCTTGTTTCCATGCTGTATCTCTAAACTAAACTAAACTGAACAAGGTACTCCAGGCAAGCAACGGGCCAAGCCACTCCAGGCATGCAGGCCCGACTAACCCACTGGCAAACTGGCAAACACTCCAGGCAAACAGGCCCGACTAATCCACTGGCAAACTGGCAAACACTCCAGGCAAACAGGCCCGACTAATCCACCGAGGTCAGACAATGCTGGAAGACTCGTCCTTCCGCCATGGTCAGAGGAACGCCCACCGTGGACTGACAATTGACGACCCACCTGACAGGCCCGGCTCACCCACCGCCGACTTTAAGTTGGCCCCGAGCCACCTGCATCAATGGTAACCCTGCCGTCGAGAGCGAGGTGGGACTGAGAGTAAGGTAGACGAGAGCAATGGGGGGACTGGACTGAGAACAATGGGGGACCCAGCGCCCAGCATGTGGGGGGACGTTGAGAACAAAGGAGGAACTGGCGGGGGGCGGGGGGGGGGGGAGGGGGTTACTTCCACATGTGGCGGCAGGCAGGAGATGGGGCTGTTCTGTACGTTTGTAACTTTGTCAGCGCTAACACGTGTTGCCACGTGTACTGCCTAGGATGTATGCAATATCCTCAATAAGGATTGTATCATAGTTGTATAGTAGTTTATTACATGTTTGTATTGTATTATGGTGGTGGGTTCTGGCTTGTTCTATTGTAGTGTAATATTATTTTTTAATAATTGAATAAATTTATATTAAAAAAAAAAAAAAAAAAGAAAAAAAAAAAAAGGATGTAGTATGCAAAACAACACTTCTCACTGTCCCAATGTACCCTAGGTACATGTGACAATTCACTGCTTTCATAATGTCCTGAGATTATGTCATTATATGGTGAGATGCCGAACAGCAAATGTACACTCTAAAAAAATGTAAATATGACGGAAAACTTTTGAAAACAACTAATATCACTGAACCTATGGCTCCGAGTAAAAGTAATGGCACCTAAACTCAAATATGTAGCTAAGACTCAGTACCCCTTTCCTCAAGGCCCACAGAAAAATTAAAATGAAATGTTGATGGCTCCTTCTGAGTTCCAGATGCATTTCTCTCCTGTCATTGATAAAGCTGATGCAGCCTCTCTCTCCTGTTGGTATTCACTAGAATAACCATCTCTGCCCAAAGACATCAGAAGACATCAATCTACATACAGTACGTTACGAAGGACCTTGTGTGGAGGAAGGAACTGGAGATGCTAGTTTACACCGAGGATAGACACAAAATGCTGGAGTAGCTCAGCAGGACAGGCAGCATCTCTGGAGAGAAGGAATAGGTGACGTTTCGGGTCGAGACCCTTCTTCAGACGTGTTTCAGAAGGGTCTCGACCCGAAACATCACCTATTTATTTTCTCCAGAGATGCTGTCTGACCCACTGAGTTACTCCAGCATTCTGTGTCTTTTTACGAAGGACCTTGTCACCTTCACTTATGACTCAGAAAGGGTATGTAGACAGGACTGGCAAATGGAACTGGAAATATAGTGTGTGTGATTATATAATAATGACAAACAGATTAGTGATGGTAAGTAGGCTGCTCCTCATATTTCCATATTTTCTTATGATGTAGAAGGAGGCAGTTCAGCTAATGGCCAATACCAGCTAGCAGAGCAATCCCCCAATAATGTTCCCTGCAACCTATTCCTCTCCATGACTTCTACCACTTTTACATTGATCAATTAACTTACCGATACACACATCATTGGTATATGGAAGGAAACCAGACCAGCCCATGGGAGACCCGTGCGTTCACAGGGCAAGTGTGAAAACTCCACGTAGACAGCACCCAAATTCAAAACTGAACCTGGGTCAATGAAGTAGTACTGGCTCTAGCAGCTGTGCTGCCCCACTAATATTCTCATATTCCTTTCTTAGTGATGTTTATTGTGAGATAAGGATTGAGCCAAGACACTGAGACACAGTGGTGAACTACCATGTTCTTCTTCAAAACAGTGCCATGGATTGTTTTTACATCTGGCCCAGTTCAACGTTTGACCCAAAGGGCTGCATCTTTGGCAAGGTAGCTATCCCCATGATACTACTGGGCTTATTTATCTGCTTTGATTCTATGCTCATCTCTCTCTGGAGTGCACCTTGAACTCACAACCTCTGATTGAGGGCTAATGCCCCTGTCCCACTTAGGAAACCTGAACGGAAACCTCTGGAGACTTTGCGCCCCACCCAAGGTTTCCGTGCGGTTCCCGGAGGTTGCAGATGGTTGCCGGAGGTTGCAGGTAGTGGAAGCAGGTAGGGAGACGGACAAAAACCTCCGGGAAACCGCACGGAAACCTTGGGTGGGGCGCAGTCTCCAGAGGTTTCCGTTCAGGTTTCCTAAGTGGGACAGGGGCATAACACTGAGCTACAACTGATAACTGGAGACAAAGTTGAGAGAGAAGTATAATCAAGATGGCTTGAAGCTGGAAAGAGTGCAGGGAAGATTTACGAAGATGTGGCCAGAATTCGAGGGTCTGAGCTATAGGGAGAGGTTGGGCAGGCTAGGACTCTATTGTTTGGAGTGCTGAAGGCTGACGGGGTGAAGAGCAAAGCTGGCAACACATCTACAGTATGTGCTGAGCAACACAATGGCCCTTCAAACGTTTGAACACTATTGTGAAATCCTAAGTCACTGGAATCTAAACATTTTTCAACACAGTTGTTACAGGAAATAGCAAGCCATATGTGTATCTGTAAAAGATAATCAACTTTAAACGTTTGAAGTGTTGCAATTAACAGTTACTTTTTTCACAACACACAAAATGTTGTTGCGTTTTGTGAAGTTATTAACTGATAAGGTTCTATTAGATAAACAATGAGGGATGTGGTGCTTTCAAAACTAAGCATTTAAAAAATTATGTTCTGTTAGTATTTAAGACATTATCACTAAATGATGTTATGTTCACTGTTTAGAGCATTGTTTGACCTAAAATAAACAGGTATGTTGGCTTTTGGTGATAAGGTTATTTAGTTTTAAAAGGGAAGTGTACAGATAAACAGACTGAAAGCATTTAGCTTGCCTAGTGTAGTGAAATATAAGTGAACATTTTCAAATAAATTAAAAAGCAAAAAAAAACTATTATTGCAACTCATCTATAAGCAGCTCACCACCGAACCTAGTTTTCTGTGGCTGGCTAATACAAGGTTTGACATTTTGATACAGTTCATGTTTTTTTGCCCTATATTTTCAGACTGGTGCACATGTAAACAGAAATCTTGAACTTTGAATTCAAAAGGAATATTATTTTTATGAATTTGCTGCCCCCTACAATTAATGGAAGCAATTTCTTTCCAATACTAACTGATATGCATTATCTGTCGTTTACTTGCTATCTTAGTAACGTATTCTTGTCAACTAGCCCTTTTATTCTGTCTTCAAATCAGCAGCTAGAGAAACCTATTGACTCTTGTTCATTTTAATTTTTAATCTTGCAGGAAGTTGAAGGACACCAGGTGCAGTACTTCTTGTGTAATCTGAAAGAGTTACTGCCATATAAAGTACAGAAGAGGTATTAAAGTAAAGGGAGTAGTTACACAGCGTATAAGTCTTTAGTGTGGGTGGAGGCAGTTCATAATAGGCCCATTATATACAACAAGGTGAAATAATGACTGGAGTAATCTCCGATACCAGATACAACACCATTAAAGCAGAGATATCACAGCAATCTCCACACCTAATAACTAACAGTGAGCTCTGAAACTGTTTGTTCATTGTGATCATAATCTTTTGACAGGTTCTAATATTGCTGGCTATACAGCAGGGTATATCTGTGCAAACAATGAAATGCAAGAAAAGATGCAGAACAAGAACTCTTTGTGTGTAATGTGGATCAATGGTTCGAAAAGATGCTGATGTATCTTCCACTGATTGTCACCACAAACATTGACCTAATGTCGGGTCAGTACTTTAAGTTCCTTCTGATGGGTTGAACGACACATTAAGGCTTTGTCCGATTAGCACATTGGAAACTTTTATTTCTAAGTTTACTTATTTTAAATGTACCCTTCCCTTCTTTAAGGCAGTGACTCAAGATTAGTCATCAATTCCCTTCGTCCCAGTCGCTCACTGATGTCGTTGCTTTATTTGTGCTGAAACAGTGACTGCAAATAGGACATTTTACTGAAATATTGATGTTTTTTGTGTATTTGTGAGTACGTGAATATATACACACTAAACTTTTTTTCCTCTCTCTTTTATTATATTGTTTACAGTGTACTACATTTACATATTCTGTTGTGCTGCAGCAAGTAAGAATTTCATTGTTCTATCTGGGACATATGACAACAAAACACTCTGGATTCTTGCCTTGCTACTGCTGCTACAATCAGCCAACTTGTTTGGAACTGACGCTAGGATCTTCTGGTCTTTGCTGATTGCAGTATTGATGAACTAAATAGGGTACTGGAAAAAGCACGGTAATTAAAATACCTCTGCTGTTAGTATTTAACCAGCTAAATGATAAATTAAGCCAAATGTTCCTCTGCAGCACAATACCTGAAAGCACGACCTGTACACTAATGTGATGCTGAACAATATGTACCAAGAAGCTCACAATCTTCCCGTGGCTAACGCTGTTTGATGAATTTAACAATGGTTATATTACCGGATAGTTAATTCAAAACTTTGGACTAATCATCCAACAACATAACTTAACCCATTTTGAATACAAAAATGGTCTTGATAATGATGACAGTAAGAGATAGACAATAAATGTTGGCCTTGCAAATGCTGCTCATATCTTATCAATGAATAAAAAATAACTAAAGGCCAATGTCATTAGGCTGAAAAGGGTGCAGTGAAGATTTATGAGGTAGTTGCCAGAACATGAGGGGCTGAGCTAAGAGGAGAGGTTGGCCAGGCTAGGACGTTATTCCTTGGAACACAGGAGGCCCAGGGGTGATCTTATGAAGATGTATAAAATCACAAGGCGAATAGTTAGGGTGAATGCACAGAGTTTTGGAACTCACAGTAGTGGAATCAAGAACAAGGGGACGGAGGTTTAAGGTGAGAGGACAAAGATTTAATAGGAATTTTAATAGGCAACTTTTTAATACAGAGGATGGTGGGTATAGAAACATAGAAACATAGAAAATAGGTGCAGGAGTAGGCCATTCGGCCCTTCAAGCCTGCACCGCCATTCAATATGATCATGGCTGATCATCCAACTCAGTATCCTGTACCTGCCTTCTCTCCACACCCCCTGATCCCTTTAGCCACTTTATATGAGATGTAAAGCCCCTTAGCCACTTTATATGAGATCCCTTTATATGAGATGAGCTGCCAGAGGAGGTAGGTAAGATAGGCCCAATAACAATATTTAAAAGACACTTGGACAGGTACATGGATAGGAAAGGTTTAGAGGGATAAGGACCAAATGCGGGCAAATGGGACTAGCTTAGATGGGACATCTTGGTTGGAAAGGCCAAGTTGGGTGAAGAGCCTGTTCTGTGCTGCATGACTCTTTGACATCACGAGAGATGATACAAAGTGCAATGTTATTGTGCATGCTACCAGTAGTTGCATGTGTGGTGTGAAAATTCTACTGATGTTGAGAAAGAACCTCAAATGTGTTCACATTCCACAAAATGACAGTGGACAACAATAGTGTCATTTGGCATTTCATCAGATGCCTGAAGAAAATCAGGCTGAGATATAGAAATGTGGTGTGTACTTTATTATCTATGTTGCCCTATGACTTTAACAATCCATTTTATACAAGAATGTGTTTATTTTACATGAGTTTTACATTATTTTACATGTTATGAGTTTAAAAGTGTCACATCTGAACTGTAACTCATCAGTGACTGAACTTACCATGTTATAACAAATCTCCAGCAGTAATTGTTCCTCCTCATCTTCTGGTGAAGCCTGGGCTCGACGGGAAACAGGAGGCAGATGTGGAGCATCAGAATTAAATACAAAAGTCACACAAACCTGGTTGAAACATACAGCATACAAACCGGAGAATTAACCTACAAACCCGCACGTCTCTGGGATGCGCGAGAAAACCAGGGAACCTGATGGGAACCCACAAGGTCACAGGGAGAATGCTCAAACTCCATACAGACGGTACTTGAGGTCAGGATTGAACCTGGGACTCGGGCGCTGTGAGGCAGCAGCTCCACCAGTTGTGCCATTGTGCCGCTGTGCCACTGTGCTACCCTGAATCAAAAGCAAAGGGGTGGATTATGAATGCCACTTGAACCAAAACAACTAACAGTCTGGACCAACAGCTTACAATAGAAATGGTGCATTCGATACATTCAAATCCAATTCCCCCAGCAACTCTGCTGCAAGGTTACTGAGAATTCTCAGCCAAGATACTTCTTACTTTTGCTGCAATTGTTACCTTTGCATTTTTTTAGATCCTGGGGCATGTGCTTTTATTCTTATCGGGGTCAGAGATGTCCATGGATGCTGTTTGCAAGGATCCTCATCCTGCTTTTGGTATTTCTGGATTGATCTGGCTTTTCCTTGCTGCTTTCCCGGAAGCAATCCCTTTCAGACTTCTGCTGCATCTTGACTAGTTGACGGCTGGATTGGGTTGGAGTGTCTGACCTGCTGATGGCAATTACTGCCACACGGCCCACTCTTGGTCTTCACTTCAGATCGGAGAGTGGCCAGTCCAGCCGAGTCACTCACCACTGACAGAGCCCGCAACTTCCAAACCCACCCGTTGGTTCCTTGGCCAGCCTCAAAGAGACATTTCTGCTGGCTCACACACTGGTGGGCAACCTCTGCTGGCAGGGATCCAGCTCAGATGAAAATTGCCGGTCTACCTGGGCCACTGAATGGTGGGGGAGTTGAGAAGAAGCAGAGCATTTGACTCAAGTGTCACGAGACAAGAGTCAAGAGTGTTTTCAATCAATCAAGTTTTATTCGTCACTTGCACATAAGTGCAAGTGAAATGAATTTGCCAGCAGCGGTACAATAAAAAATAACACACTATACACAATTAAATTTTTTTTTTATTTACACAAACGTCCACCACAGCATTCATCACTGTGGTGGAAGGCACAAAAAATGGTTTCATTGTCATATGTCCCAGATAGAACAATGACAGAAGCACAACAGAATATGTAAACATAGTACACTGTAAACAATATAATAAACAAGAAAATCAAAACATCGCCAATTCCTTCTCTCCATAGATGCTGCCTCACCCGCTGAGTTACTCCAGCTTCTTGTGTCTACCTATATATAGATATATATCTACACACATACGTACACATAAAAATCAAACAAACAATAATAGTGCAAAAAGACAAAACCGATGTCCAAGTCTACGTAGTTCAGAGCTTATTTGGAGACTGGAGTGTTTGGGCAGGGTTGGTGAGGGTGGGGAAATCACACCACAAGAACTGGTAACTCACATTATATAATAGAAAAAATCACTATATGATGAAATCTGAAAGGAAAATAAACCAGGTGTTTCCTACTGCTGACTTTCAGAAGCAACTTGCTCCCCAGGGTGGAGAAAGTTATTTTTATCCTGAAAATAAATTGGAGATTAAATATCATTTTGCAAAATCAATGGTCCTCCAAAGGACCTTATTTTGAACTTGTTACAACACTACTCGAAGGTGACCAGGCTAAACATTCGATGTTGGCTCTGCTTCACCTAATGAATTGGCAAAATGCTATTCTCTGGCAACAGGCTGCTTTGCTGTTTCACCAGGCGCCATTTGTAGAGCACAACATGACAAGTGAAGCAGTTTAACCACATATCCTTGTACTGTAGTGGAAATAAAATGCAATCGAATGAATAAGTGTATCCACTCACAACAACCAACAGGGCAAACACTTTTAGCGCTTTTAGAGAGGTAGTGTTGCTGCCTCGCGGCATCAGAGACCCGGGTTCGATCCCGACTACAGGTGCTGTCTGTACGGAGTTTGTACCTTCTCCCCGTGGGTTTTCTCAGAGATCTTTGGTTTCCTCCCACACTCCAAAGACGTACAGGTTTGTAGGTTAATTGGCTTGGTGTAAATGTAAAATTGTCACTAGTGTGTGTAGGATGGTGTTAATGTGCGGGGATCGCTGGACGGTGCGGACTCGGTTTGGCCGAAGGGCCTGTTTCCGCGCTGTATCTTTAAACTAAAGTAGAAGATAGATAGGGTAGACTCTCAGACAAGTTTTTTCAAGAATTAAATTAGAGGGCTTGGCTTTAAAGTGAGCGGGGCTAAGTTTAAAGGAGATATATGGGGGGCATGTTTTTTTTACACAGATGATGGTGAGTGCCTGGAACGCACCTTCAGGGGTGGTGATAGATGCAGATTCAACAGTGGCATTTAAGAGACTTTTGGACAAGCACTTGGATATGCAGGGAATGAAGGGATATGGATTATGTGCAGGTAGATAAAAGTTGGTGTTGGCATCATGTTTAGTACAGAAACGAGCAGGTAAGATCATCTCTGACTCTTCTCACCCTGGCCACAAACTCTTTGAATCACTTCCCTCTGGAAGGCAACTCCGGACTGTCAAAGCTGCCACAGCCGGACATAAAAACAGCTTTTTTCCACGAGCAGTAGCTCTACTCAATGACCAAAAGTCTGTAGCCTCCTTTTGCTCTGGAATTTTATTTAATTCACATGTTTAAACTATAATGTTTTATTCTTAATGTTTTAACATTTTATGTTTTATTCTTAATTGTTTACTGTATGTCGTGTTGTTACTTGCGGGCGGAGCGCCAAGGCAAATTCCTTTTAAACTTATTCATTCATTCATTCAGTCATTATGGGCCGAAGGGCTCGTTCATGTGCTGTACTGTTTTACGTTCTA
This sequence comes from Amblyraja radiata, assembly GCF_010909765.2. Taxonomy (NCBI): domain Eukaryota; kingdom Metazoa; phylum Chordata; class Chondrichthyes; order Rajiformes; family Rajidae; genus Amblyraja; species Amblyraja radiata. Next base: position 8,126,317 of record NC_045970.1, read on the forward strand.
TGATTACCCAGTCACACAAGTCATCTTCGTGTGTCCTCCTAGTTACATTGTCATAGAGCAGTAGAGCATGGAATCAGATCATTGGGCCCTCTCTGTCCATGCTGATCATATTGGGTTAATCCCATTTGCCTGCATTTTGACCTACATCCCTCTAAACCCATCTATATTTGTCCAAATATCTTTTTAAACAAAGCTTGGATTTTAGGCTTGGATAGAGTGGATGTGGAGAGGATGTTTCCACCAGTGGGAAACTCTAGGACTAGAAGTCATAGCCTCAGAATTAAAGGACATTCCTTTAGGAAGGAGATGAGGAGGCTTTTATTTGGTCAGAGGGTGGTAAATCTGTGGAACTCATTGCCACAGAAGGGCGTGGAGGCAAAGTCAATGGATATTTTTAAGAAAGAGATAGATAGATTCTTGACTAGTATGGGTGGCAAGGGTTATGGGGAGAAATCAGGAGAATGGGGTTAGGAGGGAGAGATAGAACGGTGTAGACTTGATGGCTGAATGGCCTAATCCTGCTCATATCACTTATGAAAGTGGGAATTGTATTCGCCTCTATAGCTTCCACTGGCAGCTCATTCCAGATATAGACAACTCTCTGAGTGAAAGTTGCCCCTGAGGTCCCTATTGGGGGGGAGGGGGGGTAGGAGGGGGCGTGTTGTTACCGAACTGAACTCACTGTGGAATGAATGCATAACGGAGCGACTCTGCTGCTGGATCTAAAGTTGTCCGTGCCGCTGACGGTAAAGTCTGTGAAAGCGGCCCCATCAGAAACTGGGAGGCCTCGCATCCTCGGCGCCTCTGATACACCGGGGGGGGGGGGTATTTTATTTAAAAAACGTGTACATAAAAATGTCCAAATGTTTTGAGGAGTGCATGAATGAATGTAAAAGTGAATTAGCTAGCGAAATGGAAGAAATCACGGAGTTTCAACATGTGGGTTTGGCGGACCAAGGAATCAAAGGCCAATCTGACATACACCCACAAACACACACACACACACACACACAGTTTTAATATATAGAAATTTATATAGAGTCATAGAGTGTTACAACATGGAAATAGGCCCTTGGGCCCAACTTGCCACACCGGCCAACATGTCCCAGCTACACTAGTCCCACCTGCCCGCGTTCGGTCAATATCCCTCCAAACCTGTCCTATCCATGTACCTGTCTAACTGTTTCTTAAATGTTGGGATAGTCCCAGTCTCAACCACCTCCTTGTTCCATACACCTACCATCCTTTGTGTGAAAAAGTTACCCCTCATCCTCCTGTGCTCCAAGGAATAGAGTCCCAGCCTACTCAACCTCTCCCTATAGCTCAGACCCACTAACCTTGCCAACATCCTTGTAAATATTCTCTGTATGCTTTCCATCTTTCCCATAGCATGGTGCACAGAACTGAAAACAATATTTTAAATGCGGCCTCACCAAAGTCTTATACAACTGCAACATGACCTCCCAACTTCTATACTCAATAATCTGACTGATGAAGGCCAATGTGCCAAATGCCTTATTGACCACCCTATCAACCTGCGACTCCACCTTCAAGGAATCATGTACCTGCACTCCTAGATCCCTCTGCTCTACAACACTCCCCAGAGCCCGACCATTCACTGTGTGAGTCCTGGCCATGATAGACTTCCAAAAATGCAACACCTTACATTTCTCTGTAATAATTGCATCAACCATTCCTCTGCCCACCTGGCCAATCGATCATGATCCTGCTATATATGTATATACATACACTGGATATTTTTTCTTATTGTTCATGTATTGTTTGCACATTACTATATTCATAGATTCTGTTGTGCTGCTGCAAGTAAGAATGTCATTGTTCTATCTGGGACATATGACAATAAAACACTCTTGACACAACTTTGAATAGACAGAGGACCTGCCTCCCTGCAGCCTGGTCCACTGGATGAAGGGGTCAGGCTAATTCCCATCCCTGGGTAGTCAAGGCCAGATTATGGTGCAGTGTTACGTCCACACTAGGGTGCACGGCATTAATAGTCCTCAGGGCGGTTTCCAATCTGGCACAGTTATGCCCCTGTCCCACTTAGGAAACCTGAACGGAAACCTCTGGAGACTTTGCGCCCCATCCAAGCTTTCCGTGCGGTTCCCGGAGGTTGCAGGTGGTTGCCGGAGGTTGCAAGTAGTGGAAGCAGGTAGGGAGACTGACAAAAACCTCCGGGAACCGCACGGAAACCTTAGGTGGGGCGCAAAGTCTCCAGAGGTTTCTGTTCAGGTTTCCTAAGTGGGACAGGTTAGTGTTTTGGATTCTAGTGTTGAAATTGATTCAAGGATCAGGCAGCCCTCCATCTGAATAGGGAGATTTGTTGGGTAGTTCTCAGTCTACAGTATTCATGGTAGGAGCTTCTGTGCAAGCAGGAAGTAACACAATGAATCAGGCCAGCCTTGAACTGAGCAATCGGGTGAGGGTGGACACTGGGCACTGGGCACATGGTCCACAAAGAAAGGTCACGCAACAAAGCTCGCTGAATGCTATCCAACTATTTGGTCGGAATGAGCTGGTGAAGTCTGGCTACTCAACGCAAATGCCAAGGCACCCAATGATATGTGTTGCATTTTAGCCTGGATGTATCAAATAGGACAAAATAGACAATGCTCATAGAAATGGAGTCTGCGACATGGATCCTCCAACAGTATGACCGATTGAAGATATCTACCACAACTCTCATTCTCGTAGCTCTACTCTATCAGGTGCCCCAAACACCACTGATCCCCAATCCCATTGCAACTGTCCCCTGTCAATGACCAAGACAATGTTGAGGTCATAATCATCTCGAACATTCAATGAAAACCAGCAGAGGAAATGTCTTTACGTGTTCTTTCCCTGCAAGGCCTTGGACCTCATGGGGTTGAGAATATTGATGCAGTGCTGGGGGGTTCAGAAGAGTGTCTATTCATACTTCCTCCAAGTTGGGGCAGAGAGACAGAGCTGAGGAGAGCGTATGACATTGCTGGTGTCTAAGGACGTCACCTTCAGCATGACAGGCACCAGGAGGATGAAGAATCCACTGAAATATAGTAGTGCCGCACCTTTGTACTGCTTCAGCCTGCAACCATGCAACCTTATGCAGCTTTTGAGCCAAGACAGATTTCTCGCATTTAAAGCATGATCAACTGGACCTGAGAGAACAAAAAAAGGTTTGGCTCAAGGTCTGGCCACATTGTTCAATAACTGCATCAGCATGATATCTACTAGCTGAGAAGGGTTTATGAAAAGTAGCCCCGGCCTCTTCCACAATTGCTTCAGTCATTCTGATACTGAAAATGATATCTAGTCTGCATTGCCTGACCAGCTATGAATCTGATCAATAAGAAAACAGAACACAGACACAGATAGACAGAAAATAAGTGAGTAGAAATAACATTGATAAGAAGGAGAGATGCTGAGGACTTATTTTTTTCGACACCATAAATTTGCTGAGAATTCCCTGGAAGTAAAATTGCATCAAGATCCATATGTATGCCATGGGCAAGTTCAGCCTCAGTTCACCAATATCTTTGTCTATAAAGATAGGGCAGCATTGTGACACAACGGTAGAGTTGCTGCCTTACACCACCAGCCACCCGAGTTCGATCTTGACCAAAGGTGCTGTCTGTACGAAGTTTGTTCGTTCTACCGGTGAGTTGGGTGGGTTTTCTCCAAGATCCACCCACACTCCAACGACGTTGAGGTTTGTAAGTTAATTGGCTTGGTATAAATGTAAATTGTCCCTAGTGTGTGTAGGAGGGTGTTAGTGTGCGGGGATCGCTGGTCGGTGTGGACTCGGTGGGCCGAAGGGCCTGTTTCTGCTCGGTAGCTCTAAACTAAACTAAACTAAACTATAAGAAGTTACAGAATGGCCAGCATTCTAATGGGAAGTGTTGTTAATAAATAAGACATGTATTAAGATAAAATCAACCGATGCTCCTTGTAAACGAACTAGGAATGAAAGAGCAACAGTCTGAAGAAGGGACTCGGCCCGAAACGTCACCCATCCATTCTCTCCTGAGATGCTGCCTGTCCCACTGAATTACTCCAGCATTCTGTGTCTACCATGACATTAGGACATTGCTGTTGTCCATACTGGGAATGAACCAATAACAATTTACAAACTCCCCAACAGAATAATTTGTTTTGAGTTTTCTTGTATTTGACTTTCTCTGACATTTGAACATATAGTATAAACAGAGTTTTGAAGCAGAACTTTTCCATGGCAAGACCTGCAGATGTATTTTTGTATGTTATATTAACTGATCAATGAAATGAAAGATACAACATGGAAACAGGCTCTTCAGCCCATTGAGTCCACGTCGATCACCCTTTCACATGGTTCTATGTTATCCCACTTTCTCATCCATTCCCTACACAATAGGGGCACAAACCCAAATGACCTACAAGCAACCACTTCTTTGGGATGTGGGAGGAAACTGAAGCACCTTGAGGAAACCCACGTGATCACAGGGCGAATGTGCAAACCGCACTGACAGCACCCGAGGTCAGGATTGAACCTGGGTCTCTGGTGTTGAGAGGCAGCAGCTCGACCAACCGCACCTCTGTGCCACCTAACACAAAACATAATGGTGATAAAAATGCTGGAGAAACTCAGCGGGTGCAACAGCATCTATGGAGCGAAGGACATAGGCAACATTTCGGGCCGAAACTCTTCTTCAGACTTCTTCAGTCCTATTTCCTTCACTCCATAGATGCTGCTGCACCCGCTGAGTTTCTCCAGCATTTTTGTGTACCTTCGATTTTTCCTTCTTAAACATAATGGTGATAAGTCTCACTAATATTTTTCTTGTGTCTTCAAATTTCTGTACATTCGAAATTATGAATTGTGGGTGTTACTGAAAGTATAAGTGGTTAATTAACTTCTAACTTTCTTGTGCAGGCAAACCGGTAATTTTTCTGATCCGACAAAGAAAACGAAACAATTCCACAAAATATTCATTTCCTCCCAATAACGGTGGTATTTGTGATACAGAAGGGGCCAGCGCATTACTGAACATCATGTCAGGAATCAGCCAGCCCAGTATAGGCTCCAATGGAGGGAGTTCCCGTAACATTGTCATCTTTGTTTTTTCAGACTTTGGGATTGTGGAAAGGAAACAAGTCAAATTAAACGGCATTGTTCAAACTATGAAGTTTTACAGATAACAATATTTGTGGAAACATACACACAAGAATAACTTCCTGAGTGAGAAAGATTAAATGGAATTGGAAACTGAATTCTTCACTTGCTAAATGCTGTGCTTATTCTGTCAAAAGCAGCAGATGGAGCTTAATGTTCATTATCTGGTTCATCAATTTAAGTCAGAATTTTCTGTATCCTGTTTTTTCAAACATTAACCTTTGTTTAGTCTTATAAACAGGACAGGAAAATAATTAAAAAGTTACATGCATCATTATTTTGTTACTTCATTTACATTTATTTAGAAAGTGGATGTCATTATTTATTCCTGATTCTATGCTATATTGACTTGACAAATGTAATAAGCTACTAAGATACATATCCCTTCAATTTTTATAAGGACAGGAGATACACAAAGACCCTTCTTTGTAACACATACAAAGTTGCTGTGAATATAGACACAAAAAACTGAAAAAAGGAATAGGTGATGTTTTGGGTCGAGACCCTTCTTCAGTTGCTTTGAATCTTCTTATTAAACATTATGAATCAATTACTTTACAAATAAAAATAGTACATAACATATTGTATTTTGTTCAATTATTCGGAATTTCGTTTATTTAATGTCATGTGTGCTGAGATATAGTGAACTGCTTCGGCATCTCAAGATGAGGGAAAACATTTTCACCCAGAGTGTTGTGAATCTGTGGAATTCTCTGCCTCAGAAGGCAGTGGAGACCAATTCTCTGGATGCTTTCAAGAGAGAGTTAGATAGAGCTCTTAAAGATAGCGGAGTCAAGAGATGTGGGGAGAAGGCAGGAACGGGGTACTGATTGAGGATGATCAGCCATGATCACAGTGTATGGCGGTGCTGGCTCAAAGGGCCGAATGGCCTCCTCCTGCACCTATTGTCTATTGTCTGTTATATCCAGTCAAATCTACTATACACGCATGTAATAGACCCTCTTCTGGAGAGCCATGCAGAGTCATCATGTCCCAGCCCCATTCAATAAAGGGTGCAATAAGGACCAAGGCCATAAACGTTGGCGCTATGGTGTTTTTAATTGAGCAAGGGTGCATGTATTTACAAGTCCTACCAGCAGCCACATTGGAAAGGCTGTTAACATGTCCATAGCCAACATCCCACTAGCCCACTAAAAGTATGCTGAGTAGATTGGCAACGTGAACGGCAATTGATTTAGCAAAAACAGCTGTGCCTAAACATGATTGCATTTTTGGGAATTTCTTTAGTCACAGAGTGGTGAATCTGTGGAATTCGTCAATGGCCGTCAATGGATATTTTTAAGGCAGTGATGGGTAGATTCTTGATTAGTACGTGTGTCAGGGGTTATGGGGAGAAGGCAGGAGCATGGGGTTTGGAGGGAGAGATAGATCAGCCATGATTGAATGGTGGAGTAGACTTGATGGGCGGAATGGCCTAATTCTACTCCGATCACTTATGAACTTATATGGTCACCATGAGATCAGCCTACTGTCCATATACATACATGGAGTCTGCAACGTCCACAACGGTGACAGCAGACCTACTGTTGAGCCCGCCTATGATCCCCATGTTTCATTAAGATTCATATCATGCTCTTGGAGAGGATTTTACAGAGATAGAAAGCCATCAAGCAAAAACTGGGAGCAAAAACATATTAAACGCACAAATCAACTAACTTCCAGCCAAATCACCAGAGGCTAGAAGTGATGCAATAGGAGTTGGAAATTATTTGATTCTTGCCGTCACGTGTATCCTGACATTTCCTGCAACAAGAGAAGTTCAACTGATTAAATTATAAATGAACTTTGGTGCCTGCCTTTGTTTAAGTTAAACAGGAATAAGAAAGATTCCAGGTGTTTAGAAAAAGCTAAACTTACTAATGTCATGCTAATTATAACTGCTTGCATGCACATTTTACACATTTCCATCAAAACAAATTCACATGCACTTTATATACATTGAATATGTGTATATTATTCAGTCCTCTTCGGATCGTTTACCTTGCCGTGGTGAAGAGGCTTGCGTGACCCCATGATTCTGAAAGCGATGCCGTCGGAAGCACCAGCTTCTGGTAGGGCCACTCATGGCGGTAAGGTCGAGGATGAGGGTCCAGACTAAGAACGATCCGACCTACAAGACCTCAACGGCGGACCCGGCGGACAAAGTTATCTTGAACTCAATGGCTGTGAAGGCGGATGAAGGCTGCAACAGATCTATCAGCTCCAATTGTCTTGGTTCCCTTGCCATTGGAATGAGTTGATTGATTTGTGAAGGACCGTGTGCTTCTTGGAGTGCAACATCAAGTACACAGGCGTCTTTGTTCTGTGAGCGGCAAAGCCAGGATTGGACTCATAAGCCACGTGAGAGTCCATAAAAACAACAGAATGTAGACCATCATCGTCGACCTCGAGGGATCGCCACGACGAGGATTATTGTCACATGCACCGAGGTACAGTGAAAAGGTTTTGTTGCGTGCTAACCAATCAGCGGAAATATGGTATATAATTACAATCGAGCCATTCACAATATAGACACATGATAAGGGTTGTGTAGGAAGGAACTACAGATTCTTGGTTTAAACCAAAGATAGACACAAAAAGCTGGAGTAACTCAGCGGGTCAGACAGCATCTGGGGAAAAGGAATAGGTGGTGTCTCGACCCGAAACGTCACCTATTCCTTTTCTCCAGAGATGCTGTTTGACCCGCTGAGTTACTTCAGCTTTTTGTTTCTGTACATGAGAAGGGAATAACGTTTAGTGCAAGGTAAACCCAGTAAAGTCCGATCAAAGATAGTCGGAGGATCCTCGATGAAGTAGATAGCAGGTCCAGACTGCTCTCAGGATTTTGTAGGATGGTTCAATTGCCTGTAATGACAGTAGAATCCTT